>NC_044984.1:54898061-55228059 GCF_008728515.1 Papio anubis
AAGTTGAAAAGACTGTGAAAATATGCACCATGAACTGATTTAAAAGTGAAACTGTAACCTGTCACTAGCTCTTTGCAATGCACGTGCCCTATCAATTATGTATAACAGAACACAAACTCTGTATCAGGGCATCATTCATTTAAGCTCCTTGTTTAGTAGCACATCTGGTTGGACACATAAAAAAAGAGGTTGATTTGGTTCCTGATTTGCTTTACACTTTTCTACTTCCAAACTCTTGGAAATCTAATGATACGTAATGATCACAGAGCTCTATCATGAAATGTTAGCATAATTTATTCCTTCTCTTTTCATTTACAAATATTTCAAAACCTAAACATGGTGAAATTATTTGTTGTTAATATTCTCAAAATGTAGAGTGCTGGGGGTCAGAGAATAACAACCCAAAGTATGGTGTCTTGGCAAGCTGAACAACCCTAGAGCTTAAGAGTATATATAAAAAAAATTACTAAGAAAATTGGAAGACCTTAGAAACTACCTCTGAACCAAAGACCTTTTAACCTTTCTTATGTGCAGAAAATGTATGTTAAATAGAACTTAAATGAAGAACGTTGTCTTTCCCTTTCTATGTTAGCAAATCATTTCCAATTTCTAAGCTTATTTTGTTTCTCATTTACATAAATGGAAAGATAAATACCTACCTCCCAAGATTGATTTACGTATTAAGATAATTTATGTAATAACATTTAAGACATTTCTTAACATATAGAAAGAATATAATGTGGCTCCCCCTTATTTTCTGTTGATCCTTTTTTATCTGTGAAAGTGATGTATGTTGCAAATTACTATGTTTCATTGGCTTTTAAAAGGCCCGGTTAAAAACAACAACAACATTGAATTTTCCAAATGATAAATGTATTGATAGTTTATTCTACTACATTGGAATTAAAATGAATGTATAAAGCTCAACTAAGACACAATTTTAGCATTTTATAAAGTTTCAACTTTTATAATTTCAAACTTAACACTTTTTTGTACGGGAAATTTGCCAAACACAGAAAACCTAAAAAGGAATTTGGGAATCATTGTAATCTTTCTTTTTTTACTCATCTTTTTTATCCTCCTGTCTTAATTTTCCTTCACCTAAAAGGTGTATAAATTCCTCTCTTCACACTATCCAATTTCATTTCTAAGAAATCGTATGATCAGTAGTTCAGAGGAGGTTCTTTTCAGACTTTTTGATAAAATACCACTTTTGTGCAGTACAGAAGAGTAGACATTCATTCAAGATGTGCTCTACCTATGTGGTAGTCATCCCTCTATTTTTTAAATTTTTTTTTCAGATCCACTTTCCACATTTCTCAGCTTTTACCGCTGTTCTAGGTGGCTCCCTTACCCTCTGCCTTCCAAATAGGTTCTTTCATTGGAGGGATTAGCAGAAGTTAAGAAGCTGAAACAAAAATAAGGTCAGACTACTTTCCTTCTGGGTTCCTGCACAATGGCTTTTTCAGGCTGCCCCAGCCATACAGCTATGTGTCTGGGTTCATCTGCTCCATCCCCTTGTCTTTTCGAGCCTAGGGGTGTTAACAGATGTCTGTGGTGGTCACTGGCCTTCAGATACTGCACAATCCCTTCTTCTCTTCCCTAAACCTCTGTAAACAGCCTTCATTAAAATCTTCTCAATTATAAGTTTGAATAGCCCATCTCTTTGCACCTGGGTTTGGACTGATATACTTAGGTGAACAGTCATCAGTCATTTATTCATTCTGTTATTCATTCTCTCTTTTTTTTTTTTGGAGACAGAGCTTCGTTCTTGTCACCCAGGCTGCAGTGCAATGGCACGATCTCAACTCTCTGCAACCTCTGCCTCCTGGGTTCAAGGGATTCTCCTGCCTCAGCCTCCCAAGTAGCTGGGATTACAGGCACCCACCACCATGCCTGGCTAATTTGCTTTGTATTTTTAGTTTTTAGCAGAGACAGGGTTTCACCGTGTTGGTCAGTCTGGTCTCAATCTCCTGACCTCAGGTGATCCTCCTGCCTCCCCTCCCAAAGCTGGGATTACAGACGTGAGTAACTGCGCCTGTCCCTGCTATTCATTCTTAAATGAGTATCTGTTCATTAGAATGCAGTGTGCCAAGTGAGGAAATATTTTACATAGCTGTTTTTCATAGGCTTTTGTGTTCTTAATGGAGAAAATCACCATGTACTTATTTTTAAAATATCAAATTTGGGTCTTCATTTTTTTCTGGAAAATAAAAGCAAAAGGAATTCATATATACATCTATATCATATAAACAATACATTTGTCTTCACATAGACGTACAACTAATTACAATACTTAGTACAAAAAAAAAGAGGTTGATAGAAACAAACAGGCAAACAACAAAAAACTCTACATATTTTACTAATTTAATTTCACCACAAAAGCATTTTATGAAAAAGCATTTTGCAATATGATAATTAATTACAAATACACTGTCATCTTCCCTGTAAGGTATTTCACTCTACTTGGAGAGAGCTTGTAAAAAGACCTGAAGAATTGGGAATGGAAGATTTGTTTTGTTTCACTGGCAGATCTCCTTAGTCATTATGTAAATTTCTATACAGTGAGTAGAAATCAATACTTTTCTTCAAAACATCTAAAGTAAAAAATGTTTTAAAAATCCATAAATGATATAGGTGGGGCCTTACTAAAATGTCTATGAACATACTGTTTTTCATTTATTACCGTTTCCATATTCTTGGCTATTTTCCAATCTACATCATATTCCTTACTTGTGAACCTGTATGAGGGAAGCTCTTGAAGGGTAGATTTCTTCAGACCCAAATTGTGGGATGTACAAATTTTACTGGCACTGTAGAGTCACCTGTTTATTTTTACCTGGAACATGTGGACTTGCAATTCTTAACAAGGTGCAGGCTGCCATCACCATATTCTTGAAAAGCATCAGAAATATATTTTTAAATCATATTATGATTTTATTTGTAAAAGCATGGTAATAGTATTGTGGTTATGTTTATAGAGAAAATGAGATGATATCTGGGATTTGCTTCAAAATAATGTAAAGAGTAAGTGAATAGAGGAGCTATAAATAAAATAAGACTGCCTATGAGTTAGTAATTCTTGCAGCTGGATAATGGATGCATGAGAGCTCATTATAATCTAGTCTGGGAAGATTTTCCATAACAATAAAAATACATATTGTGAACATCTTTTAATGTCAATACATGGAAACCTGCCTTATGCTCTTTAATTGCTTCATGGCCTTCCATATTTATTTAAAGAATTCTCTTTTAGAGGACCTTTGGATTGTTTTCAAATATTCAATATTCTAAACAACACTGCAGGAAATATCCTTGCACAAATGTTGACATCAGTAATATTTAGAAGCATCTTTTAATGTCTTTAAATTCTCATTAGAATCTGCTTTTCTTTCTAATTGCTATAATTTTTTATATAAAAATATGGAGGTTTCCATGGCCAATATATCTCATGGTTTGGGAATGCTTCATATATGTATCGTGTCAGTATGACAATTGTGCATTTGTGTTATGAGGCCTTGTGGGATAGTCTTGGTTGGTTCTGGTTTTATGCATGAGAAGTTAGAGGTTGATGATAACTGAAAAGGCAAATTGGTTTATAATTTTTTGAGCTCTGAACTTTAGTTCATAAGGCATATCAAAGTCTTCTTTCTCTTTTTGTAGCTCTATGGTCTCAGGCCATTCAGGATCTCTCCTCTCGTAATATGCAGCGATCACCCAAGAGAACTATCACCTCAATGAGAGGTCCAACTGTATGTCACTCATTCACTCCCATGTTGCTCTTACTACCATTGCTTGATGTCCATATGTGATGGAAAATACTTACATTTTTTTCAATTAAATAGTTATGTAAGAAACGTACCAACAACATACACTTTAATTCTGTTTTTTGTTTTTGTTTTTGTTTTTGTTTTTTTTTTAAGTCTTGAGGAAAGAAGTTGTAATGTGACTTATCTAGCAGGCTGAGCAACATTAGCAGAGATACATATTTGATTTTGCTTCTATAAACTTGTAAATAAGCCCAGCATCTTTGTATGAAGAAAGGTGAGCAAAAGTAGCAGCACAAATTGAAGACAAGTGCAAGAAAGGTCATCAGCAGGCATCCACATGAATTTTCCTAGTTCACATCAGAGTGTAGAATTAGGAGGGACCAACAATTAGGTCAGAATTACTTCCTCAGGATATTTCTGTCTTGCTGTAATTATAAAAGTACAATCATCAAAATATCTCAAGTCAATACAATGTATTTCGGAGTTTACTTGATGCTTTCAAAAGACCAGTATCAGAATTAGAAACCTGAACAACAAAAGCATTGAGAAACAGAAGGGAAAATACATATTGAGGAGTCTCCGGGCAAATAGTAGGTAATCTAAGGGCTTGAAGGCACACAGAACTATTTAAAGACAAGAATGTCTGTATTTTGGTAGGGTGGCAGGGAGTGGCTGAAGACAAGCTAATGATTTTCAAATTATTCATGGAACACTTTCTTCTCAGTGGACATAAGCACCACACTCATCATTAACTAGGAAAGCTGATGACATTGAATTGTTAGGAACAACCTTGAATACAGATATATTTGTAATGATAATAATAATATATAGGAGCCAGTGCCTTAAACAACTTAAAATTCTGATAAATTAGAGGTCCCAGTGAAGGACATTCAGAATACTACAGAAGACAGAAATTCTAGCATTAACAGCAAAGGTTCTGTAGTTGGACTATGTACATAGATTCATATCCTATCTCTATCACCCCTCACTGTTAATTCTTGGTAAATTGCTAAATGTCTTTCTACTCTTTAGTTTCCATATAGATAAAATGAGGGCTATAGTGCCTAACTCATGGAGTATTTATGAAAGTAAAATGTGGTGAGACATAGAATGAGCTCCATACACATATACCATAAAGATAGTAAGTTATTCCTGTTTTGACTGTTATAGAATTGTGGCACAATGCAGATCAACTAAAAATCAATACACTAGATTTATTATCTTCAGTTCCTCAAATCCCTTTCACTCCAGTATCAATCAAAACCTGGTTTCCAGTTTTATGACACTTATTCTGTGTGACTAGCATTACTAATTACTTCCCAATTACTAAATCATATGATTCCTTTTTAGATCACATTTTTATAAACAATGTCTGTCCTTTTTGAAATCTCACATGCCAAGACTTGAAGTTCTCTCTTGTCTCTATTAATAACCAAGCACTGCAATTCAATTCCACTTTATATTCCAATCCTTTACAAGGTTCGTAATTTATTGGTTCTGTCTTGTCATTTTTCTACTTTTTACTCTACTTATTTTTTCAGTGAGGTCTCTATAAAATTCAATATTTCAAACACCCACACCACTACCACATACAACCACATACACACCAAATATTTTTATTTCGATTGAGTTCCACAACTTATATTTCTAATAAACTACTCAGTGTATTCACATTGATGAGCCAGATGCAAAAGAAACTTGACATTTCTAAAGACTAAAATAATCTTTCCAAATGGGTACCAGCAATTCAAAGGTAAACTTGAATCCTTGGAGTACAAATGACTACATTCAAGTAGAGTTGTTTTTGTAAGCAGGTAAATTTCAGACTGAATACTGAGAGGATAATTTAAGAAGTAAAGAAGTTATAAAAACCCTTTGGAAATCTGTGACGATATTGAGAAAGTTCATATTTTAGTGGTTATTTTTAGTGCAGAACTAATAGGAGGATTGGATAGTGTATTTATATTATATTATATGTATTATAGTGAAACATGATGTACATATATATTTTATTTTTTATTTTTTTGGTTTATACAATGTGCTTTCAAAATTTACTATGTAGATCAGGTGTGGTGGCTCATGCCTGTAATCCCAGCACTTTGAGAGGCTGAAGTGGAAGGATTGCTTGAGCCCAGGAATTTGAGACCAGCCTGGGTAACATAGTGAGACCCCATCTCTACAAAAAATAAAAAATTTAGTCAGGCGGGGTAGTGCACACCTGTAGTCCCAGCTACTCGGGAGACTAAGGTGGAGGATTGCTTGTGCCCAGGAGGTGGAGGCTACAGAAGCTGTGGTTATGCCATTGCACTGTAGACTGGGCAACAGAGCCAAACCCTGTTTAAAAAAAAATCCCAAAATGTGTATATTTACATATATATGTATATATGTTATTGTATATTATGCATATGTATATATTTATGTATAAGTATTTATGTGTCTATATGTTATACGTGTGTATGTATATATGTGTATGTGTGAGTAATGTACATTATATATAATCATGTATATATCTATATCTATAAATAGATCTGTAAAAATGGTATCCAAGAGATCATAAATTTTACTATATGTTCTTCAAATAATTTATTTGGAATTTATCACAATTAATAGTAATAATATTATTACTAATATATTACTATAAAATTTAACAAAATTATTAATGATAGTCTGTGGTAGGCTAAAAATTATTCATTAAAAAATATAGAAAACACATTATTACATTGATATTGTAGTAGCTTCCTAAAGCATTTGTAAATTAGCACTATAATAATGTAGCCAAAACAAAATGATTTACAACTCATGAAGAACAATTCCATTGTATTTACATCCTTAAATCAAAATGAGCTTATCAAAATTACTAGTTCTCATATGTCTAGATAAGTGAGCAAAAATTGTTTCAAATACATCCAATGGATTATGAGACGTCTTAAATTTTAAAATTCAAGAATTTTACATACTACATAACCCTGTCCCAATTTTTCAGTCCTAATTTTGTCATTATAAACCATAAACCACAATATAATTATGAAATGTCAAGGAAAAAATAACAATTACATTACCTATAATGTAATGTGAAGTTAATTGGAAAGCTTTTTGTACATTGTTTTGTACATTAGTTTTTGTACATTTTTAATACATTACATTGTAATGTAAAGTTATACTAGAAAGATGTGAAAATCAATGCGAGTAAACAAAAAATAATAAAATAGATTACAAAATGATTTTAAAACAGCAAGAAGATAAATATAAGGTACTTGCTTATTTGCATATGGTAAATGTAATTTATTTAATATGTAAATTCAAATATAATGTGAGTCATATTTAACTTCTGAGAAACCCTTGTGCATTTCCACCATGCAGGAAACATTTCAGAGAAAAATACCTATCAATTGACGAGCTTATGGCTAATAAATCTATTTAAGATGGAAGCAAATTCCTTGGTTCTCACTAGTCATAAATTGACATAAGAGATCAAATGTGAAAACAAGTATATAACCCATGCCGAGGTAAAAAGTAACGAATTAAACACTTTATGCAATAGAATAACTTTCACCTTGACATCAATTTCTGCATTTGTCAATTATAAATATTTTCTCTAAATATTTCCAGTATTGGAAAGGATATGTATACCTTATATTCAAATTATAAATACACTGATTAATATAAACATCATATTTCTCAAGAAAACCAGTGGGATGCATTCTTATTCAAAATTTCGTTTCATTTCAATCACAAATCATTATGTAACCCCTTGCTTTAATTGTAACAGATACGTATTAGATGCTATTCTTCTCTCATAGACAAGGGATTATCATTTGTGTTAACCCTTGCAAGAGAAAAAAAGAATTTTTTATTAGCTCTAAACCAATCAAATTGTGGTCAATCAACTAAATTAAAACTTAGCAAATATTTAATGGCAACCTGTCATATAGCAATCATTTTTAGGTGCTATATGTATTAAACATAAAAGTGAGATATACTCTTACACATGGGAGCTAAGTGATGAGAACACATGGACACAAAGGAGGCCAACAGACATTGGGGCCTACGTGAGAGTAGAGGGTGGGAGGAGGGGGAAAAACAGAAAAAAATGACTCTTGGGTACTAGACTTAGTAGCTGGGTGATGAAATCATCTGTACAACAAACCCCTGTGACATTAGTGATAATATTATTATAATATAATAATAATATTATTATATTAATATAATAATATTAGGAACTAATATTAGTGTTATCTGTAGGTCTATGCCTATGTGTATGCATAAACACTTCTAAATATGCTGTAAATATATTATGGTCATTCTCTAGAGATAGATAGATGGATAGTGACAGAGGCCGACATCACACATTCACTGTTTCTTCTAATCTGAATTAACTGAAAGATAATCTAATAGTTATATTTATAAAAATGGGTTATACAATTACTTGTGCAGGGATTGTGATTTAAGATTTCAGGGCCTTTAGTTCTTTAAGTCCAGCACTATGTTTTATCTCCCTTTCATATTTTCTTATTATTGAGTAGATAATAGAAAATAAATAATTTTGGAATTAAATAGATGCTAAGTGAGCGTAAATAAATAAATAAACAGAAACCACAACTATTAATTTTGGGATCTAATGATCAAAAGCTACTCAAATTTCAAACAGTAACATTTTTTGACAAAATAATGAAGACAACCAAGAATTATGGTGCACATCTTGTAATTCTTTTGCCAGAGAATATGACTTGTTCCTTAAATAATTGATTAGCAATGTCAGCAAGTGATGAGATGAGATGTTTGCCATTTTATAAATTTTGTGAGTTGAAATAATATTCAAAGTCCTGAGAATTTAAAGATATATTTGAAATTTAAAAAATCATAATCTGTTCAACACACAGGTTCTTGTTGAAGTCAGAACTCTGCATGTTGTACAACATTATCACCGAAGAAAGTCAGAAGCCCCTATGTAAAATTTACATTTGTGAATATCCAAGTACATATAATACACAGATTTTGATGGTTTTTTTTCTAGCCATATTTCAATTATTATTTCTGAAACAGTATTTCTCTATTTAACCTAATAATTGATTCAAGAAGGGAAAAATATTCTGTCCCTCATTTCTGCTCCTTTGTTGGAGCTAATCGCTGTCTTATATTTGAAAGAAGTGTAAGTTACACATATATGCAGTGTGAAAAAGTATGCCTTTTTTTCAAAGAAGCTATGAAACTAGAAAATACACATAATACAGTGTTCTTTAATTGGTCTAATACACTGTGTATTGATACCTTTGAGGGACTATTTCATTCTTTATATAAAAACTAATATTGTAAATCTCAAGGTATAAATACAAAGTTCTCCAAGCATTCTCAGATAAGGAAGCTACTCCCTTCTCATTTTATCAGGTGATTGACCTGCATCCATGTGGAAAGAGTGATAACCATGAAATGTCTGATCAGCATGAACAGTGATGAGAAAGTGTGTGATTAATGAGAGTGATCAGTAAGGTAGATATTTCTGAAGGTAAGAAGTAAAGTTCACTAATACCCAGGTGTTTTAAATTCCCGAAAACTCTGAAAAGATGCATGTGATGTCACTCTTGAACTATTGGCAAATTTGAAAATGTTTAGTAGTTTTAAACAATGCTTAATTATAAAGCAAAGATTATAAAGCAAGCAAATGCCCACGTTTTATTTGTTTTTACAGAAATCTCTAACTGATTTGGTATACTGAAGGACTTTGATGGCCTGGGAGGAAATAATAGAATTCCAAAATTTTCAAGTATGAGGCCTTTCAAATTTATTAAAATGTAAGCTCTCACTAAATTCAGTTACACTAACAACAATTACTAGTATTTTACTTGAATACTGGCTAATCATAAATCAATTCAAGAGGAAATCTGTTATAGTATAGGGCAGCATTTATGGTTAGAAAAAGTTTATTTGATTTTACCAAAATATAAATTAATAATAAATATAAATAAGTAAGTAGATAATAGATCAATAATTAAAGTGTTAGTGTGTATATGCACATGTATGGTTATGTCTAAGTGTAATTGCCATCTATCTGTAATCTTTTTCTGCCTAAAATAACTTAGAATAAATCACTCTGACGTTCTTGGCATTTTAGTCAGTTTAGTAAAGACAGCTATCATGCTATCTGTAATATTTTTCTGTGCTGCTTGAAATGTTGATCTCAATACATGACAATGGAAACTCTTACCATAGACACGAGCAACATATATGTTTTGAAATCCAAAAGAAACTTCTACTGTCTGTACAGAGCTCCACCAGGGCAAAAAACTGGAAGCTTTTTATCTTCAGCTTTATCACTTCTCAATTTCCTTTTACAAACAGTCTAATTCATTGCTATTGAAATGTTTGTGTGTTCTTTAAACGTTCAATTGTCTTTTGAGGCCCCACATTTTTTCCTGCTTCTCTTTCTGCCTGGAAAATTCTACTCAACCCTTTTTTGTCCTCTTCTCTCTTATTTCAATCATTGAAGTTATCCTTTGTACAAACAAAAAAATCACTAAGGTATAAATCTAAAAAAAATGTACAAGAACTACATAAAGAAAACTGCAAAACTCTCATAAAATTATAAAAGAAGAACTAAATAAATTGAGAGATATTCTATGTCCATAGAGCGAAAGATTCAATATTGCTGAGATGTCAGTTTCTCACAACTTGATCAATAGATTCCATGTAATATCAAAAGATCAGCAATATGTTTTGTGTATATTGACAAAACAATTTCTAATTTCATATGGAGAAGCAAAATACCCAGAATAACTAACACAATGTTGAAGGAGTACAAAATTGGAAGACTTCCATGACCTGATGTCAAGATCTGCTACTAAGCTGCAAATTGAAGACAACATGATACTGATGAAGGAATAGAAAAATAGAGCAATGGAACACAACAGAGAGCCCAGGAATAGACCTACATAAATATAGTCCATTAATCTTTGAGAAAAGAGCAAAGATAGTACCACGGAGGATAGTTAATTCTTTCAACAAATTGTTCCGGCTCAACTGGACATCTACATGCTAAAAATGAATCTAGATACAGACCTTATACTGTTCACAAAAATTAGCTCAAAATAGGTCATAAACATAAGTGTAAAATGCATAACTAGAAGACAACATAAAAGAAAACATAGATGAACTTGGGTATTGATGACCTTTTAGATTCAAAACAGAGCCACAATCCATAAAGGAAAACACTGATAAGCTGGTCCTCATTAAAATTAAAAATGTCTGCTTTGTGAAAACAACGTCAGAGAATAAGAAGACAAGCGACAGAGTAGGAGTAAATATTTGCAAAAGATACACCAATAAATGATTGTTATCCAAAATATACAAAGAATTCTTAAAACTCGACAGTAGAGAAAACAACCGATTAAACATTTGACCAAGAATCTTGACAATTCACCAAAGAGGATATACAGATGGCAAGTAAGCATACGAAGAGAAGGTCCACATCATTTATCATTAGAGAAATGCATATAAAAACAACCTATTAAAATTGCCAAAATATAGGAAGTGGACATCACCAAATGCTGCTGACAATGTGGAGAGGAAGATTTATTCATTGGTAGATTGCTAGTGATAACACAAAGTGGTACCACCATTATGGAAGAGTTTGGCAATTTCTTACAAAATTAAACATGTTCTTGCCATATGATCCAGCAAACATGCTACTCGGTGTTTACTCAAAGGAGTTAAAAACATCCACACAAAACCTTCACATGGGTGTTTACAGAGGGTTTAATTATAATTGCTAAAATGTGGGAGTAACCAAGATATCCCTCAGAAGGTAAATGGATAATCTGTGGTATATCTGGACAATAAAATATTATTTAATGCTAAAAAGAAATGAGCTATCAAATCATGAAAAGACATGGAGGAAATTTAAATGCACATTACTAAGTGAAGGAAGCCAATCTGAAGATGCTGAAAATACTGTATGATTCCAATGATATGTCATGCTGGAAAAGGCAAAACTATGAACACAATAAAACAATCAACTGTTGCCAGAGGTTAGGAGAGACATTGATGAATATGTAAAGCACATAGAATTTTTGAAATAGTAAAAATACTCTGTGTAATATTATAATTGTTGATAAATATTGTTATACATTCATCCAAACCCATATAATGTAAATACCATGAATGAATTATAATGTGAACTATGGACTATAGGTGATTATGATGTGTCAGTGTCAATTTTAAGCAATGTACAACTCTAGTGGAAGATGTTGATCAAAGTGGAGGGTATAAATGTATGGGGGCAGGGAGCATTTGGAAAATCTCTGTGCCTTCTCAATTTTGCTGTGAACCTGAAACTGCTCTAGAAAAATTAAGTCTCTCAAAAAAATTCTAGGAAATTGCCTACTCTGAAAATCTTTCCTTAAAACCTCCTATGTTAAATGTATTGTCCTTTGATATGCTTCAATATGCACATTTCTAAAAATCTCTGAAACTGAAACACAAAAATAAATTTCTGTAAATATTTTTTGGAAAAGACATGCCATATATATCCAGGCTCCACTGGCAGTGATAAAAAGAATGCTTCAATACTGAGTCATGAACACTCAGGAAGGCATATACTCTGTAATACATGTACTGGTTTGCAATCAATGACTGTTCTCATATAAGTACCTCTATAGTATGCACCAGGAAGAGCAGTTGGAGGACTGTTCATTTTTATTTGTTTTAGAGCTTTTACAGAGGCTCTTGACCGTTCTGAATAGACAGCCAGAGCTCGATGAATCTAAACTCATAGGATGTTTGCTTTGCAGTTGAAAACATTCCTTTAAACAACTTTCTCTTTTATAACTCATTAGAATCAGTCTTGGTCATAATTTATTTTATCTATTGCTCTGCAATTTAATCTTATTGATACTCTTAAATGGAGATGGGGAGTTATTATAGCATCTGTATTTTTTCTATGCTTTTAAAAATACATTCCCAGAGCCAGATAATTTGACAACTTCAATGAAATGACTGAATCTCTTGAAATCTCAACTTTCCAAAAAAAGATAAAAAATATATGAAAAATTTGAATATTCCTATATATTTTAAGGAAATTTTTCAAATTAATTTTTAAGTATGTATATGTGTATATACATGTGTATATATATATGTGTGTGTGTGTGTATATATATATAGAGAGAGACATACAGATTTATATATAAATTATATATAAATACAGATTTATATGTGTGTGCATATATATGTATATATTTGAAATTGAAATATAATGAACATAAGTAATGTAAATGGGCTTGGTACTTTCAACAAATTATTATGTTTTGTGGGGTATGATTTACAAATAAATAATTATATATATTTAAGATGTTCAACATAATGTTTTGATGTAAGTATACCTTGAGTAATGATCTTCACAATCAAGCTAATTGACCTATCCATCATCTGACATAGTTACCATTTGTTTGGTGTGTGTGGTGAGAACACTTAAGATCTTTCCCATTGGCAAATTTTAAGTGAATATAGTGTTATAAACTATGGTTACCGTTCTGTATATTAGATCTCTTGAACTTACTCACCTATAAATAAAAATTTGTTCCCTTTGACCAACATCACCCCATTTCTCCCATCCTCCAGCCCCTGACAACCACCATTCTACTCTTTGTTTCTCTTGATTTGACTATTTTAGACTTTGCGTACAAGTGATATAATGTTTTTCCTTCTATGTGTGGCTTATTTCACTTAACATAATGTCTCTGATTTCATCCATGTTGTTGTACATTACAGGATTTCCATTCTTTAAGACTGAATATATTTCATTTTGTGTGTGTGTGTGTGTGTGTGTGTGTGTGTGTGTGTCATGATTCACCCATGAATAGACACTTAGGTTGTTTTCATATTTTGGCTAGTGTGAATAATGCCACAATGAACACGGAAATGCAGATATCTCTTTGAAAACCTAATGTTATTTCCTTTGGATATACACCCAGAAGTGGAATTGCTGGATCATACGGTAATTCTAGTTTTAATTTTTTGAGGAACCTCCATACTGTGTTTCCTAATGGCTGTATCAATTTACATTCATGCCAGCAATGTGTGAGAATTGCCTTTTTTTCCACATTCTTGCCAACATTTATCTCTTGTCCTTTTGAGGATAGACAATCTCACAAGTGTGAAGTATCTCAATATGATTTTAATGTCCTTTTCTCTGATTATCAGTGATGTTGAGCACTGCTATATATACTTGGCTATTAGTATGTCTTCTTTGGAAAAAAAAAAGTCTAATCAAGTTTTTTACCCATTTTTAAACAGGTTATATTGTTTTTTCTGCCTTTCACTTTGATCTCGTTCCACTTGTTTATTTTTTGCTCTTGTTGGCTGTTAAATATTTTTAAATAAAAAATCCCAGGTCTAATATTGTCACTGTTGAAATATTTCAAACATTTAAGGAAATGATATACATACATCAAATTATTCATATAAATAATATACAGTGAATTTCAACAAATCAATAAAAAAGAAAGACCATTAAAATGGGCAAAAAGATTTAAAAAACACTTTATAATTACAGACATCAAATTGCCCAAAAAGCATTAAAAATGTTTGATATCATTATTCATCTGAGAAATATACATGAATATTACAATTAGATACCATCACCCCACCATGACTAAAATTTAAAAAATGAGCAATCTTATGTGTTTGTATTTGAACTGAAACTCTCATATTCTGTGAGTATAAATTAGCATAAGCACTTTGAAAAATGTTTTGGGAGTATTTACCAACAGTGAATATTCTCATACTGATGACTCAGCAATTCCTCTTCTAAATCTTCAACCAGTGAAATTATGTACAAATATGTGCCAAAAGATATGTGACAAAAATATTAATTCCAACACTGTAATTGCTCCAAACTACAAACAAACTATTGTTCATCACCTGCAAATTAGATATATCAATTAGGCTATATTCATTCAATGGAGAATGTACAAGGAGAATGTACATTCTCACAATGAGAATGTACAAACTATAGCTACACACATCAACACAAACACAGTATTATATGAAAAGACAAAACTGGTATATAATGTATACTTTCATTTACACAAAATTTAAAAGTAGGCAAAAATAATTCTCGTTTATTAGTGTGGTTAGCTTTCTAGGAAAGTGGTGACTTGAAGGGATTTCAAAGGTAGTCTCTAGAGAGCAGATAATGTTTTTCATTTTTGATTTTGATGTTGTATATATGGGTGTGTTATCTTTGTGACAATTTATACACTTGTACACTCATTTATGTTCTATTATATGGATATAACTTACTTTTATCAGGTGTTTGTTTAAAACATGTACACACATATACACATGTATGCCTATATTCACTATTTATTATTCAGTTTTTCTACCACTTTACATTCCATACCCCAAGACTCTGCCATTCATTTTTCTTATTTCTCCCTGGGTTTCAGATAAGCAATTCTGAAAGCCAAGACAGAACTCATGGCATTTGGCAGAGGATGATTATCTTATTTCTGAATTAACAGATCACTACCTTTAATAGATACAGGAAGGTGTATTTGAGTTGAACCCAGTAATTCATGGGGCCATTTTTTTGTTGCAACTCAAATACAACCAACTTATGTCATATATGCTCAGTTATATGCTAGTATAATTCTCATTTCATCTTAAAGCACAAGGAGGGTAAAAATAATTTATTATTTCCACTAGGATCTCCTTACATTTGGATCAATTGGAAACTTTTAAGTGGACAATTCTATAAAGGTATTTCTTGTCTTCAGGGTAGTCTACTCAAAGAATTTATAAAGTTGGAGTCCAAGGATAATTTAGTAAATAAAACAGGTAATAGGGGAAATATTTTATCTTTCACTTTCCATTTCAGATACAGGCATTTGCCTTTGTTGCTGAAAAAAATCACAAGACTGAATAATTTTAAAGATACTTCATTTCATTTAGTTTAAAAAACGTTAATTTTAAATAGTCTGAGATTTGACAGAACAAGGAACATGATGAGCGCATTAGCTATCTTTTATTGCCTAAAAAGGTAACTCTAAATTTAGTAGCATAGAACATCAACATTTATGGTAGAGTTATGTGGGTTAGAAATTCAGACCAGACTTAACTGGGTCCTCTGGCTCAGAGTATCTCACAGGACTACAGTCAAGGTTTGTAGTGGGGTTGGAAGTGGGGCTGCAGTTATCTCCAGGCTGAACTGGAGAAGAATTTGCTTCCAAGTGCACATAGTGGTCTTTAGGTTATCACTCGTTGTTGTAGAAGGCCACAGTGACTTCCTTGCCACAATCCTTCAAGATTGTGACTACCTCACAATCCGGGGGTTTGCTTCATCAGAATGAAAAAAAGAGAAGAGCAAGAAAGAGGGAATGCAAATAAGATGTATGTCACAATCTTTTATAATCCAATCTTGGAAGCAACATCCTATTATCATTTCCCTATTATATTTGTTAGAAACAAGTAACAAGTTCAGCCCACATAGAAGACTAGGAAACTGCAATAGAATTTGAATACCAGCAGGTGGGGATCATTGGGAACTAATTTAGAAGCTGATTATGGCAATTAAAAATAATAATAATCTTAAAAAATTACCAAAAGTAGCACAGACATCATTGCAAATTAACTAGAAATATGATCTAAAACAAGTCAAAATTATGAAAGAAAATGCAGTTTCCAGTCTGGTAAGTGCAACAAACTGTTTGCTAGGATTTATAGATTGTTATTGAAAGATTACTTAAAATTTATTTCTCTATCTAGTGACAGTTTTGCCATTTTCTAATCTTTTCATAGTGAAGTGCTTTTATATTTTTCTACGTAGATTCTTCTAATAAAGACAACTAGTTTATACTATCTGCAAGACAATATAGTGCTTTGTAAACACACGTGGCACTTTGTGAGGATTATATATGGTCAGTTTTTGTTTATCATTTGTAGATTTTAATCTTGCATGAGAGTTTTCAGAGAGGAGTGAAAAGTGTGTATTAATATGGAAAAACAGTTTAGCTGGGGGTTAATTTACAGAAATTCAGTATGAATATACTTAACATTTTACAGTATAATCTGAAATGCTTAGACCAAAGGGCAATTTTGAAATTTCTTCTAACTAAAAATAATTTAGAATGTGTTTTTGTGCATTTTAGCCATATGTAGCCACATTCCATGTTGATTTTCTAAATATTAGATAATATGTAGCATATTATGTATGACCTAATGATGTGCTCAAGTAGCATTTCTGACAAAGAAAATATAAAAAGAATTCACTAAAACTGGGCAACAATAGCTTGCAAGGTTATAAGTCACTAGGCAATTTCTCACAACATAGCCATGCCACTAAAATGAACAAATTTCACCACATAAAACTAAGAAAGTAGCTCAAGACAGATAATACAACCTTGAGTTGTATATTTTTGTTTTAGGTTTTACGTTTACTAACATTAGAAGCAAACTGAAAGAAGTCAAAATTAAGTTTTCAAAATGAAACTCTGAAATGTCTCTTTTGCCCAACTCTTAATATTTATGAAGAAGAAGAAAATGGTCCAGAAGATTCAAATGGCTGTAATCATTTTAAGTTGAAACTAAGGATCTATTAATTAAGATCTATAACAAGAGTCTATCCAATCAGGATATAGACTCACACATATATATATAACAGAACACTTGGAGCTCAAAGTCAATAAATGGATAATTGGTGTAACATACTTGTTCATGATTATTATGTTACAGGAGAAAACCAAACTACAGAATCACAGATACGTATTTTTCAACAAATATTAATATGCTAGGTAGTATTCTGTGTGTTCGAAGTAGCGCAATATACATATTTATTTGATGAAGATTAACTTTTAGTATATTGTTATGGTAAAAATAATATACATGCAGATAAATATATGCAATAAACAGTTTAATCAGAGTGCTATCAAAGTCATTACACTTAATGAGAACTATTCTGTGACATAAAGTTGTAAAACAGCATTACTCTTCTTACAACGCTGCGTTTCAATATTACTATTTTGAATTTCTCTTTCCTGCTCCAAACAATAATATAGGCAGATGGCATAGATTTCCAATTCCATTTCAGGTATTGGATTCATTCTCAATTATTAAAAATCCATCCCATTCTAAATTAAAATGTTCACTTCTCATTTATTTAAATGTATCTTTCCCTCAGGGCACAATCAGGCTTTAAAAAATTACTGTAAATAAAGAGCATGTGGTCGATCTAACCCTTTTCTACCTTATTATTTCATCATTTCTCTTAATCATTCTGGTACCTCTGACTCCTTTCAGATTGAAGATAGAGGGGAAGAAAATGAGTAAGAGGCAGGTAGACAAGATCTTGTTTCAGAGCACTATTATAATCTGGAATAGATACTTTCTCTATGACAGATGTGATTGCTTATCAGAGTGAGCAAATCTCAGAAAACTCTGTTAGGCGGCAGCATCGAAAAACAGCCCTAAAACTCAGAGTGATTACCAATATCTTTATATACTTACTACTCATTAAAAAGTCATTTTCAAATAATGCAATTACCTAAAATTGTAATGCTGGAGAAGCTTTTATTTTTAATTTTTAGACTAGTGAATTGTAGTAGTTTAGAAGTGGGGAAAGGGTAGATCAAACAAGCAGTTCAATTTGTAGCTGACTGTGAACAATCAGTTGAGATAACTCAGTACCTTTGGACCAGATAACGCTGAATAATTTTAACAACCAATCTTTTATTTCGAGGTGAATCCAACAGCCAGAAATGCTTGACCAAGGTCCACTTTTGTTCTATGACCCATTCATCCAGTACATTGGTAATCATGGTGAGATTGCATTAACACTCTTATCTCAATATTAAAGGTAGTGATTTGTTCCACATATTGGTAAACAGTGTGTGAGAATTCAAACTCATTGTAGAAAATATCCTAAAATTCAAAAAAGATATCAAATCTTTCATCTTTCAGCATGCTACCCTTTTTTCTAATACCCAAATAAAAGCTCAAGCTCCTATCCAACAAGAATGTAGCATTTCCACTCCTGTATTAGAATTTCTATCCAAAGTACTTTTTTTCATTTTCTCTCTATTTTGCTTTCTTTTCTTTTGTGTTTAACAATTCTAAGAGAAAGCTTACATGTTCTAGAAATCCATCCTGGATGTTTTACTATCATAAAGAAATTTTTCAAGTTTCCAGTCAACTTTGAAATAACATTATCTGAAAACTTAGATGTATCATATCAGAAGTGCAATGAGAAATTCCTAAAATAAAACATGATGTTGTTCCCCCAGAGTAGTTAATCTAGGTCTTGTTTAATCTAGGTCTTGGTTTTCCTCATCATGTCCTTTGTCAGTCTCTCTGCCTGGCTCATAACATGTGTAAAGGATTCAGTCATTCACCCGGTTTCCTCCGAAGTAAAACCAATGATTCCTCCCAAGCAAAACCAGTGATTACCATCATCACCCAAAAGTCAGGTATTTCATCTTCTCCAGGTCTCAAATAGATGGAAAAAATAAACTTATTTTTGTACATCTGTACATCCAGTTCAGAAAGACAAGT
The DNA here is from genome assembly GCF_008728515.1 of Papio anubis. Classification (NCBI taxonomy): domain Eukaryota; kingdom Metazoa; phylum Chordata; class Mammalia; order Primates; family Cercopithecidae; genus Papio; species Papio anubis. The sequence continues at coordinate 54,917,369 of NC_044984.1, forward strand.
TTTTACATCATTATTCCAGAACATTTAGCTCCTCGTTGCCTTATTACCTCTCTTCTCCTGATTAGGATTTTGACATTAACTTCACACAATTCGTTGGCCCATTAAAATATCATCCTATGGAAATAATTAAAAAATGCTCAAGAGACTAGAAATAGTATTTTCTATTGAAAGAGTTTTTTTCTAATAAAGAATTTGCTAATAAAATGATGATAATGTTATTTTCAAAATATCCTTGAATCTAGCCATTTTATTAATTCTGAATAGCCTCACAATAGAACAAGCAACTGCATGTGTGTATGCCTCTGTTTTCATGCATGGTATCCTGTAATCGCATTTTATCTGGCTTCTATTCTGCACCTTTTTATTTTCACATAGTTTTCAGTGTAAAATGTTAGAAACAGAAGTCAGATCCTGAAAATTGCATATAATTTTGCAGTTGCCCTAACTCTCTCTGTCTCAGGTTTTACTATTAAATATAAAATTATAGGTTAATTATAGATGTTCTTTATCAGATTCAGGAAAATTACCTTCTATTGCTAGCTTGTTGAGAATTTCCATCATGAATGGGTGGTGAATGTTGTTAAATATGTTTTCTGCAACTATTGTGAGAAAGAGATGGATCTGATAGGTATTCTATTATTGTCAGGATAATAATGGCTATATAAAATTAGTTGGGACTTGTTTCCCCATTCTCTATTATCTCAAATATTTTGTGCATGATTATTATTAATTCTTTATTAGATGTTTTATATAATTCATCGGTTCAGCCATCTGTTCCTGGACTTTTCTTCGTGGGCAGATTTTTAATTAAAAATGACTTTATTTGCTCAAAATTGTTATATTCAGGTTTTTGTTTTTCTTGAGTGAGCTTGGATAATTTATGCTTATTCTTATAATTTTTTCATTGAATCTAAGTCTTCAAATTATTAACAGAAGGTTATTTGTAACATTTATTCTATTTATTTTAATTTATATTTAGTCTGTTAGTCTGTAGTAATAGTCCCTCTTTCCTTTATGATGACAGACGTTTCTACCTTCTTCATTTTTCTTGTTCAGCATAGCTCAAGTTTTATATACATTGTAGGTCTTAGCAAAAATAAAATTTTGGTTTCATTGATTTTTTTCTATTATTTTCTGTTTTATATTTTAGTAAGTTCTGATTTCTGTAATTTCTTTGCTTCTGATAATATGATTGAATTGCATTTTCATATCTTAAAGTGGGGCGTTTGATTACTGATTTTATATCTTTTTTTCTAGTAGATATTTAACTAAATAAATTTCCCACTAGGCAATGTTTTATCTGCATCCTATAAATTTCAATATGCTGTGTTTTTTTAAGTCCAGTACGTTTTCTAATTTTTCTTGTAATTTTCTCTTTTAACTATGGATTATTTAAGTCACATTTTTTAACATCTTAATATTTGTTGCTTTTTCAGTTTTCTTTTAGTTGTTGAAATACATTCCATTCTGTATTTAGAAAACCTACGGCATACAATTCATTAAAACCCATTAAATTTATTAAAACTTGCTGCATGGCCGAGCACATTGTCTATGCTAGAAAGTGTTCAATATGCACTTAAAATTGTGTTCTACTCTTACTGGTTAGAGTGCTATAGATATATCAGCTGGGTAAAGTTATTTGATAATATTCCAACCTTCTACAATTTTATTGATCTTCTATCTAGTTTTTCTATAAGTTGCTAAAAAAAAGAGTGTTAAAATCTATCAGTGTAATTTTTAATTGACTATTCTTTCTTTCAAATTTCTTCTTTGCTTCTATGCATTCTGGGACTCTGTTGTTGTGTGCATCTGCATCTATAATATGATATCTTTCATTTTCTTGGTGTTTTTATCATTATTAAGCATTCCTCTTTGTTCTAGTCAGTTCTAGCCATATTACTTGTATTAAAACTTATTTTATCTTATATTAATACAGTCACTCCAATTCTCTTATAGTATTTGTACAGTTTAAACCTTTACCATCCTTTTACTTTCAATCCATTATTTTTTCAATCTAAAGAGTGTCTCTCATAAACAATATATAGCTGAATCAAACTTTCTACTCAATCTGAAAGTCTCTGCCTTTCAACTGGAATGTTTAGTTAATTAACATATATTTAATTGTACAGTTAGAATTATATCAGCAGTTGTGCTACTTGTTTTTCATATAACTGTGTGTGTATTCCTCTGTGTTAATTTTATTGTACTGTTCTGTTAAACAAATATTGGTTTTTATAGGTTTTAAATTACACTGTTGTTTAGCTATATTGCTCCCCTGAGGTTAAGGATGAAAATATCTATTTCTATTTATAATTATCTGCTTTGAGTTTAGTATCAGTGTAATTCTGGTAAAAGACAGTGACTTTGAAACACTAGAACTTTATTTTCTTCCCCTTCCATTTTGCTAGATTTTTATATATTATATAAAAAAGTTAGCAAACTAAAAATACTATAATTATTATTTTTAAAAACTTGTGATTTTTAAATATATTAAGAGTTTTTCTTTTAGTTTAAATTTACCTTGGACTTCACCTTGAATATTTTATGTACAATCTTATGCTGTACATTGTTAAGATATTAAATCTGCCCTTAATCAAATAATTGTTCTCTATATAATTTATTTTTGTCTTTCTGAATTCAAATGTTCTCTTTGTTTTGTTTCTATTATTAATTAATTTATTTATAGGGACCATTATCCAGGTTGGAGTGTAGTGGTTCCATCATAGCTCACTGCAGCGGTGAACTCCTGGGCTCAAGCAGTCCTCTCACCTGAGCGTCACAAAGTGCTGACATTATAAGTGTGAGTCACTACACCCAGACTTAGGCTATTTTTGTATTAACATCCAATAAAACATATTTTACAAAGCCAATTTTACTAGAATTTCTGGCTTAATCCCCTCCTAGACTTTAATACACCAGACAAATAGTCATATTCTTCATATTTTGTTTCGTGTTCTGTTTTTCTCTAAGAAATTAAGGCAGAAAGTGACTTGACTTGAGATGCCTTAACAGAGTTAACTTAGCACAAAATATAAATCAATATTTCCTATTATCAGATTGGCATTTTGAACATTCTGCTTAATGTTTTCCATTGGTATAGGAAGTTAGAAATGACTTGGAGTGGGGAATAGATGAACTATTTCTAGTGGTATTTACCCTATTCCTTTCTTTTTCCTTGATCACCACTGCCAACAACAAAAAATAAAACTACCTACAAAAACCAAATTCTAATTGTGTTATAGGCAAAAATGTCTTAACAGCGCTGTGTCAGCTGAGTGGCTACTCCACGTTGTAAAGGATAGATCTGTAGAAATCCTGAAATATGTAAAGAATTGGCATACTCGCACGTAGCTCCACTGAGTGGAGCATAGTATCAGAGACAAGATTCTTTTTTTGAAGGAGAGTTTTATCATACTAGAAACAGCTGGTTTGACAGATTGTTCTTGTTTGTCCCCAGCTTAGATTCTGTTGAACACTTCAGCATATATTGGGTATGCTATTTAGGTGACACATGACATTTCCGGTACTCCTTAAAAGGTCAGTATGACAGATGCCTGGGTGTAATATTCTCGACTGGAAATATTTATACAGTGATCTACACTTATTTATTTTTTCAAACACTCTACTTTTCAAAGCTCTTTATTTTCAGGGATTTGTTAAGAATTTGGTTTTAGAAGACCCAAGTTCTAGTTTTGACTTTCCATACTCTTGGATATGACATATAACACTGTAGTGAAATGAAATAATATTAAAGCATACTACTTACTACAGTCATGTATACTAATGTATACTTCATATGGATTAATAACATGAAAATACTTTGCAACTCTAAAGTTTCATAAGCATACTAGTTATTTTAGTTCTGGGTATTGTGTATGTTTATTTACTATATGAACAATCACACATACAAATTTCCCATAATTTAAAAAAATGAATATTATAAATCACGTCTAACAGATAACCTGGTTTCCTGGTTTTCTCATATGTCAGCTCCACAGTCGTCTAAAACTAACCATTATATAAGCAATAAATTCAGCATCTCTTTTTATATGAAAAGACAATATTTTAAGAATTATTGTACAAAATACATTTAACTAGGTATTTAATGAGATAGGAGAGAATTTAACACAGCATATCTCAGAGAAAAAAGCTTCATAAATACCATTTAACATGGTCCTATTCTCAAATATGCTAACTTGGAGAAACTGGGGTGGGGGCTGTTGGAGTTGGTTGTCAGCCTTACCCTTGACCAGTCTTCTGTTTCCCCATCTTTCCTTTAATTTTTGATAGATCCCTCCTGCTTCTCCCTACTTTTCTATATTTCCTCACATAAAGTTTATTAGTTCCATTCTAGTTATTCCAAAAAAAAAAAAAAAATCATGTGTATTGCCACAGTTTCTAAAGCACTGCTCTTCTAGTAATTATTTGCTAGGGTCAACCTTTCTACAAAATGGTAGATTACTTTTAATAATTGTGTTCCCGGTTTAATAGGGTGCCTAATTAAAACATTGTCATGTGGGAAAAGTGCCATCGGTGTTTAACCTATTCTGTCCAGCTACTAGAATGAACTTCACAGATAGTGTGGCATAATTTGACATGAATAACGTTTGAGTAAGCAGAAATAGAATTACTTAAACAGTGTCTTTTTCTTAAAAGTAGCCTTGTTCTAACACTACTATACAGAATTTAAACTATCATTACTTAAAGAAGTTTGGGTGTTTTCATTGATATAGCTGGAAAATTGCTTCTCAAATTTTCAGTGACTCTCCAAGAAGTGACAGTATTGTGTCCATCTCTAATCAAGTCAGATAAGCCCTCATAGTCATTTAAAATTTAATTTTACACTTGCATATAATATTGTTTACCTCTTTCACCTCTTTCATCTTTCAAGGATGTGTTTAAATAATTATGTTTCTCTTAACCAATCTAACTGTAAATTAGTCATTGTATTTTCATACTTTAAATTTACAAGTTACATAGAATAAATTTGTGAACTTGGGTATCCAAGGGCTAGTTGAAGAAACACAGACACATTTAGAGTGTGTGACTTCTGCCTTTTAGGTATACTTCCCAGAAATTTGTTTTTCACTTAAGATGCATATTTATTTTCATAGTAGAACTTGTTTGTTAAAACATTCTAGTACATTTTGGTAAATGCTCTCTTTTTCCTTCACTTTTAGGAAGTTTCTACAGGTTCATATTTATATTGCTAAAACTTTGTGCTTTTAAGCTTCAACTGAATATGTCAACTGGATAAAGATAAATATTTATATCCCAAGAAGATTGCAAATACCTGAAATGAGTGTTCTTGTTTAGTAGACAAATATATTTTAAAACATATCTTCAGAATTCAAATAATATGTAAATCTGGTAAATATTTGTTCACACAAAACTAGGGTGGTTCTAAAAGATTTTTTGGAAAATAAAATTGTGGTATTCCTGTCCATCAGGGAAGAAGATTGTGATATTTGCATAAATGTACCCCAGAGAATCTCTCGGTATAGATAACATAAAAACAACTCAGAGCTTTTGTATTATCGTCTTCAGTAATCTACTCATTTCCCCTCTGTGAGCGCTGTACATCCCCATTCCTGCCAGGTATTCTTGTAGGTGCAGGATCATCTCTCTCCCTATTTTCAGGCTCAGCCTGTGACTTCCTTGACCAGGAGAATGTGAGTCTCTATGATGTACATCATGTGTTACTACAAGTTTTAGATACATTTGTGTGGCTCAGTCAGTCTTGCTTCTGTCTTCTTCCTGAGAACACTAGCTCTAGTTCAGAGCTATTCCTGGGTCATGGAGCAGGCTGACTTGAGGAGAAGAGTTGAGCTGGATAGAGCTGAGCTGAGGCAGAACAGAGCACCAGTTGACATGCAGACATCTGAATGAGAAATAATATTTTGTTGTTGAAATGCACTGAAGTTTGGGGATTGCTTTCTGCTACACCAAAAGCTGACAATATAGCCTTCCCACAGCTATGCCACAAAGGCAAAATAAAGCAAACAAATAGTAATAATATTTGTGGCTATCTATTGACTTATCTTACTCCACGTCATTCATTCATTCCTTTGTTAGTGCAATATTTGACACTCTATGAGCAAAGAACTGCCGTTTGCAACTGGGAATGAAAAAATGAATATAGAACACTCCATACAAACCTCTCGACTTATGAAATCTACTGTCTATCAGAGCAGGGCATGTTGTTTTGAAAATTATATTCCTCACAGTATCTTAATACTGTATACTCTATTTTGATATCAATAGGTAAATTAAAATTTTATACCTATTTTCTTCAACCTCAGAATCAATAAGTATGTTAAAAATCACTTTTCCAATTTTGTACTGTATGCTCACTTTTAACAAAGGAAATGGCAATGTATAGTAAATATTGGAACTGTCTATCAACATTTTTATTTCTGTGTCTCTATTTTACCATACACATCAAGGGATATTTTCTCTCTCCAGAAGAGAGAATATTTTCTTTAAAAGTCCTCATCATCGAGAGGAAGAATTTCAGGAACTTCAGGACATTTTAAGATATCAGCCTGCATTATCTTAGGAGTTCATTTCCTGCCCCACCCATGTTTTATATCTGGGTGTCATCTTTCTATTTAAGGCAGAGATCTTATTGTACAGCAGGAATGATTTTCGCATCTCTAAATCGAATATGTATTAAATACAGCATTTTCTTTCTTTTCTTCTTTTCTTCTTTCTCTGTTTCCTTCTTTCTCTTTCTTCTATTTTTTTGAATAAAATTATATTTCTGGCTCACATTTTTCCAGACTGCAAACAAAAATTTACCTCCTCTTTCTGAATGGAACATTATTTGGTGTGAAAGTGTTGAGAGACTGAGAGCACAAGGACGGTAGGAATAAATCTGATCACTGAGTCATCTTTCAACACAGGTATCAGTGAGACATGCTTGAACTCTCTGTCATCCTGGCATCTTTAGAACTGATGATTCTCTTTTGTGCATATGTGCCTTGAATGTTCATGGGAGTGGAGAAATGGAAATGCATTCTTGAAAAAGACTTATGGTTGGGACATAGGGAACTGTATTACACTATAAACACTTCTGCTGGATTTATCATGTGTCATTCCACACCTTTCAATGAAAAACAAGAAACAAAACCAAACCAAAAACAATCAAAACCGAACTAGCAAAACAACAAGTTCAAAAGTTTTCTTGAACCCACCAGAGTGTTGACTGACATATCTGGACAAGACATAGCCAGTCACCAACAATGTAAGTTTAACAGGATTATTGGCAGATTGGTGAAGCCTGGGCAAATGCAAAGGTGAAGTCTTCGTGTACCTCAGAAACCATAGGGAGTCTTCACTTTTTTATTTCACCTGAAAAAAGTTTCAGACCTTTTTACTCCACAATTCCAACTGGAAACTATTGAGAAGATACAGAGAAAGTCTTGCTTGTATTGTACAATAAGAGAAAGAGAGGAACAACACAGTAGCAAACAAAATTTCAAAATCCATGGTGCCCTTTTCCCTTATTTTTTCAATAGAAAACAAATAATTTGTGGGGAAAAAAAATTGGGCAAAAAACTCATTGCAGTCAGGAGAAAGGATGAATAAAGAAAGACTTCAAATGCTGGGAAAGGGTTAGGAATATGTGCTGAGTTCAGAAATCATATGTTAGAAAACAGTGAAATGCTACAGTACTGAAAGAAATCAACCCAGAAAGCTATGACCAAAGATAAAGCTTTTAAAAAAATGAAATAAACACATGTTTTAGATCAATAATATCTGTGGGAAGAAATGTTATAGAAATGTCTTTAGAAAGAAGAAATATAGGCCGGGCGTGGCGGCTCATGCCTGTAATCTCAGCACTTTGGGATAACGACACAGGAGGGTCACAAGGTCAAGAGTTTGAGACCAGTCTGGCCAACATGGTGAAATCTCATTTCTCCTAAAAACAAAAAAGTAGCCGGGCATGGTGGCACATGCTTGTGGTGCCAGCTACTCAGGAGGCTGAGGCAGGAGGATAGCCTGAACCCGGGAGGCGGAGGTTGCAGTGAGCCAAGATCATGCCACTGCACTCCAGCCTAGGTGACAGAGTGAGACTCCATCTCAAAAAAAAAAAAAAAAAAAAGAGAGAGAAGATATATAATACCACACAATTTTTTGGATACACCCAAAGAAATGAAAAACAATGAAAAATGCATAAATAATTTTAAAATAATTTTTGATTAGTCTAGAAGATAATTAAGACTCTGAGCAAAAACATGAGCAACATGTTATATGTTTATAACATATGAAAAGTTATGTGTATAACAATAATAATGCAAATGAGAGAAAGGGATTTGGGAGTGTTCTGTTGTAAGGATCTTATACCACTTGTAAAGTAATATGAGATTACTTGAAAATAGATTCTGATTAAATATTACAATCTAAACCTCAGAGCAGCCTACCAAAAACAGTGTATAAAATGCCATATAAATAGTAAGTATTAATAATAGAGGAAACAAAATCAAATCATAAAGAAAGCTGATTTCAAACCAGAGAAGGCCAAATAATGACCCATGAAAATGTATGTTTTTCCAGACTGGTTGGTGTGAATGCTAAGAGCTATTCTGTAATCCTTTCAAATACGTTTTTTCATCTATGGATGTGTTACTCATAAGCACGTTCTTATTAACACTGTGCTAAATTCTCCAAGAACACCTCCTTCAGATCTCTGACCTCTCTGTTACCTGTCTACTCTCCAGTATTCCATATTGTGAAATCCAGCCTTATACTCTCCACATCGTTAGCTCCCTTTCCTCAACTCAGTGAGTTCCCTCATTATTTGCAGTAGAGTGAACATTCTCTTAAGGCAATAAACTGGGACAATTTTAGTGCTTATGATTTGTTTCTCATTTCCTAGAGATAATAAATCCTTTCTTGTCTAATGTTGAGTGTCTTCAAATCTGTTGTTTCACATATTTTAAAATAAGTTTTGGTTGTTTTAGTCAGGAATTAGTACCTACCAACAAAGAGCAATCAGACATTAAAATGAACAAACACTTCACCAAAGAATATATGTATATGGCAAACAAACATAGGAAAAGATGCTCAACATCATTAGTCAGAGAAATGCTAGTTAAAACCACAATTAGACACCTCTAGACACATATTACAATCACTAAAATTCAAAGACTGGTCAATCATGTCTTTACAAAGACATAGAGGAAACAGAATATTAATATATTGTTTTGGGGAATTAAAAATTGCAGAATCAGTCTATCAGTTTGGAAAAGTGTTTTTGGGCTTTTTTTTTTTTTGGAGGGAGTTTTGCTCTTGTGGCCCAGGATGGAGTGCGATGGCGTGGTCTCGGCTCACTGCAACCTCTGCCTCCTGGGTTCAAGCGATTCTCCTGCCTCAGCCTCCCAAGTAGCTAGGATTACAGGCACACGCCACCATGCCCAGTTTATTTTTTGTGCTTTTAATAGAGATAGGGTTTCACCATGTTGGGTAGACTGGTCTTGAACTCCTGACCTCAGTTGATCTGCCCTCCTTGGCCTCCCAAAGTGCTGGGATTACAGGCGTAAGCCAGCGTGCCTGGCCCCTGTTTTTATCTTCTTAAAAAGTAAAACACAAACCTACTGTATGATCCATCTATTTTATCTTAGCTTCTTAAGAAGATAAGATGTGACATCTAAATGCAATGTGTGATCTTGGATTAAATCCTGGAATAGAAAAAAAAAAAAGTTTAAAAAAATAGTGAAATCTTAAGAGGGTTTATAAATCTACAACTATTTTATCCTTTTAAGACTTTATTTTTTAGAGTAATTATATGTTTCCAGCCAAATTCAGAGTAAGGTACAGAGATTTTTCATATACCCTCTGGTCCACACTTTAATAGCCTCCTTCATTATCAACATCCCCTAATAGGGTGGTACAGTTTTTACAATTGGTGAACCCACATTGACACATTATAATCACTCAAAGTCCACAGTTTACATTAGTTTTTCACTCTTAGTGTTGTACATTCTATGGGCTTGGATACTTTTTTTGACATATTTGAAATGACTGTAACTTGGCCAGCAGATCGAGTTGGAGAAATTCTCATCGGCAGAGCAACTCAGTAGTGCAACCAGGTCTTCCTTTTCTAGGCCTTTCCTGGATCAGAAGAGATTAACTGAGAGTCTGATGCCTTTAAAGGTCTGAAAAGAGACATTTGCTATCTATTCTTTCAGAGGACTGCTACCTGTGAATCTTCATCTACATAAGGAGGCCAAGTTTGCTAGCCAGGCCTCCTCTTCTCTCCCTCTCATAACCTATCTGGCCACTAAACCTGATTTAACAACATAATCTGGTTTTGGCCATGCTCTGAGCCTCTATTTTTCTGTATCCTCACCATGGTATATAAGCTTCTGTACCTTGGTAGGAAATTGGGTCTTTCTTCTGCAGGTGCCTGTATATGTATATTAAATCAGTTTGTATGTCTTTTCTCCTATTAATCAATCTGCCTCATATCAGTGATATTTCAGCAAACCTTTAGGGGGCCAAATCTATTGGAACTATTTGAATTTATTAGACTCTGGCATTGAGTTCCACCAAAAGCATAATCGTTGCTGCCCACATTGCCTTCCATCTCTGGAAAATCCTATTCAGTGGTCAAATACCAACTTGAAAGTAACTTCTTTTGTGAAGCCTTCTCATGTCCCTTTACGTAAGTTGCTTTCTTATGCACTGCAAAACAAAAAAGAAAAGAAAAGAAAAGAAAAAAAAGGATTTTTACTGTACTAAGAACATAAGAAATAGAAAACAGAAAGAAAAAGAAAGTAATGGTGAAGTGGTGACTAGGAAATATAATGATAATGATTTTCAAAAAGAAAACACAGAACAAAAGTTCTGCTTTGTAGTATCAACATTTAAATGTTTGTATCTAGTGACTCCTCTGTACTCTTTAGTGTCACTACTTAAAGGGGGATTGGAAGAGTGAAGGTATGGCTTTATTCTATTGAGTAATGGTACTCACTGTAGTGTCTGGAATGCCATTTGTTGTCAATAATTAATACCCAAATCATTGATTCTATATGGCTCTCTCTCATCCTGCAGTTTTAATCACTGTGCAGAAGTGGCAACTCTATCAGTGAATAGAAACTGATTCTCTTCCAAGTGGTGATAGGAAACATACATGTGCAAATCTGGGAAATATCACTTCTCTCCATATTTTATTTTGCTATTAAAAAAAGAGACAAAAACAAAATGAGTTTAAAATAAGTTATTACCCTTGACAAACATCAGCCACCAACATCACTGCTGAAAGTCTCTGCATTTTTCCCCAGAAGTTCTATTTTTCCACGTTAGCTATGAGAACACCCAGAGTAGAAGTCATCGAGAAGCATGGTTCATGAAGAAAGCATTGAATGCTAATCTGAAATTACTATTCACATCAGAAGGTGCTCTTAAGAAATCACTTTCTTCTTTACCAGCAATGTCGCTTTATAAATGCTATCTAAGGTGTGATGTCATTTTCTGGACTTTAATCAGATGGAGGAAATTTCAAAATATATGGGAGATACCTTCACATAAATACTAACTTGTGTGTGTGTGTGTGTTGTGTGTGTGGGTGTGTGTGTATGTGTGTGTGTACATGTACATCTGTTTTTTTTTCTTTGGCATTTAAATGGAAATAACTAGATTCAGTAGTGTTTAAAAATCCCTGGGATTTTTTTTTAATTCTATTGCATAATTCTTTATATACCAACTACATCTATTTTTCCTCCCTTAGTACAGTCTATTAAACATTCAGTGATGCAATATTACTTGTTGTGTAGTGTATTCAGGTCCAAGGTGAGTTCATCATAAAAGTTAGAAACGTATAGGTCTTTTGCTTATCTGGGATCCTAATATAAATGCTAGGTAAACAATATAATCTTCTTATCTTTATTCAGAAATATATCAATAAAAATTTCAAAAGTCACCAAAGTAAAGCTCTGGGTTTGCTTTCCTTATATGATTCTGCTTATATGAGAATGAGATACTTATATAGAAATGTGGGAACATATTTTCATATAATTAATATTTATAATTATATTTATCATTATAATTATAATTTCATATAATTATAAGTCCACTTATAATTTCATGAAAAAATACATCATATGAAAAATTGTTGTAAGTAAAAGCAGAAATTGAGGTTTATAAATGATATAAGGAGCTTGTAAAATACAATTTCAATGTATCTTTTCTCTAGTGTTTTCCACCAAGAATTTTCATAGTTTCTGATGTGAAGGTAAACCAAACTGAGTTTAGTCTGCACCATCCTGAAAATTGTTGGGACCTAGATTTGTCTTAACACTGAGATTTTTAAATTTAGTGTGTGTAAGTGTAATTGCCAGTGGATTCTTCCTGCCCAGTGTTCAGACAAAACCAATACACTGGTATTGTGGTATTGCAGTAAAGAAAGAATTTAATTAACATGAGATTGGCCATGTGGAAGACACAGTTATTTTTCAAATCACTCTCCCCTGAAATTTGAAGGCTAGATTTTGTTTGTTATAGGATAGTTTGGTGGGAAGGTGGCTAGGAATGAGAAATGTTCCTTGGTTGGGTTGAGGATGAAATCACAGGGAGTCAAGACTGTACCCTTACACTGAGTCAGTTTCTGAATACAGGCCGCAGGGCCAGATGAGTCAGTTTACTAGTCTGCGTGGTGCCAGCTGGTATATCAGAATGTAGGATCTGGAAAAAAATCACCTTGAACATCAATCTTAGGTTTTTACAACAGTAATGTTATCTATAAAAGCAACAGGACAGGTGAGGAATCTTGTGGCCCATGGCTGCATGACTCCTGAGCCATAATTTCTAACCTTGTAGCTAATTTGTTAGTTTTACAAAAGAGGTCTGATCTCCAAGCAAGAAGGGTGTTTGTTTCAGGGAGTGGATGGTACCATTTGTTTCAAAGTTAAACAATTAACTAAATTCCTCCCTTAGTTAGACTGGCCTATGCCCAGGAACAAGCAAGTGCACCTTGGAGGTTAGAAGCAAGATAGTATTGAATAGGTCCGATTTCTTTCACTGTCATAATTTTTGTAAAGGTGTTTCAATTTTTGTTAATGTTTCCAGGAACAGTCCATTTTCCTGCTATACAAATTTGCTTATAAAATGAGCTTTGACCAGATTACTTCCACACCACCAGCAGCAATAAACCTGGTTTTAACTATGACGTTCTCCCACAATTCTCTCTGCTGTGTATCCCCACGCCAAAATGGGTGTCCACAGATGGTGATTCCTTCCTAAACTTAGACTACATTCATCTTAGGATAATGTGTAAAGTTGCTTTCCACATCCCTTAGAGCACAGCCTATAGTGTGGAGGTCCTAGACATTTTTCTGGTTTATGCCGCCCATCATCTAACCATCTGCAACTCTCAGCTGAGTTCTTAAGACTGTGGAATTGCATTATGAATATTTGTCTAATGAAGTAAAGCTCCTGTCATTAAGCAATTTCAATTTCTCAATTTCAAATCAATTTAAGCATATATATACATTTGTGTATTTCATTTAGTTTTACCATTTTTTCCTTTTACTTAGATATTACTAATGTAATTTTATGTATAAATCCATATGCATTTGATTTGGACAGAAAAAAGTATAATTCCTGTATTGTTTCCTCAAAAGTTGATAATTCATACCCAAGAGCATGAATGCTTATTTAGCATTGGAACTAATCTTTTTGGCTTGTTTGATCAATGAATTTTCTTTTCTAAAAACATTTTTATTTTATCTTATTTTATTTTATTTTGTTTTGTTTTATTTTATAGAGATGGGGTCTTGTTACATTGCCCAGGCTTGTCTTGAATTCCTGGCCTCAAGCAATCCTCCCATCCTGGCCTCCCAATATGCTGGGATTATAGGTGTGAGCTACCATGCCAGCCCAGTTAACTCTATTTAACCACTCACTGATAACTGTTTTAACAAACTAAGAAAGTTGTGTGTTGTTTGGGTACACCTAGAAGGGATCCTTTTTAAAGTAGTAGCAGTGATATTCATAGTTACTGGATCGTTGACCATCAAGTATTATTGATGGAGTTAAATCCAACCTTAACCTCCTCAATGCCTATTTGAAGAAGGAACTTTAATACCACAAGCAGATTTCAGTCACACACTACAAAATGTGATGGCTATCTTTTAAATTCCATTTTCATTATCTTCTTAAATCTACTGATCTGATAAAAATGAATTTAATACCTAGGAATATATCTAGAGGCACTGGTGAAGCATTCTCTAAATAATAGAAGAATAGATCCCAAGAGAAGATATGCCAGATCAGAACAATATTTAGTAGAGGAAGAAGTCTTGACTTTTCAGTAGAGTTTCACATGAACTATTTCAATAACCATACTTACGCATATAATGTATTTTGAATTGTTTGCATTTTTCCATTTGCAATTATTTCCTGTTTCATAATAGAATAAATAAAAGCATTAAAATTTTTTCATTATTTAAGAAGAAATTTAAAAGCTTGGATATAGGTGTATAATATGTATATATGAAATATATGTATATATGAATATACATACATATAATGAAAATATGTATGTATGAATATAATATGTATATATTAAAACCAGAGAAAGAATATGCATACCCTACTGCCCAATTTTATTAAGAGTTTGGAGAGTAAAAGAAATATCAAGTGTAATGCATTTTTGTGTTATTATTTAGAGGTTACAGCCATATTATAAGTGAAATAATTGGAAGGAAATAAATTGGTTAACACAGTAGCATAACCCTCTAAATCTGTCATATGTATTTTATACATATATAGTACATATATAATACATGTGTATACACATATAATGTGTATATATAATACATAGTGATATATTAACATATATACACATACACATATGTATACATATATTTTATACACATTATATATATAGTGGATTTAGAAGTGCCTCCAAGTCTTACCAAATAAAGCCGATATCTTTGACCTTTGACCTTATTAGCACTGCTAAAATATACCATTTATCTTTTTACAATGAAACATTTAAAAAATTTCTCTTAGTAGTATTGCCTATTTATGCAACTTTTTAATATTTTATCTTAAATATGTCACAAAACCATTGGAGTGATTGGATACAACAGAGGCACGATGTTATGTTAAAATGATGATGTTATGATGATGTGGAGAGAGGCCTGTAGAGATGCAAAATATAGAATAGAGATCAGTTGGAAGGCTATTACAGTGAGACATTATGGAAATTTGAGCAAGGAAAACAGTTGTGAAATTGGTGAAAAGTGGATAAATCGAGATATATTTTTAAGATGGAACTGATGGATTATATGTGGGATGTAAAAAGGAAAAAAAAAAGCCTATCAAGATTCTGTGATGTTTGATCACAGATATATATATAAGATAGGGAAAATTATGGGTGAGTATCATCACCTATCTAACCAGTCATTTGAAATATTCCAGACTCCTAGCTCTTTCTCACACCAAGAAACTTACAACAAAGTTTTATTATTTGTATCTCCTGAATATTCTGACAA
This sequence comes from Papio anubis, assembly GCF_008728515.1. Classification (NCBI taxonomy): domain Eukaryota; kingdom Metazoa; phylum Chordata; class Mammalia; order Primates; family Cercopithecidae; genus Papio; species Papio anubis. The sequence goes on from NC_044984.1 coordinate 54,932,872, forward strand.
ATCCAACAGGCTTCTTCACCCTCATTACTGCAATCATACTCAGACTTCCTCATTCCTCATTTGAATGACCTACCAAGCACTCTTACAAATGATCCGTAGGCTATTTTCAAATGGATTACATGTTCCAAATCCACTCTCCACAAAAAGGAACCATGACATTCTGCTTGTAGGGTATGTGGAAAAATGATAACAGATTGGACAATCTTTATTTGCAAACTTTTGAGCTGCAGTTTTTATGTATGACACTAAAAATAAGTGAAAGACGATAAAAATAGTTGACTGATCAGACCCGTCTTCTCTGTCTTACTGTGACTCTCTATGCAAGTCCCACCCTGTTGAGCTCAATTAAGTCTTCTGATCCCTGGAAACATCAGGAGTTTCAAGTTTAGGATGCTGATTATATTGCTAATAAGCAAGGTATCCGGATTTGTAATTTATTGCAAACATAGTAGAGATATAACAATGCCTGTATCCTAAATTTGTGAAGATGTTTAGGATTAATTTATTGATACATCACATTATCACATTTTTTGATATTTAACTATCCTAAATTGAATATTAACAAATTTAAACAAACACAAGTACACCATGATTAAATCCAGTTTAGCTCCAAAGTTTGAGATTTCTGGTTTATAGAGTGACTCCCCAAAATGTGTTCGTTACTTGAACACTGTATTTTTAAGATAGAAGGGTGTAGGGTCAATTTGAAAAAAAACTACACAAAGCAATTACAAATGAAAATACTTAAAAAACTGGCATGTGCATATACAAAAATAACTACTTCTGTGAGCTTGAAAGTCCAAGAATTTAGTGAATGAACCAACGGATTGAACAGTGTGTAAAGGATTCGAAATATTTGAAATTAGAACATAACAAAATATAGAGGGAATTTTCAATAGCCATTATCCTTTTATTCTCTGACAGAATAAGCCGACAGATTCATAAGTATAACATGTCTAATGTACATTATTACTTACCTATAGTGTATTGTAAAATAATCATGCTGAGTTTCTTTTATTAGTCATTTGAATAAATGTGTTTTCATTGTAGTGGTTTCAAATTAGTAAAGATCTGGCTTTGTGTTCTTAGGTATGTAACGAATGATCGAGAAAAATGTTAACTTAATTTTTTTCATTGATGGATAGTGTGTGGTTTAAAATTATTATAACATTCAAAAATTTGTCCATAAGATAAACTATGTAAGCCTATGTTTATAATGATTGATAAATAAATGATAATTACACACATAAAATTTTAAAGTGTTGCTTAGTTTAATTGAAGGTAATTTTATTATCAATTATAGTAAGTGATTGAAACAGATATAAATGAATTAGATGTGATTTGTGACCTACTGAATCATAGCAAATCTGTACTTTAACATTTAAAAATAATTTTTTTAAGGACAGCATCCTTTTTAAGCTGTCATTTAATAAAATTGCCATTTTACTCTTAAATATATTTGAGAACAATTATTATATTAAAGTGAGAGAACTGTTTAATATTTCAAACTTAAAAAATAAATTTGAGTATTTATTCTATTAAAAAAGACTAAAGATTTTTTTTTTTAAATAATCAGTTTTTGACTTGTTCACTGTTCACGAATTATGTGAACAACAACAGCAGAGAAAAGCCAAAACGACCACAAAATCCACAATGGCACTGCATGACTAGCAAAGTGAAATAAATGTAGGGTCTCACATTTTGAGTCTCTTCTTTGCAATGTATCCAGAGAGGATTAAGATTGCTTCTATTGATAAGCATAGAACTCTTAGTGCCACTTCACCAAACCCATTCCAGGCAAGGAAGACACAGAAATGGTGAGCAACAGAGGTTTGATGAGAATTTTTGTTTCATAGGTAAAGGACCTGGTGATATAAGACAGTTGCAATTAATGCACACCCAAACAGATTTGGGAGAGATTATATTATGTAAATACTCTTACTCTTCTCTTTTTCTGCTACATTCCCGTTTTTAAAATTTATATTTGCTCTCCAGTCCTTCAATGTTGGACTCTCCACTGTGCCTTCTTCAACTTGAAACATTTTAGCTAGCTGTGCTCACATTTATATTCAATCCCATGTATGTATTTATCCATTCTGGATTGACTTGCATTTGCCAGCCAGTTCCACATTGACAAACCTATCATCTGTGCTTATCAAATCTGTGTGTGACCTAGTTGGACTATTCCTTTTCCACTTCTAGACATTCTTTTAGGTCATGCATTCCTTATCTACATATCCAATCTGGCTCTTTGGCTGGGACTCTGATTGGCATAATTGTCAGTTTCTAGAAGAAGTAGGAATAAATTTATTTACAGCAGCTACGTACAAAGTATGCTTCTTTTTTTAATTATACTTTAAGTTCTAGGGTACATGTGCACAATGTGTAGGTTTGTTACATATGTATACATGTGTCATGTTGGTGTGCTGTACCCATTAACTCGTCATTTACATTAGGTATATATCCTAATGCTATCCCTCTCCCCTCCACCCCCCATGACAGACCCAGGTGTGTGATGTTCCCCTTCCTGTGCCCAAGTGTTCTCTTTGTTCAGTTCCCACCGACGAGTGAGAATATGCGGTGTTTGGTATTTTGTCCTTGCAATAGTTTGCTGAGAATGATGGTTTCCAGCTTCATCCATGTCCCTACAAAGGACACAAACTCATCCTTTTTTATGGCCGCATAGTATTCCATGGTGTATATGTGCCACATTTTCTTAATCCAGTCTATCATTGATGGACATTTGGGTTGGTTCCAAGTCTTTTCTATATGGTCTTTGCATTCTATGCAAAAATTATTTTCTACTATTTGAAAGTCCAACCTAATATTAATAAACTATGAAGGCAGTTTCTTAACTTGGAGTTAAATAAAAAGTAATCAGTGCACATTGTTATATTGGGGAAAAGATATTTCTGATGCGATGAACACATTTTTGGAGATAAATTAGCAGCATTACAAATTTTGCCATTGCTGTCAGTCACCTTCAGACAAGTAAAAGAAAAAAAGTAATCTAATAATTAATAATATGTTAGCCACTTTTGTGTCTGAAAATCTAGCAGACTGTATTTCCTAGAATATCTTTAAAAAACAATTAAAAATAGTATAACCATGTAATGGGTTCATTTTTGCCCATTTTCCAGATAGAGCTGATTTATCAAGGCAGAGGAATTGCAGAAGAGTTTAGTTCATGTAGAGCTGAGTAAACACAAGATCGGAGTTTTATTATTACTCAAATCAGTCTTTCCAGAAGTTCAGACTGGGTTCCTTAAAGATTAATTTAGTAGGTAGGGAGCCAGGTACTGGGGAGGGCTGATTGATCAGATCCAAGATGTAATCATAGAGAGTCAAAGCTGTCCTCTTGTGCTGAATTAGTTCCTGGGTGGGGGTCACAAGACCAAATGAGCCAGTTTATCAATCTGGGTGGCACTGGTTAATACATCAAGTGCAAGTTCTGAAAAATATCTCAAGCACCAATCTTAGGTTTTACAATAGAGGTTATCCCTAGGAGCAACTGACAGGTTTAGAATCGTGTGACCTCTAGCTGCAGGTCTCCTAAACTATAATTCCTAATGTTGTGGCTAATTTGTTAGTCCTACAAGGGCAGTCTAGTCCCCAGGCCAGAAGGGAGGGTGTTTCTAGAAAGGGCTGCTATCATCTCTGTTTCAGAGTTAAACTGTAAGTTTCTCCCAAAGTTAGTTCAGCCTGCACCCAGTAGCGAACAAGAACAACTTGGAGGTTAGAAGTAAGATGAAGCCGGTTAGGTCTTATCTCTTTTACTGTCATAATTCTCCCACTGTTTTAATTTTTGCAAAGGCAGTTTCAAACACTAAAACCTCTAATTTGCGTAGAACTAACAACATTTCAAATGCATAAGTAGGCTTAGGAAGAAATATATAAAATTATTACAGTAATTTAAAGATTTCTATGGTAATTCCACACTAATTCTAAGATTCTAGAGTGATAAAAATAAACTGGAAATGTAAATATGTCTTCCAGTGAGCATTAATCAATCTCTTTAATCAACAGATTTGGGATAGAAGACACATTTTAGGTTCTTGCAAACTATGAATATAGAGATTCCTGAAAAAACCTGAGACTTTTAAACGCTTAAGGTCTAGAAAAAGCATTCCCTCCATTAATGGCAGATGGTAGGGACAGCCTCTCTCTACTTACAAGGATAAAAATAAAACAGTATCTCCTGACATTTTTTAACGGCAGGCCTCCTTGTAGTATAGCTGTTAATTTTTAAATTTATACTAACTACCTGACCCTACAAATCCCAAACTAAGAAACTAATTTAGATTGGCCTTTGTTGTTAATTCAGCAGGGAGCCTGGTAAAAGCAAAAACAAACGTTCTCTGGAGGAACAAATGATGAACGCAACATTTACAAATTCCCATGCAAATATAGGATCATGAAAGAGGGAGAGAGAAATTTTAGACATCGCTTCCTTATGTCACTTAAGTAGAATTTTGGCATGTCAAAAATAATGAAATATACTATTACTTTGTATAGAATGTTAAACAAATAGGTAAAATATTTTAATAAATAAAAAAAGCATAAAATCATGAGAAGGAAGATGCTATTCACAAAATACAGAATAGATAGGAAAAATAACCAACTAGGACTGAAACAATAGAATAGTTGGAATTAAAACTCAGTTTATATTCTGGTTTTCATTTTCCAATGTAAGGAGCTTGAAAATTGACACTTCAAACTAACAAGTAAAAAGTTGAACAAACTGAAAAATCAATAACTCTTCTTAGATCCATAAGAGAAATGAGGTCACGAGGCAAACTGCTGTTCCTCAAAATTGGAGAGACGGTGAGGCAGAAGCAGAGAATCATACCATACCTTAAAAGAAACCTCTACTAGTAACATTGCTGGCGTAGGAAAACGTGAACTGTAATTGACAAATTGCTGGAGGTTAGGAGTGGACAAATTTGAGTTAAAAATTCCCAGGGAACACAGTCATATGAGGGAACCAACAAATGTGAGTTTTACCTTCAATAGCTTGATCAGGTCTTTACAATAAATATCAGAGGCCAGGCGTGGTTGCTCACGCCTGTAATCCCAGCATTTGGGAGGCCGAGATGGGCGGATCATGAGGTCAGGAGATCGAGACCATCCTGGCTAACACGGTGAAACCCCGTCTCTACTAAAAATACAAAAAATTAGCCGGGCGTGGTGGCGGACGCCTGTAGACCCAGCTACTCGGGAGGCTGAGGCAGGAGAATGGCGTGAACCCGGGAGGCGGAGCTTGCAGTGAGTTGAGATCGCGCCACTGCACTCCAGCCTGGGCGACAGAGCGAGACTCCGTCTCAAAATAATAATAAATAAATAAATAAATAAATAAATATCAGAATAAAGTACCCTCATGCTTCTAGCAGAGGAAAGGGGAAAGGAACCATTTTTATATATGCCAGAGCATTCCATCCTTAACAAGTTTTGCCTTCAGGAGAAACTACTTTACCAGAGCCTAACCTACTGGGATTATATCAGAGACTGACCTGAGTGAAAGAAAATAGCTAACTTCAGGCCAGTGTACCTATATTGTCCCACTGAATGGGGAAGGAAAAAAAAAACCCTGAGAAACACTTATGAAGTTCACAGTTTAGAAGTACAGGCACAGTAAAAGATTAATATCTAATCATAGGACTATAGATTGCTTCCCCTCCCTCCACACCTTACCATCACATTACTAAAGGCTTATTTACAGCATTTCTATTCAGCCAGTACATTACATCTGGCTATTAAAAAAAAAAAAAAATTAAGGCATGCTAAAAGGCAAAAACCACAGTTCAAAGAGACAGAACCCACATAACAACCAGACATGGCAGGGACATTGAAATTATCTGAAAGGGAATTTAAAACAACTTACGATTAGCATGCTAAGGGCTGTAATGGATAAGGTAGACAGCATGCCATAACAGATAGGCAATTTAAGCAAAGAGATGGAAATCTGAGAAAGAACCCAAACAAAAGTTAGAGATAAGAAAAACTATAAAAGAAAGAATGTCTTTGATGAGATTATTAATAGACTAAATGTATCTGAGGAAAGAATCTCTGAGCTTGAGGATATATCACTAGGAATCTCCAAAACAGAAAAGTAAAGAGAACAAAGGCTCAAATAACCAGCACAGAATACCCAAATATCATGAGACAACTCCAAAATTTATAACTTAAGCAGAATAAAAATAACCGAAGGAGAAGAACTTAACAAATTATCATTATGAGAACAATAATAACTGAAAATTTCCCTAAATTAATGTTAGAGAGAATATAACAGATTCATGGAGTTCAGAGAGTATTAAGGAGAATTGATGTCAAAAAATCCACACCTAAGCATATCATTTTAAACTATAGAAAATCAAAGATAGAGAGAAAAATACCTTGAAGTTAGAGGAAAAGCCATACCTTAGTTATAGAGAATCCAAGATAAAAATTATATGTGACTTTTTCTTAGAAGTCATGCAAGAAAAAACATAGTGAAATAAAATATTAAAGTGTTAAGTTTTTTTTTTAAAGGAATCACACCAACCTAGATTTCTATATTCTAAAAATTAATTTTCAGAAGTGAAGAAGTGACAAACCCATAACTAACATCATACTAAATAGAGAAATGCTGAAACCCTTTCCTCTAAGAACTGGAGCAAGTATGCCTACTTTCATTACGTCTGTTCTACATAGTACTGGAAGTCCTAGCCAGATCATTCAGGGAAGAAAAAAAAAATAAAATGCATCCAAATTTTTAAAGTGATTGTCAAATTGTTTCTGTGTTCAGATGACAAGATCTTATACTTAGAAAAACCTAAATGCTTCCCCAACAAAAACTTTTAGATCTGATAAACAAATTTGATAAAGTTGTAGGGTACAAAATCAACATACAAAAATTAGTAGAGTTTATTTATAGTAATAATGAACTGGCTGAAAAAGTATTCAACTAGCAATTCCATTTACAATAGCTAAATTTGATCAAGGAAATGAATGACTTCTACAAGGAAAGTTAAACATACTGATGTAAATAATGGAAGGCAAACTAATGTATTGACATCTCCTAGTCATGGATCAAAATGATTAATATTGTTAAAATGACCAAACTACCCGAAGCAATTTACAGATTCACTGCAATCTCTATCAAAATACCAATGATATTTTTCACAGAAATATATTTAAAAAATCTTAAAATATGTATGAGACACAAAAAAAGCCTCAATATCCAAAGCAATTCTGAGTAAAAAGACCAAAGCTGGAGGCATCACATTACCTGACTACAAATATATTACAAGGTGATAGTAAACAAATAGCATGGTATTGGCATAAAAACAGACACATAGGCTGATGAAACAGAATAGAAAACCCAGTTTTAAATCCACATATTTACAGCTAATTGATTTTTGGCAAAGGCCAAGAACATGCATTAAGAAAAGGACATTCTCTTCAATAAATTATGCCAAGAAAACTGGATTTCCATATGCAGAAGAATGCAACTAAACTTCTATTTTTTACCATATAGTTAACTCAAAATGGACCAAAGTCTTAAACATAAGACTCCAAATTATAAAACTATCACGAGAAAACATAGGGGAAACCCTCTGATATATAGTTGTAGGGAAAGATTTTATGGATAAGACCTCAAAAACACAGCAACAAAACAAAAAATAGACAAAGGGGATTATATTAAATGGAAAAGCTCTTATACAGCAAAGGAAACCATAAACAGAGTGAAGAGGCCACCTGTTAAAAGAAAGAAAATATTTACAAACTAGCCATCCAACAATAGACCCAGAATATACAAGGAACTCAAACAACTGAACAGAAAAAAAAAAAATGTAAAGTAGGTAAGGGATCTAAATAGACATTTCTCAAAAGAAAACATAAAATGCTACCAACAAGTTTATTAAAAAATACTCAACATGACTAATCAGCAGAGAAGTGGAAATCAAAACCACAATAAGATATCTCATCTTAGTTAGTATAGCTATTAATATTATCAGAAAGACAAAAAATAACAAATGCTAGTGAGGATGTGAACAGAAGAAAACTCTTATGCACAATTGGTTAAAATGAGTATTAATTCAGTCATTATGGAAGAGTGTTAGTTTCTTAAAAAAAAAAAAAAGCTAAAAATAAAACTACAATAAAATCTAGAAATTCCACTACTAGGTATTTATCCAAAGAAAAGAAAATCAATATATCCAAGGGATACCTGCAAACTCATGTTTATTGCAGCACCATTCACAATAGAAAAAACATGGAATCAACGTAACTGTTCATTAATGAATGAAAGAATAAAGAAAGCGTACCCTATTTATGACTTTTAAAAGTTTATTGAAAATTGAATTAAAATATAAAAATTAAAAAAAAAACTTAATTTCTAACCCAGGCTTCATCAAGGTCAAGACACTTTTGTAAGCAATGATAACAGCCATTTAGTCCATTCATAAAGAACTGAGAGTCTTGGGAACTTAACCGTGTCAACGTAGTCCTTTTTAAATCGTAAACTCAAAAACATGGGTGCCCTTTACAGATTTTTCAGATTAGGAGACAAAAAAAGAAGGCAAATCAGGACTATAAGGAGCCAAATCAGGACTTTAAGGTAAATGTCTAATGAGTTTCCATGAAAGCTCTCAAAAAATTGCACTTGTTTGGCAAGAGGAATGAACAGAAGCATTGTCATGGTGGGAAGAATACTCTGGTAAAGTTTTCCTGGGCATTTTTCTGCTATAGCTTTGCCTAACTTTTTAAAAACATTGTCATCATAAGGAGAGGTAATCATCATTTAGCCCTCAAGAATGTTGACAGAAAAATGCGTTGATCATTCCGATAAATTGTTGCCATAAACTTTTCTCCTAACCAGTCTATTTTTGCTTTGACTGGACCACTTTCACCTCTTAGTAGCCATTGCTTTAATTGTGCTTTGTCTTCAGGATCATACCGGTGAAGCCATGTTTTATCTCCTGTTACAATTCTTTCAGAAAATGTTTCAGGATCTTGATCTCTCTTTAAAACCAACATTGAAAGCTCTGCTCTTAGCTGCAGCTGATCTGAGTGCAATGGCTTTGGCACTCATTGAATAGAAAGTTTTTCAACTTTATTTTTTCAGCCAGAATTGTGAAAGCTAAATTTAATTGAGATGTCTGTAATTTTGGTTGTGATCTCTTCTGTTACTTGTTTGTCCTTTTCAGTTAGGGCATAAACAAGATGATTTTTTCCCTCACAAATTGATATAGGTGGTCAGCTGCTATGGGTGTCATCTTTGACATCATCTCATCCCTTCTTAAAATGCATTATCCATTTGTAAACTTCTGGTTTCTTTGGAGTAGTATTCCTATAAACTTTTAATAAAGCATGATGATTTCACCTTTCTTTTACACAAGAGCCACCATAAATTTCATGTTTGTTCTTGCTTCAATTTTAGCAGAATTTATGCTGCTCTGATCGGGCTTCATGTCTTATGCTTCTTAGTGCTTCAAACTAGGTCCTACTCAGATATGTTATATAACTTATTACAAATTTAATTTGATGCAATAAAATTTTAAAATTATGCATCGATTTTATTTACAGTACATGTTTCTCTGGAATATTTTGAATGTTTCCCTGTATGTAGTAGAAAACAATTTGGCCATAAATAAATTCAGTCATTTGCAATAACAGGGATAGAACAGGCGGCTAATATATTAAGTGAAATGAGCCAGACACAGAAAGCCAAATATCACATATTCTCACTCATATGTAGGGGGTAAAAAAGTTAATCTTATGAAGGTAGAGATTAGAAGGATTACTAGAGGCTGGAAAGGGTATGTAGGGTTAGGGAACAAAAATACATTGGCTAATGGATAGAAACATAGAGTTAGAAAGAAGTAATATGGTCTAATGTCTTCTGGCAGAGTAATGTGACTACACTTAACAATATATTATATATTTCAAAATAGCTATAAGAGAAGACTTTAAATTTCTCAAACTCACAGAAAGAGTAAATGCTTGAGGTTGCAGATACCCTAAGTACTCTGAGTTGATCATTACACATTCTATACATGTAACAAATATCTATACCCACTAAATATATACAAATATTTTATCTCAGTAAAATTAAAAAAATATGAACATAAAATAAAACAACTTGTCAAAATTTACGGTATGCAGCAAAAGCAGTGCTTAGATAAAAATTTATAGTATTGAATGCATATAGTAAAGAGAAGAAAGATTGAAAATCAGTCATCTAAGCCTCTAACTTAGGAAAGTAGGGAAATAATAGCAAATTGAATTCAAAGTAGGCAGAAGAAAAACATAAAAAATCAGAGCAGAAGTTAATACAATGGAAAACATAAAGCCAATGGAACAAATCAATGAAATCCAAAGCTGGTTTTTTAAATGACAAATAAAATTTATAATTCTCTTCCCAGGATAAGTAGGAAAAAAGGAGAGATGACACAACTTACTAGTGTCAGAAATAAAGGGGAGATATCACTGAAGATTCCATGGACATTAAAAAGATAAACAAATAATATGAACAGCTTTATGCTCTCAAGTTCACTAACCTAGATTAAATGACCAATTTCTTGAAAGACAGGGCCCACCAAAACTCACACAATAAGAAATAGACAATCTAATTAGGCTTATATCTATTAAGAAATTGAATCAATAATTAATGACCTTTCAAAAGAGAAATCACCAGACCCAGATGGGTTCATTGGTAAATTTTATGCAAGTTTTAAGCAATAAATTATGTTCTCTTTCAATCTCTTTCAGAAGATGGAAGCAGTAAAAATGCATCCTGACTCATATTATAAAGTCAACATCACCCTATACAAAAACAGTCAAACACATTACAGTCAAAGTCATTACAAGAAAGAGTTAATATTCCTCATGAATATAAAAGCAAAAATCCTCAACAAAGTATTAGCAGACTGAATCCAACAAAATACAAAAATAATTAAATATCACAAACAAGTGAGTTTTATTCCTGGTATGCAAAGCTGGTTCAATATTCAATAATCAATTAATGTAATCAAGAATATCAGCAGGCTAAAAAAGAAAAATCAAATGATCATATCAATAAATGTAGAAAATGTATTTGACAAAGTCTAATATCCATTTATTATAAAAATGCTCAATAAACTAGGGATAAAAGGGATCTTCCTCATTTCATGAAGAATATCTACAAAACTATGGAGATAACATAATACTTAATAGCAAGAAACTAGAAACTGTTAAAATAAGATTAGGAGGAAGGCAAGAATGTACCCTCTTGGAACTCTTTTTCAACATCATATTGGAAGTCCTAGCAAATGAAATAAAATAAAAAAAGAAAAAGGTGTACAGATTGACAAAAAAAGAAAACTCTTTTTGTTTTCAGATGACAGGATTATCTATGTAGAACATTCAACAAAATTGGAACAAAAAAGTAAATGAGAAAAATCACCTGGAACTCTAATAAGTAAGTATAAAATGGTTGCTGGATACAAGGTTAATACAAAAAAAATCGAACACTTTCCTATATAATAGTAATGAATAAGGGGACTATGAAATTTAAAACATAATACCATTTACATTATCAGAACAAAAATGAAACACATAGGTATAAATCTAATAATATATGCAACATATAATAGGATCTATTTGATAAAAACTATAAAACTTTGATGAAAGAAATCAAAGAAATAAATAGATGAAGAGATCGTCTCTATTCATAGATTAAAAGACAATATTGTCAAGACGTGAGTTTTTACCAACTTTGTCTATACATTAAATGCAACCCCAATAAAAATCACAGCAAATTATTTGGTTGATATAAAAAAACTAATTCTAAAGTTTATTTGAGGAGGAAAAAGATTCAGAATAGCCAACATAATTTTAAAGAACAAAGTTAGAGCACTGATACTATCTATATTCTACAGTTACTATAAAGCTACAATAATCAAGACTGTAGTATTGATGAATTAATAAACAAATGGGTCAATGGAATTGAATAGAAAGTCCAGTAATAGACCCACACAAATATAGTCAACTGATCTTTGACAAAGGAGCAAACATAATATAATAAAGAAAAGATAGTTTTTCTGGCCAAGATAGCTGATCAGAAGTAGCTGTGGTCTGTGGCTCTTACCAAGAAAAATGAAAATCACAAGTTAATTCTGCACCTTCAACTGAGGTATCCAGGTTCTCTCATCATGACTGACTAGGCAGTTGGTGTGACCCACAGAGAGCAAGGAAAAGCAGTGTGGGGCAATAGCCCACCTAGGATCAACACGGGTTGGGAGAGCTCCCTTCCCCCGCCAAGAGAGGTGGTAAGTGATTGTGCTACCCTACCTGGGAAACCATGCTTTTGCCATGGACCTTTGCAACTCAGAAAATAGGAGATCCCCTTGTGAGCCCACATCACCAGGGCCTTTGGTCCCAAGCACAGAGTTGTGCAGCACCCCCAGACTCTGTTTGGCAGTCGCTCTGGCGGGCACTGAGACGCAGGAGTTCTGTTGCATACTTTGTCCTCAGGATTCCAGTGAGGCAGGAGATTGTTCACTCCTTTAGGAAGGGGCGGAAGCCAGGGAGCCAAGTGTCATCATTCAGCAGATCCCAATCCCACGAAACCTTACCAGCTAAGACCCACCGACTTGGAATGCTTGCCAGACAGCGGGGGCAGGCTGGAGACTGCTGAAAACAACTGAGTTCCCAGGGAGAGGGGCAGCCCCCACTGTCTCTGAGGCTCCAGTCGGCTGTTTTCCCCTGTAGGTGCTGGGGAGACTGGATGGTTAGGACCAGGAGGAATTCCCCACAGTGCACCGCAGCAGTTGTGGCAGATCATGGCCAGATTACTTTTTTAAATGGAACCCCAATCCATCCCTCAACATCAGGCAGAGCCTCCCCATGGGAATTTCAGCAACTCCAGTCAAGGGTTTACAAACAGAACTCTAATCTGTGGGGAGGGGCAGGTATGGTTTTTGCAGTTCAGTCTACTCAGTCTTTCTGGACAGCTGGCTCTGGAGGGTCCAGACAGCCTGAACACAGGTGATTTGCCCCAGCGCAGTATACCTGCTCCACCAAGGGGCAGCAAGACTGCTTTTTAAAGTGAGTGCTTGATCCCTTTTCTTCTGTCTGAGTGAGACCTTCCAGCAGGGGTTGCCAGACAGCTTATACAGGAACATTCCAGCCAGCATCAGGTTAGTGCCCTCTGGAGTGGAGCTCCCATAAAAGGAGCAGGCTGCCATCTTTGCTGTTTTGCAGCCTCCACTGCTGGCACCTCCAGGTGTGGGATGGACCCAAGTGAATAGGGTCTGGAGTGGACCCCAAGCAAATCGCAGCAGCCCTATGGGAGAGAGGCCAGATTTAAAATAAAAAACAGAAAGCAACAACAATAACAACATCAACAAAAAAGACCCCACAAAAAAACCCATCCAAAGGTCAGCAGCCTCAAAGAACAAAGCTAGGTAAAACCACAAAGATGATAAAGAATCAGTGCAAAAATGCAGAAAATTCAAAAATCCAGAGTGTCTTATCTACTCCAAATGATCTCAACACCTTTCCAGCAAGGGCATAGAACTGGTCTGAGGTTGAGATGGATGAATGAAAGATGCAGGCTTCAGAAGGTGTGTAATAACAAACTTTGCTGAGCTAAAGCAACATGTTCTAACACAATGCAAAGAAGCTAAGAACCATGATAAAACATTATAGGATCTGATAACCAGAAAAAAAGGTTTAGAGAGGAACATTAAATTGCCTGATGGAGCTGAAAAACACAACACGAGAACTTTACAATGCGATCACAAATGTCAATAGTTGAATAGATCAAGCAGAGTACACAATTTCAGAACTTAAAGACTATCTTACTGAAAGAAGACAGGCAGACAAGATTAGAGAAAAAAAAAATAAAAGAAACAAAACCCTTGAGAAATGTGGGATTATGTAAAAAGACTAAACCTGTGACTTATTGGGGTACCTGAAAGAGATGGGGAGAATGGAACTACGTTGGAAATGATACTTCAGAATTATCATCCAGAAGAATGTCCCCAACCTAGCAAGGCAGGCCAATATTCAAATTTAGGAAATCCAAAGAATCCCAGTGGGATTCTCCATGAGCGAATCAACCTCAAAACAAATAATCGTTAGATTCTCCAAGGTTGAAAGGAAAGAAAAATGTTAAGGTCAGCCAGAGAGAAAGGACAGGTCACCTACAAAGAAAAGCTCATTATACTAATGGTGGACCTCTCAGCAGAAACCCTACAAGCCAAAAGAGTTTGGGACAAATATTCAACATTCTTAAAGGAAAGTAGTACCACCCCAGAATTTCATTTCTGGCCAAATTAAGCTTCATAAGCAAAAGAAAACAAGCAAATGCTAAGGGAATTCATCACCACTAGGCCTATCTTGCAAGACCTCTTAAAGGAAGCACTAAATAAGGAAAGGAAAAACTGTTACCAGACACTACAAAAAACACACTGACGTTCACACACCAATCACACTATGAAAGAGTTACATAAAAAAGTCTACAAAATAACAAGCTAGCATCATCATGACAGGACCAAATTCATACATAACAATATTAACTTTAAGTGTAAATGGACTAAATGCTGCAATCATAAGACACAGAATGGCAGACTGGATAAAAACCCATTGGTGTGCTGTATTCAAGAAACTCATCTCATGTACAAAAACATAAATAGGCTGAAAAATAAGTAATAGAGGAAAATTTACTAAGAAAATGGAAAACAGAAAAAAAGTAAGGGTTGCAATCCTAGTTTCTGACAAAACAGATTTTAAACTAACAAAGAACAAAAAATACAAAACAGGAGAATACAAAATGGTAAAATGTTTGATTTAACAAGAAAAGCTAAATATCCTAAGTATATATGCACCCAATACAGGAGAACCCAGATTTATAAATGAGTTCTGAGAGACCAAGAAAGAGACTTAGACTCCCACACAATAATAGTAAGAGACTTCAACTGTAAATATTAGACAGATCATTGAGACAGAAAATTAACAAAGGTATTCAGTATCTGAACTCAGCTCTGGATCAAATGAACCTCATAGGTATCTACAAAACTCTTCACCCCAAAACAACAGAATACACATTCTTCTCATCACCATATGACACTCACTCTAAAAGTGATTATATAATTGGAAATAAATCACTCCTCAGCAAATGCAATAGAACTGAAATTATAATTAACCACATCACACCACATCGCAATTAAAGTTAAACTCAGGATTAAGAAACACACTCCAAACCACACAACTACATGGAAATTGAACAACCTGCTCCTGAATGACTCATGGTAAATAATAAAATTAAGGTAGATGTAAAAAAATTTTTTTGAAACTAATGAGAAGAAAGAGACAATATATGAGAACCTCTGGGATGCAGCTAAAGCACTGTTAACAGGGAAATTTATATCATGAAATGCCCTATCAAAAACCTAGAAAGATCTCAAATTGACATCCTAAAATGACAACTAAAAGAACTAGAGAACCAAGAGCAAACAAAACACAAAACCAGTAGAAGATAAGAAATAACCAAGATCAGAGCAGAACTGAAGAAGATAGAGACACTAAAAACCCTTCAAATATCAATAAATCCAGGAGGTTTTTCTTTTGAAAAATTAACAAAATAGATAGACCACCTGCTAGACTAATAAAGAAGAAAAGAGAGAAGAATCAGATATACACCTATCAATTGATAAAGGGGATATCACCACTGACTCCACAGAAATTCAAACAACCTTCAGAGAATATTATAAACACCTCAATGAAAATGAAGTAAAAAAAAAAATAGGAGAAATGGATACATTCTCGGAGGCATACATCCACCCAAGACTGAACCAAGAAGAAGTTGAATCCCTGAATAGACCAATAACAAATTCTGGTATTTAGGCAGTAGTAAATATCAAGCAAAAAAATATCAAGCCAAAAAAAAAAAAGAAAAAAGCACCCACGACCAGATGGATTTACAGCTGAATTTTACCAGAGGTAAAAAGAGAAGCTGGTACCATTTCCTTTGAAATTATTCCAAAAAATTAAAAAGGAGGAACTCCTCCCTAATTCATTTTATAGGGTGATATGATTGCCTGTGTGTCCCCACCCAAATCTCATCTTGAATTGTAGCTCACACAATTCTCATGTGTTGTGGGAGGGACCTAGTGGGTGGTAATTGAATCATGCGGGCAAGTCTTTCCTGTGCTATTCCCATCATTATGAGTAAATCTCATGAGATCTGATGGTTTTGTAAAGGGGAGTTTTCCAGCACAAGTTGTCTTCTCTTATCTGCCACCATGTGAGACATGCCTTTCACTTTATACCAAGATTGTGAGGCCTCCCCAGCCATATGGAACTGTGAGTCCATTAAATCTCCTTCTTTTGTAAATTGCCCAGACTCAGCTATGTCTTTATCAGCAGCATGAAAATGGACTAATACAGTAAATTGGTAGCAGTAGAGTGGGGGCACTGCTGAAGATACCACAAATGTGGAAGCAACTTTGGACCTGGGTAAAAGGCATAGGTTGGAGCAGTTTGGAGGACTCAAAAGAAAACAGAAAAATATGGGAAAGTCTGGAACTCCCTAGAGAGTTGTTGAATGGCTTTGACCAAAATGCCAATGAAACAATGAAATCCAGGCCGAGATGGTTTCAGATGGAGATGAGGAACTTGTTGGAAACTGGAGTAAAGGTGTTTCTTGCTATATTTTAGCAAAGAGACTGGGGCATGTTGCCCCTGCCCTAGAGATATGTGGAACTTTGAACTTGAGAGAGATGATTTAGGGTATCTGCTGGAAGAAATTTCTAAGCAGCAAAGCATTCAAGAGGTAACTTGGGTGCTGCTAAAGACATTGAGTTTTAAAAGTTCAGAAAATTTCCATCCTGACAATGAAATACAAAAGAAAATCCCATTTTCTGAGGAGAAATTCAGCTGGCTGCAGAAATTTGCAAAAGTAATGAGGAGCCTAAGGTTAATCACCAAGAAAATGGAGAAGTCTCCAGGGCATGTCAGAGGTCTTCACAGCACCCCTTCCCATCACAGACCCAAAAGCCTAGGAGGAAAAATTGGTTTCTTGGGCCAGACCCTGGGTTCCTCTGCTCTGTGCAGTTAGGGACTTGGTGCCCTTTGTCCCAACCACTTCAGACATTAATAAAAGGAGCCAAGATACAGCTTGGGCCATGGCTTCAGAAGGTGTAAGCCCCAAGCCTTATCAGCTACCACATATTGTTGAACCTGAGGGTGTACAGAAGTCAAGAATTTAGATTTGGGAACTTCCGCCTAGAATTCAGAGGATCTATGGATATGCCTAGATGTCCAGGCAGAAGTCTACTGCAGGGGTGGGGGTCTCATGAAGAACCTTTGTTAGGGCAGTGCAGAAGGGAAATGTGGGGTGGGTGTCCCAACACAAAGTTCCCACTAAGATGCTGTCTAGTGAAGCTGTGAGAAAAGGGCCACTATCCTCCAGACCTCAGAATGGTAGATCCACTGACAGCTTGCACTGTGCAACTAGAAAAGCCAAACACACTCAACACCAACCTGTGAAAGCAGCTGGGAGGGAGGCTGTGTTCTGCAAACCCACCAGGGTGGAGTTTCCCAAGTCTATGGGAACACACCTCTTGCATCAGCAAGACACAGATGCAAGACATGGAGTACAAGGAGAAAAAGCTCATTTTACAGCTTTAAGACTCGACTGCTCTGCTGGATTTCAGACTTGCATGGGGCCTGTAGCACCTTTGTTTAACCAATTTCT
The DNA here is from genome assembly GCF_008728515.1 of Papio anubis. NCBI lineage: Eukaryota > Metazoa > Chordata > Mammalia > Primates > Cercopithecidae > Papio > Papio anubis. Next base: position 54,950,594 of record NC_044984.1, read on the forward strand.
ACCATTTGGAATGGCTGTATTTACCCAATGTCTGTACCTCCATATATCTAAAAAGTAACTAACTTGCTTTTGATTCTTACAGGCTTACAGGTGGAAGAGACTTGCCTTGACTCCAATGAGACTTTGGACTGTGGACTTTTGAGTTAATGTTGAAATGAATTAAGACTTTGAGGGATTGTTGGGAAGGCATGATTTGTTTTGAAATGTGAGGACATGAGATTTGGGAGGGGCTGGGAGTGGAATTATGTGGTTTGGCTTCACCCAAATCTCATCTTAAACTGTAGCTTCCACAGTTACCACATGTTGTGGGATGGACCTGGTGGGAGGTAATTGAATCATAGAGGCAGGGTTTTTCCATGCTATTCTCATTAAAGTGAATTAGTCTTATGAGATCTGATGGTTTTTTAAAGGAGAGTTTTCCAGTGCAAATTATCTTCCCTTGTCTGCCACCATGTGAGATGTGCCTTTCACCTTCTGCCATGACTGTAAGGTCTCCTCATTCACGTGAAACTGTGAGTCTGTAAACCTCTTTCTTATGTAAATTTCCCATTCTTATGCAGGTCTTTATCGGCAATGTGAAAATGGACTAATACATGAGGCCAGCACCATCCTGATACCAAAACCTGATATAGATACAACCAAAAAATAAAACTTCATGCCAACATCCCTGATGAACTTCAGTGCAAAAATCCTCAATAAAATACTGTTAAACTGAATCCAGCAGCACATCCAAAAGCTATATGCAAATCAATAAATGTAATTTATCACATAAACAGAACTAAATACCAAATCACATGACTATAGCAATACATGCAGAAAAGGTCTTCAATAAATCCAACATCCCTTCATATTAAAAACTCTCAATACACTAGGTATTGAAGGAAAATACATCAAAATAATGAGCCATTTATGACAAATCCATAGCTAATGCCATACTGAATGGATAAAAGCTGGGAGCCTTCCCACCAAAAACTGGTGCAAGACAAGAATTTCCTCTCTGACCACTCTTATTCAATATATTATTGGATATTTGGGCCAGGGGAATAAGGTAAAATAAATAAATAAAGAGTATTCAAATAAGAAGTGCAGAAGTCAAATTGTCTTTGTTTGTAGAAGGTATGATCCTGTATCTAGAAAACCCCGTTGTCTCAGCCTAAAACTTTCTTAAGCTGATAAGGAACTTCAGCAAAGTCTAATGATATAAAATCAATGTGTAAGAATTACAAGTAGTCCAATACACCAACAACAGAGAGACATGTTATGAATGAACTCCTTTTCCCAATTGCTACAAAGAGAATAAAATACCTCAGAATATAGCTAACAAGGGAAGTGAAGGATCTCTTCAAGAATAACTACCAACCACTGCTAAAAAAAAAATCAGGAGGATCAAACAAATGGAAAAACCTTCAATATTCAAAATAGGAAATATCAATATTGTGAAAATGAACATACTGCCCAAAGTAATTTTTAGATTTAATGTTATTCCCATTAAACTATCATTGATTTTCTTTGAAGAATTGGAAAAAAAAAACTATTTAAAAAAAAATTTTAAAAAGCCTGTAGAACCAAGACAATTCTAAGCAAAAAGAACAAAGATGGAGGCATCATGCTACCTGACTTCAAATTATATTACAAGGCTACAATATCCAAACAGCACAACATTGGTACAAAACAGACACATAAACCAATGAAACAGAATAGAGAAGTCAGAAATAAGACCTCACATCTACAACAATCTAATCTTCAACAAACCTAACAAAAACAAGTAACAGGGAAGTTAGTCTCTATTTAATAAATGATGCTGGGTAAACTAACTAGCCATATGTAGAAAATTGAAACTGGACTCTTTCCTTATACATTGTACAAAAATTAACTACAGATAGATTAAAGGCTTAAATGTAAAACCAAAAACTAAAAATCCTAGAAGAAAATTTAGGCAGTATGATTCAGGACATAGTCATGGACGAGAATTTCATGACAGAAACATCAAAAGCAATTACAGCAAAAGCAAAAATTGGCAAATGAGATCTAATTAAACTAAAGAGTTTCTGCACAGCAAAATAAACTATTATCAGAACAAAGAGACAATCCACAAAATGGGAGAAGATGTTTGCAATCTATCCATCTGACAAAGGTTTAGTATCCAGAGTGTACAAAGAACTTAAACAAATTTAAAAGAAAAACAAACAAACAAAAATACCAAAAAACAAACAAAAAAAATTAGGCAAAGGACATGAACAGATTCTTCTTAAAACAAGACATACATGCAGCAAATAAACCTATAAAAAGAAGCTCAACATCACTCATCATTGGATACTTGCAAATCATTTATTTTTTTTTTAAATTTCTTCTTCTTCTAAAAAAAAACCAACAACGAGATACATGTACAGAATGTGCAGGTTTGTTACATAGCTATATATATGATGTATGCCATAGTGGTTTGCTGCACCTATTCACCCATTCTCTAAGTTCTCTCCCCTTACCCTGCAACTGGCCTTTGTGTGTATTGTTCCCATCTCTGTATCCATGTGTTCTCACTGTTCAACTCCTATTATGAGTGAGAACATGAGGTGTTTGGTTTTCTGTTCCTGTATCAGTTTGCTGAGGATGATGGCCTCCAGCTTCATCCATGTCACTGCAAAGAGCATGATCTCTTTCCCTTTTGGGTGCATAGTATTCCATGGTGTATACGCACCACATTTTCTTTACCCAATCTATCATTGATGGGCATTTGGGTTGGTTCCATATCTTTTCTATTGTAAACAGTGCTGCAACAAACATACATGTGCATGTGTCTTTATACTAGAAAGATTTGTATTCCTTGGGTATATACCCAGTAATGGGATTGTTTGGTCAAAGAGTATTTCTGGTTTTAGATCCCTGAAGAATCACCATACTCTCTTCAACAATCATTTAACTAATTTACATTCCCATCAACAGTGTAAAAGTATTCCCATTTCTCCACAGCCTCACCAGCATCTATTGTTTCCTGACTTTTTAATAATTGCCATTCTGACTGGCATGAGACAGTATCTCATTGTGGTTTTCATTTGCATTTCTCTGATGATCAGTGAGGTTGAACTTTTTTCATACGTTTGTTGGCCACATAAATGTCTTTTTTTGAGAAGTGTCTGTTCATATCCTTTGCTCACTTTTTGATGGGGTTGTTTGTCTTTGTCTTGTAAATAATTTTAAGTTTCTTGTACACTCTGGATATTAGACCTTTGTGAAATGGATAGATTGCAAAAAAAATTCTCCCATTCTGTAAATTGTCTGTTTGCTCTGATGATAGTTTATTTTGCTGTGCAGAAGCTCTTTAGTTTAATTAGTTCCCATTTATCAATTTTGCCTTTTGTTGCAGTTGCTTTTGGTGCTTTTGTCATGAAGTCTTTGCCCATGCCTGTGTCCTGAATGGTATTGCCTAGGTTTTCTTCTAGGGTTTTTACGGTTTTGAGTTTTACTTTTAAGTCTTTAATCCATCTTGAGTTCATTTTTTTCTATAAGTTATAAGGAAGGGGTCCAGTTTCAGTTTTCTGCATATGGCTATCCAGTTTTCCCAGCACCATTTACTGAATAGGAGATCCTTTTCCGATTACTTGTTTTTGTCAGGTTCGTCAGAGATCAGATGGTTGTAGAGATGTGGTATTATTTCTGAGGTCTCTATTCTGCTGCATTGGACTATATGTCTGTTTTGGTATCAGTACCATGCTGTTTTGGTTACTGTAGCCTTGTAGTATAGTTTGAAATCAGATAGCATGCTACTTCCAGCTTTGTTCTTTTTGCTTAGGATTGTCTTGGCTATATGGGGTGTTCTTTGATTTCATATCAAATTTAAAATTGTTTTTTCTAATTCTGTGAAGAATTTCAATGGTAGTTTGATGGGAATAGCATTAAATCTATGGACTACTTTGGGAAGTATGGCCATTTTCATGATATTGATTCTTCCTATCCATGAGAATGGCATGTTTTTCCATTTGTTTGTGTCCTCTCTTATTTCCTTGGGCAGTGGTTTGTAGTTCTCCTTGAAGAGGTCCTTCACATCGCTTGTTAGTTGTATTCTGAGTTATTTTATTCTCTTTTTAGCAATTGTGAGTGGGAGTTCATTCATGATTTGGCTGTCTGCTTGTGTACTGTTGGTGTAAAGTAATGCCTGTGATTTTTGCACACTGATTTTGTATCCTGAGACTTAGCTGAAGTTGGTTATCAGTTCAAGAAATTTATAGGCTAAGATAATGGAGTTTCTAAGTATAAAATTTTTTCATCTGTAAACAGAGACAACTAGATTTCCTTTCTTCCTATTTGAATACACTTTATTTCTTTCTCTTGCCTGATTCCCTGGCCAAAACCTCCAATACTTTGTTGAATAGGAGTGAAGAGAGAGGACAGCCTTTTCTGGTACCAGTTTTCAAAGGGAATGCTTCCAGCTTTTGCTCATTCAATATGGTATTGACATTGGGTTTGTCACAAATAGCTCTTATTATTTGAGATATGGTCCATCAATACCTAGTTTATTGAGAGTTTTTAACATAAAGGGATGTTGAATTTTATCAAAGGCCTCATAATGGATCTATTGAGATAATCATGTGGTTATTGCCTTTGGTTCTCTTTATGTGATGAATTATGTTTATTTATTTGCATATGTTGAAGAAGTCTTGCATACCAGGGATGAAGCCAACTTGATCATAGTGGATAAGTTTTTCAATGTGCTGCTGGATTTGGCTTGCCAGTATTTTACTGAGGATATTCACCTTGATGTATATCAAGGATATTGGCCTGAAGTTCTCTTTTTTGTTGTTGTGTCTCTTCCCAGTTTTGGTATCAGGATGGTGCTGGCTTCATAAAACGGGTTAGGGAGGAGTCTCTCCTTTTCAATTGTTTGGAATAGTTTCAGAAGGAATGGTACAAGCTCTTCTGTCTATTTCTGGTAGAATTGAGCTTTGAATCCATCTGGTCCTGGAATTTTTTTGGTTGGTAGGTGATTAATTACTGGCTCAATTTCAGAGCTTGTTATTGGTCTATTCAGAGATTTGACTTCTTCCTGGTTTAGTCTTGGTAGGGTGTATGCATCCAGGAAATTATCCATTTTTTAAGATTTTCTAGTTTATTTGCATAGAGATGTTTATAGTATCGTCTGATGGTAGTTTGTGTTTCTGCGGGATCAGTGGTGATATCCCCTGTTTCATTTTTTGTTGTGTCTATTTGATTCTTCTCTCTCTTCTTGTTAGTCTAGCTAGTGGTCTGTCTGTTTTGTTAATTTTTTCAAAGAGCCAGCTTCTGGATTCAGTGATTTTTTGGAGGGTTTTGAAATGCAAATACAAACCACAATAAGATGCCATCTCAAGCCAGTCAAAATGGCGATTATTAAAGACTTAATAAACAACAGATGCCAGTGAGATTGTGGATAAATAGGAATGATTTTATTTTACACCGTTGCTGGTAATAATGTAAATGAGGTCATTTACTGTGGAAGAAAGTGTGATGGTTTCCTGAAGATCTAGAACCAGAAATACATTTGACCTAGCAATCCTTTTATTGGATATATAACCAAAGGAATGTATATCATTTTATTATAAAAACACATGCATGCATATGCTTCTTGCAGCACTATTCACAATAGCAAAGACGTGGAATCAACTTGAATGCCCATCAGTGATAGTCTGGATAAAGAAAATATTGTACATATACACCATGAAATACTATGTAGCCATAAAAAGGAATGAGATCAGTTTTCTGCAGGGATATAGATGGAGCTGGAAGCCATTAGCCTCAGCAAATTAATGCAGGAAGAGAAAACTGCACACCACATGTTATCATTTATAAGTGGGAGTTGAACAATGAGAACACATGGACACAGGGAGGAAAACCACACACACTAGGGCCTGTTGGGAGAGAGAAAATCAGGAAAAATAGCAAATGCATGCTGGCCTTAATACCTAGATGATGTGTTGATAGGTGCAGCAAACCACCATGGCACACATTTATCTATGCAACTAACCTGCACATCCTGCACATGTATCCCAGAACTTAAAATTTTAAAAAAGGTGGTCTTTCTAACAAATGTTTCTGGTTCAACTAGAAATCTACATATAAATAAATAAGCGTGGTGTCAGACCTTACACACTTTACAAAATCAAATCAAAATAAAGTATAAACCTAAATGTAAAGCTCAAAAATATAAAACTTTTAGAAGATAACATAAAGAAAACATATATCATCTTGTATATGGTGATGACTTTTTAGATTCAACACCAAAAAAAATTTATGAAAAATTAATTGATAAACTGAACTTCATTAAAATTAAAAATTTCTGCTCTTTAAAAGACACTGCCAAAGCAAGGTAAAGATAAGCCACAGTCTGGGAGAATATATTTGTAGAAGATACATCTGATAAAGAACTCTTTTCCAAAATATACTAAAAACTCTTAAAACTCAACAATACTAAAATAACCTAATTTAAACAATGGACCAAAGACCACAAGGGACACCTCATCATAGAAAATATACAGATGGCAAATAAGGATAAGAAAAGATGTTCCACATAATATGACATCAGAGAAATCTGTTTCTGCTGTTTGCCAAGTTAAGGATGTTTTCTTAGTTTCTTCAATTGCTTAGATATTTTATCATTAATTAATATTAAATTATGTCAAATGCCTTTATGCATGTTTGGCATGATCACTTGCGTTTTGTTTTTATTCTGTAAATATCATGGACTGCATTACTTTTTAAATAGATTTATTGAGATATAAATTAGTTACCATAAAATTTATCTTCCACTTAAGTACAGAAATTAATGATTTCAGAAAATATGTATAGGTGTACAACCATTGCCACAATCCTGTTTCAGAAGATTACCATCATCCAAATTGGCCTTTATGCCAGTTCGTGATTATTCTTTTATCTGCTTTTCAGTCTATGCAATCTTCCCCATACTTAAGCAAATCCACATATTTAACATTTCTGATATTCTTTGTATCTTTCTATTGATTTAATTTATAGCCTAGTGTTATTTTATTTCAAGTTAAAGAAATTCCTTTAGTATTTCTTGTAAGGTAAATCTGCTAGCAACAAATTCTAATGGTGTCTGTTTACATGGCATTAACTCAGTTTTTATTTTTGAAGTATTATCATCTGGATGTAGGATTCTTAGAAGAAACTGTTTTTTGTTTTTTTTTTCTTTCTGAGTGTTAAGTGGGTTCTTCCACTTCTTTCTTCTGTCTGCTATTATTTCTAATATAAAATAGCCTTCAAGAGAATTGAAGCTCCCAAAGAATCATTTTCTGTTGCTGCATTCAAAATTTTCACTTTGTCTTTGTTTTCCAACAGTTTGATTGTAAATTTCTAAAAGTGGATTTATTTTATTATTAGTTTATTTTATTTATGTATTATTTTTATATATTTTATTTATCTTATTTGAAATGTGCTGAAACTCTTGGATATGTAGACTCAGTTTGCATAAAATTTGGGAAGTTTTAAATTGTTTATCAAATATTTTTCTGCTATCTCACTCCAGTTCCTTAGAACTCTGATTACACATGTTTTTGTAAATCCAATGTTTGTCCAAAGTTCTCTGAGGCTTGGTGTATTTATTTTTAATCTTTACTTTTTTTCTTCACATGAAATAATTTACTGCTAGTTAGAATTATACTATGTCAGATAGTGCAGTACTGTTTCAAGTATAAAAATTGGTCAATATAATAATATTGAGAGTGCAGAAATATATTGGCACTGAATATATGACAAAATATACAGTGCTGGTTGATGAAGAAAGAATGGACAAGTCAATAAATAGTTTCACAAAAATTATTTTACCAAAGAAAGGGAATTTTAAATTAAATTCCCCACTAAAAGTCAATACTAGTTGTATTAAAATTTTAAATGTGAAATGTAATACTTTGAAAGTTTTAAAAGCTTTCACATAAAAATAGCTTTATGATTTCAGAAGAAGGAGGGTTTCTTAAACAAGAACATGAAAAGCATACATCATAAAAAAGCTAATAAGTTGGATTGCTTTATATTAAAGTCTTCTTTGCATCAAAATACATGATGAAAAAATTGTCACACACAGATAAATCATGGTTGAATGCATGTAACCAATGACACCTAAAATATATTAAAATAATCTATAAATCAATAATAAAATAATGAATACAGATTAAAAACAGAAAAAACAGAATCAATACACAGAAATAGTCCTACAAAATTATTCTCAATCTAGTAATCACAGAAATTCAAAATTATAAGGTTATCATTCCATAATTATGACCAAAAATAAACACATAAATACATTCAGACATACCCACATACACACACTCACACAAACAGCTACAAAGAAAAGAAACTTGATAGCATCAACTGTACACATGGATATAGAATATCAGAATCCATAATCCACTAATATTAGAAATAGAAATTGTTGCAATCACTTTGAAGAAATATTTAGTATATTTAATAATGTTAAATATGCTTATACCTTCATAGTTCCACTATCAAGGGCTTATCCTTTTACAATTCATTTTTATATTTAAGAAGACACATACAATAACAGCCAAGTAGGATTAAAAGATAATGCAAAAAGTAGAAATACTGAGTATAAACATATCTGGCTTTTAATTAATTTTTAAATTTATATTTGAAACATAATAATTATACGTATTTATGGAGTACAATGTGATGCATGTATTCATAATATGAATATGATACAATATGAATGAATGAACATGATACAATATGAATGCATGTATTCATAATATGATTGTTGCAGGACTTTTCCTTTGTTCAGTTAAACATCAGTTCTTGCCCATCCAACCGCCATGAAAATTTAGGCTTGCAGATGGTTTAAAGGGTGAGTAAAGCAGGGTTTTATCGGTTTTAAAAAAAAGAAAAGGGAGAAACAGGGACTCTCAGAAGACCAGAGTCCCTGCTAGAGTGCTTCTCGCCCAGCCATTGGAATCCCAGATTCCACACAGCAAGAGGAGGGGCCAGGCTCCTCCCTGCTGCAAATAGCTCAAAGCTCTGTGGCTCCACCCCAGTGCGCAGGCTAGTTGGAGTTTTTTGGGGGAGCCTATCTCATCTGGCTGTCTCATTCCCACCTCTAAAGAAGTGTGTCTAAATACCCTTAGATTAAGGATAAGAATGAAGATCCATTTTAACTGGTTCCTGCAAGAAAGGGGGTGCTGTTTTGGGGAAACAGCAGTCAGAGCTCCTTCGGAGGCCTATCTAAGGGTTGTCAGCAGAAGGAGCCATCGTCAGAGTTTAAAGTTAGATGACCTGAAGGCAAGAACAGACAAACCAGGTTATTAAAAAATATGTATCAAAATGAAACAAGAAGGAGGTAAGGACAGCTCAAAAATTCTGAGGCTTTTTACCAGTTTGCACAGAAAGAGGGAAGCCAAAAGTCCAACTAGCAAAAAAACTTTACTCTCTGGCTGGCATGTTGAGCTTCTGGGTTCTGTTCCCCTGAACTCAAACCTAAGTCAACTAGTTTGAGGTGTGGGAAATAAACTATTTCTAGTTTGGAGGATGCAGCGGAAGGGAGTGTCTCATAGTACGGAGACACAGTTACCTATCAGTAAAGACAGAACTGAGAAGAAAGGAGAAAAGAAGGCACCTTTTAAAGCAATCCCAGAGGTTCCGGATGCATTCAAAAGGGGTACAGACTGAAGATGAATGGTTACCCATCTAGAAAGTGGGAGAAGGTGTCCCTGGTTTCCTTCTCTTCCTAGCAGATACCTGGGGTACATGAGGGAGAGAGAGAAGAGCATCCTCTTTTCCTCTTCCATCCTTGGATCCTGAAACCTGGTAACCTTGGCAGACCCCGACATGAATGTCAAAGTGGCTTGCACCCATAAAGCAGGGAGGGCCCAGAAAATAGGAATTATCCACTCTCACCTTTACCTCTATCCCCACTACTGTCAGTAGCCTTGGAGTTCCCTAGACCTCATTTATGCCATGGATACTAACATGGCCTCTATCCATAAAACAGGAAGCTTGCATTTGGCTTGATCGGCAGGAATCAGTCACGCTCATCTGTGCTATGCATTTTAACCTTTGTTTTCATCTGCCTCTGGATCCTTAGGTTTTGACCCAGAGCTTGGAACAGAGTCTGGGACAAGAATGTATCTTGGGGTAGGGGTTGCATGGACTGCTTAGCCTAAGCCAAATGCAAAGGTGAAACTGTGGAACTGAGTCCTCCTCCAACAAGGGAGAGGAAAGGATGTCTTGTGACACACCCAGATAACTGGTAGGTATAGTTAGGCTTGCTAGGATTTGGGTTCGTGGCTTTGGTTAGCTCACTTGGTTTTACTTTCCCAAAATGAAACCTCTGGATGATGGGCACCTTATTTATCCCTTGTTTATTCATCACTTGGCAAGATTTACAGGGTAATTGCTAAGAACTAGAATATTGATCCAGGTTTCTATATTACCCATCCCTTTTGTTTTGTCTGAGCTGCAATCGGAGATTGCTGGTAGGTTCACAGATATAGGCAGGATTGATCTAAAATGTAGGCAAAAACTTAAAAACTAACTAGAATTTAGTGACAAACGTACGATAATTTTTGGAACATAATTTCTCTCTCTCCAATCTTCATTTTTATTAAGGAACAAATGATCGTAGGACTGAGTTGTTTAAATAAATTTTAGTCTTATACTTGGCCTGATTGTTTGCATATAGTGCAGCAAGAATAATGTTTCTACATAAGACTTTTGGATTGGCTTTGATGGAATTCTGTTCCATAAGGAATCTCAGATAAGATTTTTTTAAAGTCAAGCCCAACCACAAATTTGTATCCTCAAACACCTGTGAGTTGGGTGATCCTCTCTTCTTAAGGTCCCAAGATAAAGTTGGAGAGCGATATTCTTTACTGGTCAGAGGTCAGGAACCCTGTACAGGGACTGTATAGATAGGATATGAGGCCAGTTTCCCCACTGGGCATTTACCAGCTCTGTAAATCAAGCTTGACTCCTTAAAAAGAAGCACACCCTTTCAATCAAAGCCTTGGTAAAATAACCACTTTCTCCAATTGTGTTCTGCTGCAAAAGAAAAATGGATTTTTATTTTCCTGATGCAAACAACTATATTGCCGTAAGTTAAGAATACTCACAGAGAGTTTCCAAATTGTAGAGGAACCAGGCAGAGAGAAACAAACATGCTCCAAATTTTGTTCATAGAAGTATACCTTACTCAATTATTAAAGTCTATAAATAATTCAAAATAAATTTCCTTGGCTCTGAAAAAAAATAATAATAAAGGGGGATCAGTAATATTCCAGGCAAAAAGTTAAAAAGGTTGCTTCAGCTTTCTGAGTTCTATCTATTTAGTTAACTCTGGTTTTGCATGATATTCACTAAAATTTCAGCTCATGATGAGTACTGTACATTTTCCTTTATTCCAATGTTACAATCTTCAAAGTCATCAGAATCCTGTATTTGAGAGCACCTGTTACTCTTGTATAACTTATTATAAATCATCTTTTGAAAAAAACTTAAGACAACAATTATCTGTGAGTAGCAAAATGTCCAGGTTAGTTACAGTTAGAAACATAATTGACAGAGAAGTTTGGTTATCTCTGTGGTTTCCAATAACTTAACATAGAAACCTTAATTATGATTCAGAGCATATACGTAGACATTAGAATTTTAGAAAGCCCCTACAATTTTGAAACATACTTCAGCATTATTCACAAAAACAAAAGCTAAAGAAGACTGAGCATTATTTTGGCAATCCCATGTACCTAAACATGTCAAATAATTCTGTTTACTTCTGTTTTCTGGACACTTCGGGGGCCCTCTGAAGTATTCAAAAAGGCAGAGACCAGGGAAGACAATTTTGAAACTGAAGTTTGATTTTGGGAAAGCTGCTAAATCTTTGAGGTTTAAAACACTTGATATTATGGAATAGAATTCCAGATTACTATAAATAATTTATTTTGCCAAAATAATGACTCAGAATTGTAAAAAAGAAAAAACCTTTTATACTCCTTTACAGATTTTGTCAAAGAGCAGATTAGCACCTTAAGAAAACTTTGTTATGCTTTTATTTCTATGCTCAATTTACAGAAAAAACATATAATACTTTTTTTTTAATTTAGTTAATATGTTCACACAGAGAACCTCTTCTGCAAGACTAATTTCCACAATTCCTTCACCCCTTCTTTGAACCTTCGGCTCTTTCCTAATTTAACTCAAAATAATCCTTTAATCCTGGGCAAAAGTTTACATTTCCATGCCTTCTTATAACCTTTTACTAAAAAACACATTTTATTGTTCTTACACATCTTGCATGTAAATCTATTTCTAGTAGTTTCAATGAACACCTAGCAATTTTTAACTTTAAAGTAAAACTTGGCACGTTGCTTTAATTGTGTGCTAACTGCAGCCAAGGTTTGCCTTCTTAGTTAAGGGTGTGGTTAGTTCCATATGTCTCCAGGCATTACCAATCATGGCAAAAACTTTAAAAATAGAAGAAAGAGCTTTCTTTGCAATAAAAACTTTATAAACTCAAGAAATAAGTATTACATTCTCTAACTCAAGAGTTCCTCTGGACTTAACCCAGAGGAACTCTTCACTACTGCTTTTTAGTGATGAATATCACCATTGTCCAACAGTCCTTACAGAAGACTCTGAATTTTATATCAAATAGTATATTAATATCAATAATTAATTTTTCCTTAATAAGCATTGTTTTCCAAGGAAGAAAAGTTTATAATATGTTTTCAAATTTTTAATTTAAAAATTGTATGTACTTAAAATGATTTTATCTATCCTGTTATAGTAAAACCTACATTCCTAATTAATTATCATGCAAATGTTTTCTATTTTCAGTTAAAACTTTCTATCTATCCAACAACATTAAAGTTTGTTTCCCAAAGTCTAAAAGATTAATAGTTTACATATATATGTATATAAATATGTGTATATATGTATGTATAGAAATTATATATATAATAAATCTCTTTTCATAATTTTATTTATGCGATCTAATGATTTTTTGTCCCTACATTAAATGTAAGCATAAGAGAATAAAAGGAGTGTTACTTGGTTTTGCTTGCCAGTGGTGGCCCATTAGGAGTGGCCACTGCCATGGTGTCAGCTGCAGTCAGGGAGATGCTACTGGGACTGCATGCTCCATGGGGCAGGAAGGAGCTGGGAGCAGGCAGGAGCCCTACCTTCCGAGGCACAGCTGCAGCTATCCAAGCTGCAATTGTGGACCCAGGTATCTCTGCCCTCTCGGAGGTCCAGGAAGAATCCCTCCCTCTGCAGACTCAGAAATGCCTGGTCCTGCTGCCTGGCCTCTCTTTGCTCTCAGCACCTGCTCTGATCTCAGAGAAAAGTTGAGGCCAAGACTGGGTGCTGTTGCAATTCAGCTGGGTGTGTGCATGACTGGGGAAGTACTGACATGCTAGCCCCCTGTCACCTTGGCCCCCTCCTTACATTGGGTGCCAACAAGCATAGGAGGGAGTCTGAGGTGGCACTGAGAAAAGCTGGGTGCTGGTGTGCAGGTAACAAACAGCCTGGGTGCCATGAACAGTGGCAGGAGGCAGACAGGCTGCTGGCCAGAAGAGAATGGGTCCACAGTGAAGCCTCATCTTCAAGACAGGGAAGGCCTGAAGTCTAGGGCCTGGGTTGCGGGTCCCATGGACTGGAGTAGGAACTTGTGGTGCTTTCTCTGGGTCCACTTACAGCTGCCTGTGGATGAATTGACAAGCACTTCCTCCCTTTTGAGGTTCATAAAACCCTGGGACTCAGCCAGATGATGGCACATCCTGCCTGCAGAGAGGAGCTACCCACTCCAGGGTCTCCTCTCTACTGATTTCTCAGCAGACATCAGGACTACCAGCTGTGGAGAAAAGCTACACACTCCACAGTTTCCTCTCTGCCAATAGCTGAACACTCATTGGGACACCCTGCCTGCAGAGAGGAGTTACCTAATGTGGGTCTTCTCTGAGCTGTTCTGTCACTCAGTAAAGCTCCTCTTCATGTTGCCCACCCTCCACTTGTCCACATACCTCATTCTTCCTGGCCGTAGGACGAGAACTTGGGACCTGTTGAATGGCAGGCCTAATAGAGCTGTAACACAAACAGGACTAAAACACATACCTCTCACACCATATAATGTGTAACAAGAAAGAGAGAAGAGAAAAGGAGAGAAGAGCTGCAGCCCTGTGGGGACCCCAGACCTAGGAACTCCCCAAATCAGGGCTGTGACACCCTCTCTGCGGCTCTGCAGTTTCTGGTGTCTTCAAGCTTCTGGAACCCCCATGTTTTCTTGTGCAAGTTGTGGAAGTTGCTTGCAGTATGCCTGGTCCAGCTGCAGCCTCACAGGGAGCCAGGCCCCATGCCAGCACCTGGAGCTGCCCGCCCAACTGCAGCCAGCATGTCTGGCTGTGCAGAGTGTCTGGACCCCATGCTCACTTGCTCCCATTCCCTCACCACTCCACTCTCCCTTAGAAGGCATGGGATCCATCCTGCAGTGTAAGCAGAATGCAGCCTGCCAAGCCGGTTGAGCCCACAAGCCCAAGCAAAACTCAGGCAAAGGCATCACTGGCCAGAGACATTTCCAGCTGGAGAAGTGATACCCCAAGAATCCTGTGACAGTATTTAGGTCCAGGCCTTCTCCGTATTTTCAGAAGGAATATTACAAAAATGTATGAATAAAGTAAAATTGTATGTATTAAAGATCATTCTATATGAGCCAATATAGGTGAGCAAACAAAATCATTGCCTGAGAGTTGCACAATACTGATTTATATCCCTCTAACTTATAAGGTTGGTTTTTGCTGTGAGATGTTAAAAGTTAAAATACATGCCCATCCTCTCATTTAATTAAACTTTGGCTTTAGCTCAAAAGATTATTTCAAATTAGAGAAAATGGCATCTATTACTTAGAAGATTATCCAGTTTGAAAATTAATGAGTGGAGATTACAAGACCTTTTAGATTTTTATAGATTAAGGGTTCATTTCTGACTCTTAATTGAAAACCAGAGGGACACTTGAAGAAAGTAAACAGAGACGTCAATGTAAAAGAAAAGCAAAAGAAAGAGAATATCAAGTCAAAAGACTTGGTTTATTTTACTTTGTTCTATAACCTGTGTTCTAGATCTAGTAATTTCATGACAATGGGATGGGGTAGAGAAAAACAATTATTGCATGTCCCTCCATGAAGCCATAGCAGTACTGTGGCAAACAAACAGTTTAGTTATCTAGTCATGACCAAGTTTCCCAAATATATCTACTAATTTAGAGATACTTGAAGTTTCTGCTATTGCATTGACTTATTTCTATAGCATTAACATTAATTATTTTTAAATTTTAATAAATTGCTCTGATAGATTATTATAAATTATCATGTCCTAGGAATCCCAAGAAGCAAAAACCACAAATGAAAGCCATATGATCCCTTAAAATCAGTATATAGGACTCAGGGATACATATGAAGCAAAGTCATTTTCATAAAATTGACCAAGGAAAATAATCTTTACTGCAATGGTGGGAGATAAGGGCAAAATGTTGGAGGTAACAGTGAGCTGGTGAAGCCGCCTGGGCTTCTGGGTCAGATGGGGACTAGGAGAACTTTTCTGTCTAGCTAAAGGATTGTAAACACACCAATCAGCACTCTGTGTCTAGCTAAAGGTTTGTAAATGCACCAATCAGCACTCTGTAAAAATGGACCAATCAGCACTCTGTAAAATGGACCAATCAGCACTCTGTAAAGTGGATCAATCATCAGGACATGGGCGGAGCCAAATAAGGGAATAAAAGCTGGCTATCCAAGTCCGCAGCAGCAACTTGCTCAAGTCTCTTTCCACTCTTGTGGAAGGTTTGTTCTTTCGCTCTTCACAGTAAATCTTGCTGCTCCTCACTCTTTGGGTCCCCACTACCTTTATGAACTCTAACACTCACTGTGAAGGTCTGCAGCTTCACTCCTGAAGTCAGCAAGACCACAAACCCACTGGAAGGAAGAAATTCTGGACACATCTGAACATCTGAAGGAACAAACCTCAGACACACCATCTTTAAGAACTGTAACACTCACCATGAGGGTCCATGGCTTCATTCTTGAAGTCAGCAAGACCAAGAACCCACCAGAAGGAACCAATTCTGGACACAAGAGCACATAGCTAATATGTGCAATGGGTCTTGAGTCACTTCATTTTTCTGTTAAATATAATAGTGACCACAGCTTGCTGGGGAATCTGTAGTTCTCTGTGCCACCGATATTTGAATTAAACATGACTTCCAATGCAATAAAAATACTTCATTAGTTTTATCAGCAATTATTCTTTTAGCATCTACTTAACATGAGTCATTTCCTGTGCCCTATGTGAAAACTCAAGCAAGCATATGACTATGTTAGTCATAAAACTGTGTCATTCATATCTCTTACTGTGGCAGACAGCTTAGTATTTTGATCGCCAAAGCTATAGTCCTTTTAGATTCATCACTGAATCTCATGAGCTGCTCATGGTCAATATCTGAGCACATCAGGGATGCTTGAAAGGGACATTTATGTTTGTTAACATATGAGACTCCTTTGACAGACAACTTTGACTCAAAGACTTTCCACCTGCCAAGAGAAAAGTTTCTTAGAGATATTTGCAATCTGATACACGTCTGCCCAATATGTCTCAACCACCTCATCTCCTTCAGAGAGACAGGAATAGGACCTGCTTTTGTGGCCTGAAGGCTGTCCCTGCATTCTCTGGTTCTCTTTTTTCCCATCCATCATTTCTCCAATAACTATCTTGCATATCTAATCCCATCTTGGCGTATGCTTCCTTGAATATCCAAAGCAACGCAATACTTTTTTAAAAAAAATTACAAACTTAATCAGTTAGGAAAATAAAATTTGAGTACCAAGTGTGAGTCCAAACTGATAACTTGAGTCCAAACGCGTAACTTAGACTGATTTAATGACAAACCTCCTCTCCACCATCGCATTCCTGGTATTGAGAGAAGCCTTCATTGGCATGACTCCTAAGGCTGGATTTTCCTCTTTTTCTCCTTGTTGTGCCATTTCTCTTCTCTCTCCATCTCTCCCTCTGTAATCTTATTACTCAGTCCAGGGAATGTGGAGAGGGAATGAAGAAAATAGGTAAGGAGAAATAATGTATTATTGGAAACTAGCTTCTCCCTCCCTGGGATTGATGGTTGCCTAAAGCTGACTCTGTTATGGATTCTCTTGGGCGCATGTTCAAAAATTCCCAGCTAGTCCCCTCTCTTGTACAGTTTCTTTGACCTAGGAAAATCAGATTTGTCATAGCTCTTAGGAATTCTGCATCAACCTAGTTTCTCTGTATTGGTATTTCTCCACCTTTCTAGTCAGCGTTGACGGACAAAACACACTGTTCTTTCTCACTTGCGTGGCTGACACCTGGTTTATAGGGAATACTGATATTTCCTGACGAATGTCAGAAGTACCCTAATGCAGCCACCTCACAGGCTGCCTATACTCTTTGACTTACTCTGCAGATAATTAGAAGGAAATCGCTTCAACTACCCTTCTAGGTTTGAAGTGAAGGAGGCACCCTATCCCATCTCTTGATGATTCTTACAGATTGCAAGAGCTCTCATCAAAGAGTTATCAATAAATTTTCTATTTCCCCACAATCTTACTATTTTCTGTCTGTTTTGGACTTAGGGGACTATTAGTTATAAAAATAATTATCAAATAACTTATTTGAAAATTTGTAAGAGATTATTTTTCCCCTAATGTTCAAATTTAACATTTAACATACTATTATTCTTTATATCATTTTGGAAATCTGTTACATTTATAATAAATATATAACTATAATCAGTTACACATAACTAAAATATCTGAAAATAGAGAATAAGCAACAGATTGAAGATGTGGTGTTTGGAGTTTCTTCTTGCATATACACTAAAAATTGCTAAAAATACTTAGGAATATTTTGCTGGGTGACTCGCTTTTAGAAACAGAAATACAGGGTGACAGGTAAATACCTGAATCAAAAATAGTTTTTCAGATGTGTTAATTGAATCAATACAGTCCTGTCACAATGAATATTTTACCTGTGTTAGGTAATCAAAATTAAAATTACATTTAATAATTTTGAAGTTTCACAAGCAGAGTATTTTGAAGCTATTTGTGTCCCATTAAAGACTGGGTATTAATTTTTTAAAAAAGACAAAATGAGGAACAAATAAAATTAAGTTGAATTAAAAGAAGAAAAATTAGATACAATTATAAGAATAGTTGCAGATTATTGATCATAAAACATGGAAATTTCCAAATTTTAAAGAATACTTTTGCTTTTGAATAAAATCCCCCCAAAATGTAAATAATTTTACTGCACTTCCTTAATAACATGGTGATATTTAAGATTTTTAAATCTAGTGCCATATAGGTATATATTGGCCTGAGGAATTCTGAAGTACAAAGCCCTCACAATTAATCTAATTAATTGTTTTATATTAGATAAATATTGGAAGTGTTACACAGATTTCCCAAGTGACTTTTATGTGTAAAAGTTGTGGTATGACAGTGCATAAAAACCTTCAAATTATTGCTTTAAAATTCTACGTAATTTTTGAAGTACATTTTTAGAAGCACTATATGCAGAATGAGGACACATGTGCCACAATGAATTCATAACAAGATTGTTCTTTGGAAAATTTTTGGATTTTTTTTTGTTGCTGTTGCACTTGAGAGAATGGAGAAATACCTCCCCAGTATGCAGCTACATTGTACTACTCAACCTGTTTGTTTCATCTACTGAAATTAAAATCAGTTTCTGATAGCTCTTATATTCCAAGTAAAGCATGTTATCGACTTGACTTAGTAACCTTTACTGTGCGTCTACCTGGCTTCTCTCTAACATATGCATCTTTTACATTAACGAGTTGTACAAATTCTTACTGAACACATTTTACGTTCTTGCTCTGAGGAGAAAAGGTCAATGTAACAACTGTTCTTAACAGAGTCTTTGTCTAATAATATAAGAAATTGTCTAATATGTCACTAATTATAATAAAGTGGGATAAATATTACAAGAGGTATAGGCCCCTGCCCTTGGGGCACACATGAGAGGAGCATGGAGTCCCTTCTATTGCTATATATGAATCATATATATGAGACAGTGTTTATGGTAATATGTTCTTACTCTTCTGATGACAATTTCCCTTCAGATATATCACCTATAAAGTGAGATGGAACAGTTACATTTTGTTCCACAGATAAAGATGTCGACTTGTGAGTTTACTTGGCAATTAATGTTCTTAAATAAACTTAGAAAAATTATTTGATCTATAAGATACTTTCAGTACAGTGAAAATAATGGTAATAATGGTATGGTTCAATAGTACCAATTAATAAAAATAAAATTAATTATTGATTTAAATATAAGCGAATATATTTATTTTGAATGCTAGTAACACACACACACACACACACATATATATAAAGCTTAAAAACAGAAGGAAGGTGACAGAAATGCAATTAAAAAACCACCACTTAAAAACACAGTATAAAATCATGCTTATGTGTTGATTCTCTGAAAATGTATTCTATGGCTTCAAGTTCTGCCCCTCGAACTTACTAGACTTGTGCCTTTATGCGACTATTTTACATCCTTGTTCTTTGAGTTATTTTTCTGTAAAATGTAGATGATATTAGGTTGATCCATATGAAATGCTTATATTTGGCTATTTTAATTGAGGTAAAATTATAATAAACTACATACACAGTGCACAATTTGATGAGTTTCCATAAACACATATATCTAAGAACATATTAATATTACCATAATCAATACATGAACATAATAGTCACCCCCAAATTTTCTTGTGCCCTTTTTTAATCCAAGTTTCCCTATTTCTTATCTCCAGGAAAGCACTGACTGTCCCCTCTGCCACTACAGATTAGCTTGATTTTACTAGAATTTTTTAAAATGAGTGGAATCATTACAATACATGCTCCTTTTGTATAGTTTTTAGCATAGTTATTTTGAGATTCATTCATGTTTTTGCTTGTATCAAAAATCATTACTGATTGAGTGCAGTGGCTCCCGCCTGTAATCCCAGGACTTTCAAAGGTCAAGGTGGCAGGATTACTTGAGGCTGAGAGTTGGAGGCTGCAGTGAGCCATGATTGCACCACTGCATTCCAGCTTGGGAAATAGAACCAGATCTTGTCTCAAAAAGAAGAAAAACACTACCACTAACTACTATTTCATTGTTTGAACGTTCTACAACTAGTTTATTTATTCAACTGTTGATGACTATTTGCTTTTTTTCTCTTGTAGGTGATTATGTACACATTTGCCATAAACATTTGCATACAGAAAACTATTGAGAAAATCAATGAAATGACTGTTTTAAATAACCTGTAAAATTGGGAAACAGAGAGACAACTCAAATTTCTAATATCAAGAACAAAAAGGTGATGTTACTGAAAATCCTATATACGCACACACACATGCAAACACACACAGACACACAAAATGTAAGTAGGGAATATTAACACCAAGAAATCTGATTAATTAAATAAAATGGGAAAATTCCTTGAAAGAAAAAATCTACCGAACTTATTCAAGGAAAATTAGATATACTGAATAGTCCTGTATATATTAAATTGCTTACATAGAAAAACTTTCATTGAAAAGAACTTCACACTCCATTGACTTTATAGATGATTACATAAAATATGTAAGTAATGCCTACCAATTGTACATAAAACTTCTAGAAAACCAAAGAGAAAAGAATATCACATAATGCATTTTACCAGACCAGTGTTACTGATACCTAAACTAGATGAAAATACTACAAAAAAAAAAATACTAAGAACAATATTTTTTCTGGACCCATGCTCAAAAGTTCTTAACAAAAATATTGCATATCGGCTGGGTGCAGTGGCTTACATCTGTAATCCCAGCACTTTGGGAGGCCGAGGTGGCAGATCATGAGGTCAGGAGATAGAGACCATCTGGCTAACACAGTGAAACCCCGTCTCTACTAAAAATACAAAAAATTAGCCGGGCGTGGTAGGGGGCGCCTGTAGTCCCAGCTACTTGGGAGGCTGAGACAGGAGAATGGCTTGAACCCGGGAGGCGGAGCTTGCAGTGAGCAGAGATCGCGCCACTACACTCCAGCCTGGGCGACAGAGCAAGGCTCTGTCTCAAAAATAAAAATTAAAAAAAAAAAAATTGCATATCAAATTCCATACTATATTAAAAGATTAATATATTATGAACAAGTAAGGCTATTGCAGCAACATCAGATTATTTCAATATCCAAAAAATCAATCAATATATTTTACTGTATTCTCAGACTAAAGAAGAAAAACCATATGATTGCCTTGAC
Organism: Papio anubis; assembly: GCF_008728515.1. Classification (NCBI taxonomy): domain Eukaryota; kingdom Metazoa; phylum Chordata; class Mammalia; order Primates; family Cercopithecidae; genus Papio; species Papio anubis. Next base: position 54,971,918 of record NC_044984.1, read on the forward strand.
AGCTACATACAAAGAATTTAGAAAAAGTCAGCCTTCTGATAAAAACTCTCAACCTGTTAAAGGACATCTCTGTAAAACACAGCTGTCATCACACTTAAAAGCCAAAATTGACAAATGGGATCTCATTAAACTAAAGAGCTTCTGCACAGCAAAAGAAACTACCATCAGAGTGAACAGGAAACCTACAGAATGGGAGAACATTTTTGCAATCTACTCATCTGACAAAGGGCTAATATCCAGAACCTACAAAGAACTCAAACAAATTTACAAGAAAAAAACAAACAACCCCATCAAAAAGTGGGCAAAGGATATGAACAGACATTTCTCAAAAGAAGACATTCATACAGCCAACAAACACATGAAAAAATGCTCCTCATCACTGGCCATCAGAGAAATGCAAATCAAAACCACAATGAGATACCATCTCACACCAGTTAGAATGGCGATCATTAAAAAGTCAGGAAACAACAGGTGCTGGAGAGGATGTGGAGAAATAGGAACACTTTTACACTGTTGGTGGGATTGTAAACTAGTTCAACCATTATGGAAAACAGTATGGCGATTCCTCAAGGATCTAGAACTAGATGTACCATATGACCCAGCCATCCCATTACTGGGGATATACCCAAAGGATTATAAATTATGCTGCTATAAAGACACATGCACACGTATGTTTATTGCAGCACTATTCACAATAGCAAAGACTTGGAATCAACCCAAATGTCCATCAGTGACAGATTGGATTAAGAAAATGTGGCACATATACACCATGGAATACTATGCAGCCATAAAAAAGGATGAGTTTGTGTCCTTTGTAGGGACATGGATGCAGCTGGAATCCATCATTCTTAGCAAACTATCACAAGAACAGAAAACCAAACACCGCATGTTCTCACTCATAGGTGGGAACTGAACAATGAGATCACTTGGACTCAGGAAGGGGAACATCACACACCGGGGCCTATCATGGGGAGGGGGGAGGGGGGAGGGATTGCATTGGGAGTTATACCTGATGTAAATGACGAGTTGATGGGTGCAGCACACCAACAAGGCACAAGTATACATATGTAACAAACCTGCACGTTATGCACATGTACCCTACAACTTACAGTATAATAATAATAAATAAATTTAAAAAAAAAAAAAAAAGAGTGAAAGACGGAATATCTTCCCCTTGCCATCAGGAAAGAGGCACAGATGCCTAATCTAATCACTTCTAGTCAACATTATGCTACAGATCTTAGATAATGCAGTATGTAAAGACATGAAAGAGAAGAAAAATAGTTTGGAAATAAAGAATTAAACTTTTTATTTGCAGGCAACATGATTTTCTAATAGTGAATACTAAAGTATCTATAAGTAAGGTATCACTTGACAGTTTTAGAACCACAAAAATTATGTTTTATCTTAACAGTAACAGAATCTACTTCAAAGAAAGTATCACCATAATCAATTGACAAGTTTGAATATGTTCATACAGACAACATTTATCATTGGGCGTTTCAAGGAAGCAATCTGCAAGTATTAGCTAATAGTTTTTTGAAGGAAATGCAATTTTTATGCCCACAAAAGGTGGAAACGGCAACACATTGCAATTTAAAATCGAAAAAGTGATAGAACTGCTGAGAAGATAAAGAAATATAAGAAACGTAATATTGTGGCAGTTTATCTGTTAGCTTTCTTTAGAAAAATAACCTCTGAGAGATGAATTAAAACTTCAACTCTAGCAATTTTCTAGCAATTGATACTAAAAAAGAAGCTTGTACTGTCATCACCTGTTTATCAATACTCATACCACTTAAAAACATTTTTTCCTCATAAAAGTGAGGGTAAAATGATGGTTGCCAGAGCCTGGGGATGGGAAGGGAAGAGAGAGAATGAAGAGTTATTGATCAAACGATACAACATTTAAGACAGATAGAAAGAATGGGCATTGAGATCTACTGCACAGCAAGGTGACTACAGTTATAATAATAATGGATTGCATATTTGTACATAACTATGAGAGTCAGTTTCAGATGCCTCATCCTAAAAAAAAAAAAAAGGAAAATAATCAAGGAGATGGATATGTTAAGTAGATTGACCTAGTCATTCACCGTTTTTTGTTTTGTTGTGTGTGTGTGTGTGTGTGTGTGTGTGTAATCAAAACATCAACTTGCAAACCATAAATGTATACAATTGATTTTTTTCAATCAAAATAATATTAATTATAAATTTTAGGGGTATGGCTTAAATAACAAAAACTTTATTTCTTTCAGTTTTGGAGTCTGGAAATTTGAGATCAATGTGCTGGCAGCTTTGATTCTCCTAAGGCCTCTCTCCTTGACTTGCAGACAACTGCCTTCTCTCATTTCTATGTCTTAAACATGGCCTTTTTCTCAGTGGGCAAGTGTTCCTAATGTATTTCATCTCTTTTCTACATTTTAATTTATTGCTGATTCAGGGGGTGCATATGCTTGTTTTTATGGGTACATAGCATGCTGGTAGAAATCAATCTTCCGGTGTACCCAGTACCAAAATAGTGCACACTGTATGCAACAGGTACTAGTTTTCACTCTCGTCAACCTCCCACCCACTCCCTTCTTTGGCATCCCCAGTGTCTAGTATTTCCATCTTTATGACCATGTGAACCCATTGTTTAGATTACAAATATATATATATTTATGTATTTATATATAATTATATATATCAATAATCATATAGTATTGTATATTATATATTTATTTATTTATTCATATGTATATAATTTTTTTAAGAATAGAAGTGCTCATGAGAAGCACAACCAGTTTTGTCACTGTGACCAAATACAATATTTCTGGGCTCTCAAATTAAGGACACAGTGTAACATAGTGAACACAACTCAAACTGTCTTTTATAATAAATGAAGTGATGACCTTTTACTGTTTTTTTATAATACCGATGATATACTAATATTAGGTGAAATTTAACCTAAACCCTTCAAGATTTCTTTGTAAAGCCCATGTTCAATTATGCTGGTAAAATTCTTGCAAAAGGAGTGATACCTGGAAAGTCATTGTCAATGGCTGAATGTTCACAGGGGTCGTAATATGCTATATTGCTGAGCCAATCATAAATGCACACCTAGTATTCATCTTTGAAGCAAACCTCTTTTAGGGTCAAAACCTCGTCAGGTAATGGACTCTGTATAAGGACACATTGATGAATAACTGCACTGAGTATTTACAGATAGGTTTTTTTTTTTTTAATGGTGATTAGTAGAAACCATAAATTCTGTAACAGTATGTCAACTAGTTTTTAATGTGGACATTGAAGCAAGCAACATAGACACACTGAAGAACTTAACAAGTTTACGTGTTTAAAAAAAAAATCACAGGGGCCGGGCATGGTGGCTCACGCCTGTAATCCCAGCACTTTGGGAGGCCGGGGTGGGCGGATCACGAGGTTGGGGGTTTGAGGTCAGCCTGACCAACATAATGAAACCCCATCTCTACCAAAAATACAAAAAGTAGCCGGGTATGGTGGCTCGTGCCTGTAGTCCCAGCTACTCGGGAGTCTGAGGCGGGAGAATCGCTTGAACCTGGAAGGCGGAGGTTGCAATAAGCCTGGACCACGCCATTGCACTCCAGCCTGGGTGACAGAGTAAGACTCCATCTAAAAAAGGAAGTATTTTCTTTGCTGGCAGCTAATTTAGGTAAAAAAGGTGGTATCATAAAAATCACACAGTTTTAGAAAAGTGTTCAATACTGTGTAAAGTCACTAAAGGCACGTAGGAAGGCAGATTCAAAGATGTGAGTATAAGAATAAAAGAATAAGATATATTCTTAAAATAGTGCATGCTTTCATAACCTAAATGTGCTTATTTTAGATATAAGAAAGAAAAATGTTAACAACAACAAAACAAAATTGTTCATCTACTACATGCTAGGAATTGTGCACTGAAGACCCTGATTTCACCACAATACAATATAACAGTGTAGCAAAATTGCTCTAGTACCCCATGAATATAAGTACATAACTAAATAGTCTCATAACAAGTCTATGAAGGCACAGTGTGGCAAAGGCAGTCCGAACATGGTGGTTTAACAAAAAAAAAAGAGAGAGAGAGAGAGAGATTCATGTTTCAATTCTGTGTCACTAGAGGCAAGATTTGGTTTTTCTGCCCCTGAGATTTTATCTGTAAAACAGGAATAATAATAAGTACTATTTAAGTTGTTGTAAGAATCTGGAATGACACATATGACAAATAACAGGCATAACCCCAGTAAATATGGCTGATTGTTGCTAATATAATGATTTTATATTTTTTCAATATGATTCAATTTGGTAATGTAATCGATACCAATTTTATAGTTTTTATATAAAGCAAAAGCAGGCATCTTATAGAGTTCTAATATCAACTAGATTTCTGCCTGACATAGACTTATCTTAAATAACCAATTTCCAAGCTTACTCTCGGAGGACACCTCTTCTGTCAATTGATAAAATTAAATATTCCACAGGATGTGAATATAGAGGGAACATGGGATTGTGTATGTGTATGTATTGCATCCAAATAAATTAATTAAGTGTAATGTCAACAAATAAAAATGATGGTGTCCTGCCTTAGGCAAATAGCAGTGGACATAGTAAGAAGGAATTGGTGCTTTAGTTTTCTAGACATAAGCTAAAGGATATGCTGATGCAGCACATGCTGGTTGAAACTGAAAGACTGCAGTTGATCATGTTACTAAAGTTTTTACTTGGAGATGAGGTTTTTCAGAATTGAGAAAAGTAAAGTTTTGTATAAAGTAGGTTTGTGGATGGAAGAGCAGTAGTTCAGTTCAGGCCATGTCGAGTTTATTTCAAGCAGAAAATTGGATAAGTTTGGAAATGTGTAATAGGCAATTGGATAAATTAATCTTAGAACTCAGAGGAGAATTCTGACTAAAGACATAAACTTGAAATATGTATCAATATACATAATAGTAGCAAAAAATAAAGGCATGTGACTGACTGAGCTCATCAAATAAGTGGCCATAAATATAGAAGAGAACTCAAGAGGGGAGGCCTGAAAAATTACAGTGTTAAGATGTAAACAGAAAATATCAAAGGAGACTGAGAAGAAGCCTTCAGAGCAGGTGGATAATCAGAAGAGAAATTAGGTGTACTTGTAGCCAAGTAAACAAAATGTTTCAAAGAGAAGATAGTGATCAACTATGCATAGTTACTTAAATGAAATGCTAAATTTTGTAACTGACTTTATCCAAAAATAAAATATAACCATGTTCTCAAGTAATTTAAAAATCTCTTTGGAGAATCAAAGGCAATGCACAGGCTTTGGGCAATGGAATACTACATAATTTAGTCTAACTACCCACTGTCAGAATGTACAACATATATGCTTAAAAACACCACATACCTAAGAAGACAGTGGAAAAATACAAGCCAGATCTGGAGAAAATGGAAATTAAATGAAATGAGACCAACATTTGATGCCCTCTTTGCCCCAGTTTTTAAAATCAATTTTTTAGAGGTGAGGGGGGAGTTCAGTAGGTTAAGAAGCTAAACTAAACTTTTAACACATGTGTGAAGTTAAGGAAGGAGGTATTGATGTCAAGGACACAAGGAGGAACCCTGGTGAACCCCATCTGCTTTGAGTTGGGACAATAAATAATCTCAATTTCTAAAATTGGATTAAGTGATCACAGATTTAATGTGGCCCAGATACCTGGCAGAAACAAAGTTCCTTAAGAATTAAAATTATAATTCAAATTTTTTCTAACATTTTACAAATAACATTTGGGTCTCAATCAAAAGCAACCAGCCAGAAGAAGAGAAAAAAACAATATGACCAAAAGAAAAAGAAAATTACAGGTAATGAAACAGATTTGTAGTAGTTTTAGATAATGAAATTATGAGACTCAGATTTAAACTATCATTAAAATACAAAAGTTTTAATCAGTTGACAGAAAACCAGTTATTTTCATAGCTGAAATATATAATAACTGAAATTAAAAATCCATTGAATAGATGTAATAGCCTATTATCCACTACCAAAGATATATCATGGGGGCTGAGGTGGGAGGAAGGGAGGCAGATAAGAGAGAGAGCATGTGCTCAAGAGTAAGCATGCATCTAAAGAATATTGAAGAGTAGCTAATTCAACTCAAAGAAAGTGGAAATTTAGATAATGGAAAAATACAAATTAATGAAGAAGACAATACAATAATCAAAATAAAAATAAAATCCTAAAGACTTTCACGGAAATTTTAATAAAATTAATAAATATTTGGCAAAGTTCCTCCAGAAAATAAATGGACAACTAGCCAATATCAGAAATGAAAAAAATGTATAATTAAATATCATACAAATATGAGAAAATATCATAAACAAATTTATCGAACTCTAGATTAAATGAATCAATTTCAAGAAAGCATAACTTACACAACCTTAATGAAGAAATAAAAAAACTGAATTGGTATATAAATAATAAATAAGTGAAATATCTATATTTTTAAATATCACTAATTATAATTTAGACCCAGATAATTTTATTAATGAAATCTAAATATTTCAGGAAAAAGTGAAGCAAATCTTATATAAATCCTTTCATACATATTTAACTTTATGAAACCTAATTTTGAGAATGAAAAGACAAGAATATTAAGAAACAAAAAACACAGGCTAAACTTACTGATGAACATAGAATTTAAAATGGTAAAAAAATAGTAAACCAAACTAAAGAATATTTGAGAAGAAGGAGACATAGCAATCAAGATTGATTTTCTTCTAGAAATGCTACTTGGCTTTTAAATCTGGCTTTCATATTTAGATACCAATATAATTCACATATTAGCAGGATAAAAAAATCTACACATTTTTCTTAATAAAGTCAGGAAAAAAGATAGCTAAAATACAGCAATTCTTGTTAACATTTTTAGCAAATGAAAAAATAGAAAAAAAATAAGGTGTTGAATTTTCTATAATAAAAACTACATTAAAAATCAAACAAGATGGGGAAATATTGAAAGTTTTCTCTTTATTATCAGAAATAAGGCAAGATGCTTACAATCACTTCTATTATTGCACTGGAGGTATTAGAGCGATATAAAAGAAAATTAATAAAAATGTAAATACCAGACAAGATTAGCAAAAATTTCACTTTTCTCAGAAGATATAATTTTTAACATATCTAAATAAATACAAAGATAAATAAAAGATTTTATAAGCTCGATAGAGGTGAAAGTCAAAACATAAAAACCAACTGACCAGTAAAAAACAATAATATACAAACAATTTTTTAAATTGTTCAAAATAACAAATATTTAGGGAAAGATTTCATTTCAATTATTAATACCTACAAAAAGAAAAATGTAAAATATTTTTCAGGGCAAACTCAAAAATGGAGGAATACATCCTGTCCATTGGGAGGATGTACATACTGAAAGATTTATTTGAAGAAACTGACTCCCGTGTTCATGAGAGCAGACAAGTTTGTAAGGCAGACTGGCAGCTTGGAAACCCATACAGGAGTTGATGTTGCAACCTGGAGGCAGCATTTCTTCCTTCAGAAAGCTCAGTTTTTCCTTTTAAGGTCTTTGAACTGATTGTTAGTGGCCTGTCAACAATATAAACTGGTAGTTTCTTTTATTTAAACTGAATTGATTGTAAATGATAACATCATCTACAAAATACCTTCACAGCAACACGTAGGTTAGTTTTTGATTAAATTCCCAGGACGATAGAGTAGCCAAATTGACATAAGTAACCACTACAATAGAACAACCACAAAGTAAGTATTACCATTACAATTTATATATGAGAAAACTGAGAATCATTGATTTTATATAAAATGGTCAATCTCACTATACTTACAGGTGGCTGAGCTAGAATTTTTCCAGAAACTCAGGTCTAGAAGGCTTAAAAATTCAAAGTCTTAACCAGTGTATTATAAAACCAAGAGCACAAAAATATTTTTAAAACCAAATTTGAAATAAATGGGTATTTCTTCCAGTTTAAATTTGTCTTCCTCTTCCCACACGTGTGAGGTTGAGTAACAGAATTGGACAGAGTTAGAATTCTACTTTGGGGAACTTACTCTTCTGGTCATCAAGCAGGTAAAATAAATGATTCTAGATGAAAATGTAAACATGTTTTATAAATACTAAATGCCCAAATGAACCCTTATTTCCCAAGATAAATGAGATCACTGATATAGTGCTACTAACATTTTTTTCTTTTAAAATAGGGAATATAAAAATTTGATCTAAAATTTTTTTGATGACTGCTTAATATTTATTGCTAAGCATTGAATTTTGCGCTGCTAAATGTCAAGTCATTTGGAGATATAATGAAATTTGAGATGACAAAAAGGTGTTTTATTTTATTGGTAAAAAGGGTGGAAATGCATATCTTTAATATGCTGTTCACAAAGTAAACAGATTCCTTGGATTCATTTCACCTTTTCAAATAAAATATTGCATTTTTACTTTGTAGATAGTAACGTCAATCAGTACATGCCTTTGTAAAGTGTTTTATTCTTAGCATCAAAGAGGATACTAATAAAAGAACCTGCTTGTCAATTTCATTCATATTCAAGTTGTCTAAATTATAAAAATTTTATCTTAAAAGATTTCATATTTTCTAACTGCTCAATTACATTACTTCTCAATCAATCTGTCAAATTTATATTATCTCAATCATGCATTTTTTCACTTTGGTTCAGTTTTTGGCAATCTTTCTCAAATATGAGTGAAGAATAAAGAACAAAAACAAAAACAAATATTTTACTTCAAATTATTTAAATGGTAAGCTGTATTAGTTAAGTTTTGTATTACCCGAGAGAGTACTTAAGTTTCTCTTGACATTATTATGAAACGTAGAGGCTAATTGAACAATTATCTGTGATGTGGGTGAAGTAAATTCTTAATGCTATATACAAAGTCAATAAAATGTCTTTAAGTTTCCCTCTAAAAATATTTTATTAAAGAAATGATGTATTTCTATTCTATTTATTATAAGTATCATAATGTCTTTCTATACTATTTATCATACTATATATACATAATGTCATAAATATTACATGAAAAAGGATGAGGATTAGGAAACAAATGCAAAGGGAATAAGTCAAATTTCATCCAGGGGCATCATTTCTTCTTAATCTATATCTGGCTCCTTTCATAACCAGCTCTAGCTGTCATTGAGGAAAATCCACGAGATTAAATTAAGAAGAGCAAAGACATCAAAGAAAAAAAAAGCAGCTTGAAGTTTGATCAAAACTTATGCTAATTCTTTGCTGACATTTAATAAATATATATTTTAAAGTTCTTTTAAGCACATGCTTTTTTTCTTGAATTCTGCATGCAACATCTGAAGACAGTAGGAGTACATAAAGATATATTGGCAAATTATGACATATAACAATAAAGAAAAAAATCTGATTTTCAAAAATAAAGTGATCTAATTAAAATTGTTTTTAAATCCCTAAAAGTAACTTTGGTTAAAGTGGAAAATACAGAGTGAAAACGACCACAATAATACATCTGCCTGCTTATACATTTTGTGTGTATAGAAATACAAACGTTAACAGTTGAAAAGCTACTAAAATAAATAATGTTATTTTTGGAAAGAGAAATTAATATAAATGAGACAATGAATTGGAAAATATAGATTAGCAGGCTTTAAGTAAAGGCATATAATGCTTTAACATATCGCACAAATTGAATCAGGAACCATCTATTTATTTACCATTAAATACGTCTCAAATTTAGCCCCTCTTCAAATACTGCATGTCTTATTTAAACACTTAGAGCACCTTGTCACAGCTGTGACCTACCTACCTGGCCCTTACTTCCGATACTTTGCCTGTCACATCTCTGCTTCACACTGCTTGCCAGAGGACTTGTATAAAACAGAAACTTTCATCCCAAGCTTTTTGGTTTGTATGGTTGGTTGGGTTTTTTACATCTAAAGGATAAAATACTGTATTTTTACATCTAAAGGATAAAATACTGTATTTCAGCCTCCAGTGCTGAACAAGATGCTATAATTGAGAATTACCAGATTTGTATGTGCATGCTTTCTTTTTCTTTAGACACACCTTTTTGACATCAACTTTAATAATGCTTAAGATAGTATTTTGAAATACTGGATATAAGTCTGTCTGTGTATTGGGCCTTTAAAAGCCTAATTGAATAAATAGGTTACTGTTTAAGAAGGAGTCGCATACAGATTTTTTGTAGGAGTTGCATACAGATTTTTTTTTTGTATTTTGTAGCTGTTAAATTTTGTATTTTGAATCTGTTAAATTCCCTCATTGTTTTAAAGTAGTTTTCCTTAGATGGCAGGACAAACAGACACACATTGTTTGGGAAAGGGGATATAACGAGATTCCTTATGTTTCAAAACCGATTAAGTTTGATATTTTGGAATTTCTTCAGAGAAGATTTGAATATATTTTTACAATTAGACTTAAAACATGCAACAAGGTGACAGTAAGTAATCTTAGCTTTAGAATATATGTAAAAGTTCCCCAGTTTCTGTTTTTTGCATCACCTCTTATAATTACACCAGCACATAGTGAAAATAACATGTGCATGTAATTTAAATAGACTAGGTTTGAACTTGCTCTGTCTCCAAATTGTTCAGCTGTGTGACCTTCGGAAATAATAAACCTGTCTTTGTTCATCACCCCCTACCCTCAACAAAAGGCTCAGTGTATATATTTCATTACAAAATCTAGAGAAATCAAAATGGCGTGAACTGAATGAGGTTTTAGACTGAGTGTTCATAATATGAGATAGAAGTACCAAGAAGAGTAGAGGCTTAACATATCTTCGGTCCCATTTTCTCTCTTTCTCCTCTATCTATGTATTCTATATTTTGTCATAGTAAGGTGCTTGTGTTCTCACAGATTCTTGCTTTTGCAAAGGTTATTTTCAGTGTTTGAAATGCCTTTTTTGCCTTATCAACTTGAAATCTTTGACAGTTCATATCTCCAGACTTTTAAGTCTTCGTATCTTTTTATCAATCTCTAATTCTTTTTGTAACTGGGGACCTTAGTTTTAGAAGTCATCTACTATCTTCTTCCTTCCCTTCCCTCTCACTTCTTTTTTCCTTCCCTCTCGAGACACTCCCCTCTGGCAATGCGTTCTTATTTACTTATTGTAGTAGTCCATTTTCACACTTCTATAAAGACAAACCTGAGACTGGGTACTTTATAAAGAAAAGGAGTTTAATCAGCTCATAGTTCTGCATGGCTGGGTACAGGTAACTTACAATTATGGCAGAGGTGAAGAGGAAGCAAGACATGTCTTCACATGGCCAGAGAAGGAGGAAGGCTGCAAAGGATGAAGTGCTACACACTTTTAAACAACCAGACCTCATGAGAATTCACTATCATGAGAACAGGAAGGGGGATACCTGCCCCCATGATCCAGTCACCTCCTGTCAAGTCCCTGCCTCAACACATGGGGATTACAATTTGAGATGAGATTTGAGTGGGGACACAATGACTAACCATATCGTTCCTCCCCTGGATTCTCCAAAATCTCACGACCTTCTCATGTTTCAAAACAAAATCATGCCTTCCCAATAGTCCACACCCCCCACCACCAGCCTTAACTCATTCCAACCTTAATTCAAAAGTCCAAGTCTAAAGTCTCATCTGAGACAAGGCAAGTTCCAGATGCCTACAAGCCTGTAAAATAATAATAAGAAGAACAAGTTAGTTACTTCCAAAATACAATGGGGCTCTGGGATTGGGTCCATTCCAAAAGGAAGAAATTGGCCAAAACAAAGAGGCTACAGGCCCGATGAAAGTCTAAAACCCAGCAGTGCAGCCATTAAATCTTAAAGCTCCAAACTAGTCCCTTTTGACTCCATGTCTCATATTCGGGGCATGCTGATGCATGGGGTGGGCTCCTAAGGCCTTGGGCAGCTCTGCCTCTGTGGCTCTACAGGGTCCCCGTGGCTGCTTTCATGGGCTGACATTGAGTGCCTTAAGCTTTTCCAGGTGCATGATGTAAGATGTTGGTGGATCTACCATTCTGAGGTCTGGAGGATGGTAGGCCTCTTCTCACAGCTGCCCTAGGCAGTGCCCCAGTGGGTGCTGTGCATGGGGGCTCTCACCCTACATTTCCCCTTCACAATGCTCTAGTAGACATTCTTCATGAGCACTCTGCCCGTGCAGCAGACATCTGCCTGGACATACAGGTATTTCCATACATCCTCTGAAATCTAGGTAGAGGCTCCCAAACCTGAACTCTTCCTTTCTGCATACCCACAGGCCTAACGCCATGTAGAAGCCACAAAGACTTGTGGCCTGTGCCCTCTGAAGCAATGGCCTGAGCTGTACCTTGGCTGCTTTTAGCCATGGCTGGAGTTAAAGTGACCATGAAGCAGGGTGTCGTGTCTCAAGGTTGCACAGAGTAGTGGGGCCCTGGGCCTGGCTCATGAAACCATATTTTTATTCTATGCCTCCAGGCCTATGATGGGACGGGTTGTCATGAAGGTCTCTAAAATATTTGGCGGCATTTTCCCCATTGTTTTGGTTATTAATATTCAACTCCTCTTTATTTATGCAAATTTCTGGAGCCTTCTTGAATTCCTCCTCAGAAACAAGTTTTTCTTTTCTACCACATAGCTAGACTGCAAATTTTCCAAACTTTTATTCTCTGCTTCCTTCTTAAATATAAGCTCATTTCTTTGTTTATGGAAATAAGTGTAGGCTTTTATTATCATTCAGTCTGCATCTTGATCTCTTTGTTACTTAGAAATTTCTTGTGCCAGATACCCAAAATCATCTCTCTCAAGTTCAAAGTTCCACAGATCCCTGCAGCAGGGGCACAATGCCACCAGTCTCTTTGCTAAAGCATAGCAAGAGTGACCTTTACTCCAGTCCCCAATAATTTTCTCATCTTTATCTGAGACTTCCTCAACCTGTACTTCATCATCCATATCACTGTCAGCATTTTGTTCAAAACTATTCAACAAGTCTGCAGAGAGTTCCAACCTTTCCCTCATCTTCCTGTCTTCTTATGAGCCCTCCAAATTGTTCCAACCTCTGCCTGTTACCCAGTTCCAATGTTGCTTCCACATTTTCAGGTATCTTGATAACAATGCCCTTCTCTCGGTACTAATTTTCTGTACTAGTCCATTGTCACACTGCCATAAAGACATATCTGAGACTGGGTAATTCATGAACAAAATAGTTTTAATTGACTCAGAGTTCTGCATGGCTAGGGAGGCCTCAGGAAAATTATAATCATGGCAGAAGGCCAGGGGGAAGCAATACACATCTTCACATGGCCAGAGAAGGAGGGAGAGAGGAAAGGTGGAAGTGCTACACACTTTTAAACAACCAACTGTCATGAGAACTCACTCACTATCATGAGAACAGCAAGGGAGGTATCTACCCCCATGATCCAATCACCTTCCACTAAATCCCTCTCCCAACACTGGGAATTACAATTCAAAATGAGATTTGCGTGGGGACACAGAGCCAATCCATATCACTTATACTGTTGCTTAAGAAATTCCAGAGGCTAATCTTGAAATAAACCAGGCATTGAATCCCTCCAGAATCCTCTCACTTATGGGGAGTCATAAATAAATAGTCCACCACTACCGGCAGAAGTCACCATAACAGCAACCAGACTTCTGTACTGGCAATTACTGAAGATAGGCATCAGAACAAGACCCAGACCCTGCACCACTCACACAAGTCTCCCATACCAAGTTTCTCTTTAAAAACCCTATAGTAAATTTTAATTTTAAGACAGTATTTTAGAACAGTAATTCACCATCTTCTTGGTTTGTTGGCTCTCTGATCAAAATCCGCTATTCCTTCCACCAACCCTCTCCTCTCGTGTCTGACTTATGTACAGTGAGCAGTTGAACCTGTGTCTGATCACACTTGGCCTTGTAAAAAGGCACCCTTCTCTTTACTCCTAATTCATCATATGTATTTCTCTTATTGTATATTGGCTTTGTGCTAACAAGCCTGAGGCCTGTTGATGTCCTAATAATGCTCTAATAATTTTTTAATCTCTACCTAAAATATTGTCTAGTATCTAATTATTCATTCCTTAAAAATTTTTGAGTGCCAACTAACTCCATGGCCATTTTCTATGCACTACATATATATGGATTTATTGAGAGCCCACATCATGTCCATCGTTGTGCTTACTTTACCGTGCTAAGCACCAGTTATATAGGAAAAAAATACAAGTACACATGAATATACATATACAAAATATATAAATATATAATTATAGGTTGATGCAAAAGTAATTGCAGCTTTGCCGTTAAAAGTAATGGAAATAATTTAAATTGCTTCTGCATCAACCTAATATACACATGTGAATATATGTATATAAATATCAGTAAGTTAAACAAACAGTAATAGGTATAAGTATAGACATTAATGCATTAAATACCAGTGGTTTCATGGTAAAGCAGATTAAAGGTACTTAGCGGGGTGGGTGCTCCTAGGGGTTGATCCAGAAAAAAACATTAGTGAAGTGATATTTGAGCAGAGGCTTTATAAGAGAATATTTTAGGCAGAGTTTATAGCAAGAGCAAAGCCAAGAAGATAGAATATGTTTTACTGGTTGAATAATAACACAGCAGCCTGAGAGACCAAATTACTTCTTTAAAAGGAAGCCAGTGGGTGCAGATAACTTTAGATGTAGTCACAGGCAGGGCAAGTGGAGCTGTAGAACAAAGGTAAAGATTTTGGCTTATCTATTTATTTATTTATTTATTTTTTAGATGGAGTTTTGCTCTTGTTGCCCAGGCTGGAGTGCAGTGGTGCAATCTTGGCTCACTGCAACTTCCGCCTCCTGGGTTCAAGCGATTCTCCTCCCTGAGCCTCCCAAGTAGCTGGGATTACAGGTGCCCTCCACCATCCTGGTTAATTTTTTGTATTTTTAGTAGGGACAGGGTTTCATCGTGTTGGGCAGGCTGGACTTGAATTCCTGATAAATTGTTTTTGTCTATTTATCAAGTTATTATAGAATTTTTATTATGTTCTGTTTAACTCATTTATTAAATATTATTAAATATTATCTTGAATTTATATAAATTAATTCCACTAAAATCAACTTAGATTTTTATTCTACACTGTATGTACGAGAGCTTCATTTTTCATTGGCCTACATTTGTGGCTGATAGTTAATGAATCCATATAACAATACAGTGAAAGACTATTATCTACATGTTCTCTATTTAAAGTCTACCTCTGCTTTCAGAAACTAATTCATGAATTTATATTACAAGTTGTGCCTAGGAACAATAAGCACCTCATTTTTTCAAGTTTGTAGTCGATTATAAATAAACTAGTGAAGATTAGAGATAGCACTAAAAACTGAAATCCAATATTACTAAATACTCTTCCTTTGATGTTCCCTAATAAATCCTTTGATCTAATCTTCAAAGGAATGATCATCTTGCCCATTTTTAATTTAATATACTTTTCAAGGGTATATTGAGTAAACAAGTTTCATTTGAAAAAAATAATAATTTTTTTCAGCATTTAAGTTTGTATTACTTTTAAAATAATGTTTTAAAATTAAAATTTAAAGTTTTAAAAGACAAGCTTCAATACCAATATGGGAAGGTGAAGAGAGGATGGGAGGACAGGACATGAGGAAGGAATTCTGTTCAATTAATAATAAAGCTCCAGGTTCATCCCATCATGGATTTAGTAGTCATCCAGAGAGACACATCATCCATAAAAATCATGTACCATTACTTCAGAACACTCTTGTTAGTATTTCCCAGTTTGGGCTACTGTCAGCTGCTTAAGGTTGCTGATAGTGTCATTAGTGATTTTCTACGGACCTTCTTTGAAAGTTGTCACTGCAGACAACCGCAATCATCCTGGAGAGAGCTCAAGTCACCTGAAACTGAAGAACACAACCTTCAGAACGGTTTAAACTACAACACCAGCCTGCCCAACATGGTGAAACCCAGTCTCTACTAAAAATACAAAAATTAGCCACACGTCGTGGCATGTGCTGGTAATTCCAGCTACTCTGGAGGCTAAGGCAGAATTGCTTGAACCCGGGAGGCAGAGGTGGCAGTGAGCCGAGATCGTGCCACTGCACACTCCAGCCTGGGTGACAGAGCGAGACTCTGTCTCAGTAATAATAATAATAAAAGTACAACAAAAATGTGGAAACATGGAGGACATATGAGCTGTTATTAATTAATGTGTGAGTTGTTATTAATTTGAGAAATTAAATACTCTTTTTCAAATATCAGATTGGATTTTTTGAGATGCTATTTACATAGATCTAAAAACAGTGGGTTGAAGGGTCTAGGTGACTAAAGAAGCTGTGCAATGCAGAAAAAAATCACCATCAGTAGCACTGATCTTTGTGAGGTAAATTTTGAAAGGGAAGTAAAAGTTACTGACATTTAAATAAACAACACTTTTACAAGAGTAGCTAAAGATTTCCATTTCTGGTCAAAAATTGGTATCACAGAAGCCCTCCCAATAAAAGTAAAAGTCATAAAAAATATAAAGCAAATGCTACAGGCTCTTGTGTCCCTTCCATCGTCATTCTTTCTTTCTGAAACAGCCATGTGAAATATGAGTGGGCAAAGAAGATTAACATTTAGGCTAGAGGAAGATGAAATATACAAGAAACTTCTGAACCAGTTGGGTCTGTGGTTGTCCAACAGCCCAGTGATGAACAGCCTCAAAAAGAGGAGCCACTGACTGAAAGTGAGGATGTAATGCCTGGTCAGGAGAGAGATGAGGGGGCACCCAAGAGTCAAGGTCTGCGCCTGGAAGCTGATATCCAGGAAGTGTCTCAGGAAAAACCTGGAGGTAAATGAGGAGATGATCCTTATGTCAAGGGGGAGATCTATCAAATCTAGGGCCTTGCTTAAGTGCCAAAAGCAGGGGAAGGGCAATCACAGGTTTAAGTGAAGACAAAGTGGAAAAAAATGCAAGCTGTTCTTACATTTGTATATTCGACTTAAAATTATCTCCATAAAGTTTTACAGTATATATATACACATATATATGTGTGTGTGTATATATATATGTAAGACAACTGTTTGTAGACATAGCAGAGCTACAAACTCACAATATAATTTGAGGAGAAAAATCTCTAAAGATACAAAAGATGACCGTGGGTGAGTACTACATTCACATGTATCTTTTTTTCCTCAGATAATTTGCCAATTTGAAATATTGGACCAAGATAGCAAGCCAATTGCATCAAAATTTTGCATATAATTTCCTCCCCACCCCCACCATCAGCAATTTACTAATTGAAAGCTGAGCATGAGAAAACTGAAACTTCTAAAAATTAATGAAATACAAGAAAATTAGAGGCTATATTTGTTTTCTAGAGCTGACATAAGAAAATACCACAGAATAGATGGCTTAAACAACAGAAATTTATTTTCTCACCATTTTGGAGGTTCGAAGACCAAGATTAAGGTGTCCTCAGGCTTGGTTTCTACTGAGGCCTCTCTTCTTGGGTTGCAGAGGGCTGCTTTCTCACTGCATCTTTACAGGACCTTTCCTCTTGGTGCCTCTTCTTTTTCTTGTAAGGACACCAGTAATAGTAAATTGTGGCCCAAGACTTATGCGCTCATCTAACCTCAGATACTTCTTAAAAAAACCCATCTCCTTATTCACATTCTAAAGTATTAAGGGCTAGGGATTCAACATATGATTTTGTGGGAACCCAATTCAGTCAATAACAGAGACTAAAAAGTTAAGATTTCAGCAGTTTTGCAATGCAAAGAAGGAAAGACTTTTCATTTCAGGGACTAGCAAATTAAGAGGGTTAAGACGGTGATGACAAATACCCACAATGTTCAGATAAGACCCCAACATATGTATACACTATGAGGAAAACTATACAATGGGAATATTGACCATCAGATAGAGAAAAGGATCTCAAACCTAAAAGCCATCTTCCACTATTAATTGGTGTTATCTGCCAGTATTGTATCAGCTGGCCAGAAAAACAAAATACACAAACACCAACAATACCAAAACGAAAACCTCCTCAGAGGAAGATAACATCATTCAGTCTTCCCAAATTGACATATACAATATCCTGTATTCAGTTAAAAATAATGTAATTTGAAGAAAAAATAGCAAACGACTGAAAAAGAATAGGAAAAACAGAACAGAAATTAATAATCCAGACATTAAAATTGTGAGAAAGATATTAACCATACTGTGATTAATATATTCCAGAAAATAGGGGAAAATCACTATAGAACTGGAATCTATTTTTAAAAGAGTCCAAGGGAACAGCCATAAATAGATAATAAAATAACCCAAATTAAGATTTCAAATGGTAACTTAAAGGCAAAGCTCTAACTAATGAATTTGAAGACAATATAAAAAACTCAAATGACTGATAAAATGTAACAAGAATAGAACATAAACAGATGTGCAATATACTCAAGTGTTCAAACATACATGGAATTGGAGTCTCAAAATAAAGAAGACAAAAAAAATGGCAGGAAAGCAAATTTTGACAAAGTACTGCTGGAATTTTTTTTAAAACAATGACATCAAGCCACAGATCAAGAAACTCTATACTTCGCAAGTAGAGACTGTACAAAGAATATTTTACATAGGCACGTTTTCAACAAATATGAAAAGATGGACTAAAACAATAGAAATACATTCTTTAAAGATAGTAGAATTAAGCTAGAATTAAATAATAGACAGTTAAATGAAACATCTGTTAAAAAGCAAGGAAGCAACTTTTGAATAATCCATGGGTTAAAGAAGAAATAACACTGGATATTTGAAAGTGTTTCTAATTGAAAAATAGAACTATGACAAATAAAAATTGTGAAGAAGCTAGAACCATGCATAGAGGAAAATTTACAGAAAACTATAGAAAAGAAGAAAGGCAAAATCAAAAATTAATTAAAGTTTTCTTTTTAATATTCTAGAAAAACTCATAAATTTTTTTTCTTTCTTTCTTTCTTTTTTTTTTTTTAAATTATACTTTAAATTCTAGGGTACATGTGGATAATGTGCAGGTTTGTTACATATGTATACCTGTGCCATGTTGGCGTGCTGCACCCATCAACTCGTCATTTACATCAGGTATAACTCCCAATGCAATCCCTCCCCTCTCTGCCCTCCCCGTGATAGTCCCCCGTGTGTGATGTTCCGCTTCCTGAGTCCAAGTGATCTCATTGTTCAGTTGCCACCTATGAGTGAGAACATGCGGTGTTTGGTTTTCTGTTCTTGCGATAGTTTGCTGAGAATGATGGTTTCCAGCTGAATCCATGGCTCTGAAATTGAGGCAATAATTAATAGCCTACCAACCAAAAAAAGTCCAGGACCAGATGGATTCACAGCTGAATTCTACCGGAGAGAAAAGGAGGAGCTGGTACCTTCCTTCTGAAACTATTCCCATCAATAGAAAAAGAGGGAATCCTCCCTAACTCATTTTATGAGGCCAACATCATCCTGATACCAAAGCCTGGCAGAGACACAACAAAAAAAGAGAATTTTAGACCAATATCCCTGATGAACATCGATGCAAAAATCCTCAATAAAATACTGGCAAACCTGATCCAGCAGCACATCAAAAAGCTTATCCACCATGATCAAGTGGGCTTCATCCCTGGGATGCAAGGCTGGTTCAACATACGCAAGTCAATAAACGTAATCCAGCATATAAACAGAACCAAAGACAAAAACCACATGATTATCTCAATAGATGCAGAAAAGGCCTTTGACAAAAGTCAACAGCCCTTCATGCTAAAAACGCTCAATAAATTCAGTATTGATGGAACGTATCTCAGAAAAACTCATAAATTAAGCACAAATTCAAGAAGAAAAGAACTAAGAGAAAACAAGTAATCAATAAGAAGAAAAGTGTCTGAAGAGAAGATTAGCAAATGAAAATTTAAGTTCTTCCAAAATCTGAATAAAATTATTAGACCTCTAGGAAGTCTTATCAAGAATAAAAGGGAAAATGCATATTGCCAATACTGGAATGAAAAAGGAGATTATCCCTACAGACCCCTAGGAATATTTAAAGTGACAAAAATATTATGTTCAAATCTAAAAAATAAATTCAAAAATTTGTATGAATGGACATACTTCTTGAAAAATATAACTGACAAACACAATAAAGGAATAAAAACTGTAAGCTGTCTTATATTTAAAAAATTAATATGTAAATAAAAACTATCATAAAAATATATTACATCATAAATTATTTAAAATATTTAAGCAGTAAATATCATCAAACATTTTACATTTTAATTTTACTGTTTTGTATTTTGGTATGAACTCAACATGAGATCCACTGCAGTTTTGACAAATGTCCACTTGCCTAATGCAGTTCTGTTAGACTATAGGCTTAATGTTGTACTTAGCATAATGTCATCAAGATTCGTCCATGTTGTCACATATTGCAAGCTTTATACTTCCTTTCCTTAGTAACTGATTTTTCTTTTCCCTTCCTTCCTTCCTTCCTTCCTTCCTTCCTTCCTTCCTTCCTTCCTTCCTCCTCTTCCCTCCTTCCTCCCCTTCCCTCCTTCTCCCCTTCCCTCCTTCCTTCTCATCCTTTCCCTTCTTTCTTCCTTTTGTTTTTCCTTTTGTTGTTGCTGTTTTGTGGTTTTTTTTTTTTTTTGAGACTGCAAGTGTTCCTGTGTTTCCCAGGCTGGTCATGAACTCATAGCTCCAATAAATCCTCCTACCTCAGCCTCCTAAAGTGCTGGGATTACAGGTACTGTGTCTACTTTTCTTTCTTTGTAAAATTATAGCAATATTTCATTTTATATATATAGTAAAATATATAATAAAATATTATATATATATATAAAAATATTAGTACAACAGGCCTGCCATAAGATCTCAGGGACCTTATATATTCATATATAGGAAATATTATATACTATTAAATATTATACATAATAAAATGTGATATGTAATATATAAATGTGTTTGTATATACATGTGGTGTGTGTATATATATACACACAGTTGCATTATACATATGGTTGAATTATAAAAATATATGGTTGATATATATATTATATATAAAAGTTATATATATATAACTTTTAAGATTTTCCAGTAATTTAAAGCTTTAATGGTAAGGGTAAATCAATATTTTTTTTCAAGTTTCTTACTCTAAAGGTAATTTTTTCTTGTATCCTGGCAAAGTGGCAAAAATAATATAGAATTATACTTTCTGAGGTAACATTTACTCCTGCTCTTCCTCTACTTGTATCTAGATCTTTCTTTTCCTTTGCTCCTGTTGCTGTTGTCCCACTCAGTGTGGGCTTCTAGTTATTTAGAATGTCTTTGTATCAGAGAGATATTTTGATTTGTTAGCTTTGACAGTTCACAAGGCATGATCAGATTCAGCTCCCTGAGACATTATGGCAGATCTGTTGCACTCATGAGTGCATTTGGGCTTACAAAAACATATCCTAGTTTCCACTGTGGTTTTCAAATTGGCCCATTGTATTTCCTGATGAAGTCCTATTGGATATTTAGGAGTCTCCTATTCTTGGGTTTACCAGATGTCCTGTTTCTCAGTTCAATGTTTGACTTTTGTCACTTACCTTTTTTACAGACATCTGTGCATTTAGTTTTGCTATTGAAAAAACAAATTAATGATTTACAATAAAAAAGAAGAAAAATATATAGTTGCATATTAGAGTGAATCAATTCAGAAGGTCCAATATCCAACAAATAACTTCTAGAAACAGGAAACCTAAATGACTCAAAAATTCTAAAAATATTTCCGCACGCGAAATAAAAGCATACTGGAGCACATCATCAAGAAATTCCAAATTACAAAACATAATTTTAAAGAAGTCTAAAATTTTGAAGAAGAAATCTTCCAAAAATTCAGAGTTCTTTTTGGTGTCAGATTTCTCTCCATTAATGTTGTATGCTAAGAACAAGTATGCAATACTCAGACAAATTGTCAATTGAGGATGAGGGTAAAATAAATATATCTTAAGACATGCAAAGTCTCAAAATATATCAACTTCAAAAATCCTTTTAAGAAAACAATTGGGAAATAAGCTTCAGCAAAATGAGGGCCAAAGCTCATGATTTTACAAAGTTAATCTGTCAACTCAAATGAAATACTGAGACAGGAATCTTAATCCATTGAGGCTTATTAAACTGGAGTTTGAGGATGTGCACCTAAGAAGCAAGGATTACATTAACCTGTAACCTGATGTCCAAAGTCAAGTACATGAAGCACAGATTTTATGCATTTTTTTTCCAAACAGAGGGTTATGTGCAGCACAGAAGAGAGGGAGTGAAGGAACAGCCACATTCTTGCAATTTTGATTGGTGTTTAGTAATGTTATATAAGAAGATAAAACAAATATGTGGTTGAGTGGGCAGGAGAAAAAAAGTTAATAACTCCATAAGGCATCTTAGGATCTGATGGAAGAATAATTGATTTTCTCCCCTTTTGTTCTATATCTGATAAAGAAGTTACAACCTGGACCTGTCAGACTCCAGTTACACAGGCAAGAGTCAGTTTTAAAGACCTTAGGATTACAGCTAAAATGTGTCTATTTATGAGAGGTCGCAACACTTATTCCTTGCTACCCATACTGGCCTTTGCACATACACACATTCCTGGACCAAAACAGACATTTAGAACAGATTTCAGTTTTTCTTTTTCATCTATTTTCACGAATCTAACTCAGAAAGTCATTGGACAAAACCTATGCAATAAGCTCTGTGATAAATTATTTTAATTTGGAATATAAAATGGAAAAGAACAGAAGGCAATTATTCTAGAGAAAATTGATTTGGAGTGTATGGAAATACATACTAACAATTTTAAGTACATAGAAAAGATGGAACTGTTAACTCATAGTACAACAATTGGTTCAGAAATGAAAACATATGTTTTAATTATAAAATGTAGACACCGCTGACTTATCCAAATATTATGACTTAAATCTACTAATGGATGAGGAAAGATAAGTGATACTAGTAATGTGGTTGAGATAACACATGATCCATCATCATATTAATAGGATCCAGGATATGATCCCAAATGGCAATGATGGGTTAAATGTATAAGCAACTTGTTTAGAAATACATGCTGAATACTGGAAGAAAAATCTAGAGCACTTGACAGCTGTTGCTTCTGAGAACAGAATTATTGGTGAGGCTGGAAGTTTCAAAGAATCCTTCCTTTATATTGTATGCCTTTTAGTATTATGTAACTTTTGAATATATATAATTACTTTGATTAAAATAGTTAAAAATAAAACAAAGTAATATAAAAAAAAATTTAGAACTATGAAATAGTTGTAAATTGGCCTGAAACATAATGATTATCATATGGGAGAAAGAGGAGGCTTGGTGATTCTCTGATTACTTACTAATAATGGTGATAATGATATAAATAACATTATTATTATGAAAATTACATTTATCTCTTCATTGTAGCCAAGGCTGTGTTGTGTTAAACTTTGAATTTTATCTTCATAACAAAAATACTACATAGGCAAAGAGATATGTTTTAGTCTCTAAGGAATGAGAACAATAGTGTCACCTGATCTATTTGTTAATAGGAATAAAAAGTTTTCAAATTACCAATCCATATATTGGGGTATATATATTTATATATTAAAAACAACAACTACCTTGGATAATAAATGCAATATTTTTTTCATTTACTTGGGTGTTTAAATGAATCCAATTTTGTGACATTTATCTTTGTCAATAAACTTAAATATCTTAACTCAGGTTGTGTTTT
Organism: Papio anubis; assembly: GCF_008728515.1. Lineage (NCBI taxonomy): Eukaryota > Metazoa > Chordata > Mammalia > Primates > Cercopithecidae > Papio > Papio anubis. The sequence continues at coordinate 54,995,635 of NC_044984.1, forward strand.
TTCACTCAAAGGATTCTAGAACTTGATTTGTCTCTTTTATTCAATGACACCTGGAAACACTGTCAAAAGTTATGTTAGTGCTCTTCATACCGTGTTGAATGATCTCCAGTTTCCTAGGTATTAGATTTAATATGATGATTCTAGTTTGATTAGAACACCAATTGCCTTAGGAATCACCAGAATCATTTATCTGCTCACATTAATTAAAATAAATCATATTTTCACTTTCCATGGTCTTGAGATTTCATATAAAATATGCTGGAGGCTTGGAATTCTCTGAGAGAAACTCATTATTGCAATTCTTTCCCTTTAGAAACATAAAATATAGTTTTAGGGACAACTCACTCTTTTCAATTAACAGAAAGGGCAACAGTAAACTCTAGATGGTTTTGATGTCAATCATGGCCTTAAATCCTGGGACCCCCTAGGTAAATATCCTGGAAGAAAATTTCATGCATGCTGAAAATTTATCTATCAAAGTAATATGTATTTGAACTTATAAAAATGTAAATACTTGTTTACTCAAATTTGACTGCTCCAAGAAATTTTTGGAGCTAAAAGCCCTCGTTTAATAATATGAGATTTAGGATACTGAAATATCTTAAATCTAGTGCTAATCCTTTAGTGTAACTGAAGAAACTTTGATCTCTATGAAGACAACAGAATATTTATTTTTGAAAAATTAAGCCTATGCTAGGGAATATATAATATATTTATTAACCATGGGATTCTTATATATGTTTATAAAAGATAATATAGAAAACCATGCAGAAATGCACTTTGTGCGACTCCAGTTAGTCATTCCTTATCGCCAAAATATCAGAGAAGCCCTCATAAATTGGCTGCTGAGTTTGTCTTCTAGTCCTTCCGAAAACTCTTTTTGTTTGTTTGTTTGTTTGTTTGTTTATAGCAAACATTATTTTTTTCTTTTTCTAAGACAGGGTCTCGCCCTGTTACCAAGGTGAGACTACAGTGGCATGACCATGGCTCACTGCAACCTCAACCTCCTGGGCTCAAGAACTTCTCCCACCTTATGTCTCCTGATTAACTGGGAACACAAGCCTGTGTGTCGCCACTCTAGGTTCATTTTTTTTATTCCATATATATATTTTTTTAATTTAAGTTCTAGGGTACATGTGTACAACGTGTAGGTTTGTTACATGTGTAAACATGTGCCATGTTGGTGTGCTGCACCCATTAACTTGGCTAATATTTTTTTAAATTTTTTTGTAGAGATGGGGTCTCCTTATGTTGCCCAGGCTACAAACATGTTTTATTCTTAAATCCAACTTTTCCCATTTTTGCTATTGAGTTTTCTCCAGAATTGCCTATAGAATATGCAAGAAAGTTATAAACCTAGAGTATTAATTTGTTCAACATTCATGAGTGAAAAGGATATTGAAATATTTCTGAAGTTAAGATATCTCTAGTTGTTTAAACTGAAGTTCACTAGAATAATTATGAATTTGCAAACTTAAAAATTATCAATAGGCTTTATCTCATTGTGGAAAAATCTTTTCTTTCAGAATGTCTCCTATGTGAACTGAACTCATTCAGAGAAATCATAATGATATTAAAATAATAATTATTTATTGAGAGCTTCAAAATTGCTAAACAATGATGTTACTTTTTTCACTTCTCAGCCTCACCATCCGAGTTAAGCATTATTTTAACACAATTGTTTAAAAATTTGTTTTCTAGAGACAAGGTCTCACTATGTTGCCCAGGTTGGTCTTAAACTCCTGAGCTCAAGGGATCCTCCCACCCAGGCCTCCCAGGTAGGTGGAACTACACATACATACCACTATGCCTGGCTTGTAATCCAACTTTAAAAATGGAAAAGTTAGTTAAAGAAAGATTAAGCAGATGTACAATGTCATTCAAACCCATACCACAGACTTTGGAGTCTGTCCAAATGGCCATAATGCCATTATGATACCTTCGAAAAAAACAAAACAAAAAAAAAACCCTTACAATTAAAGGCAGAAATTGTATGTCAGGCTGTCCTCATTGTCTTGATTATCACATTTAGAAATGTCATCTCAGTACCCTTGACTTTCCCTGCTCCATGACTCTCATGACTCTCTGCTCTGCTCTGCCTCAACCACTTACTAGACACATTCAAAGTGTTTTTACCCATAGCGCCACTATTTTTTTTTTTTTTTGAGATGGAGTCTCACTCTGTCACCCAGGCTGGAGTGCAGTGGCACGATCTTGCCGATCTTGGCTCATTGCAAGCTCTGCCTCCTGGGTTCATGCCATTCTCCTGCCTCAGCCTCCTAAGTAGCTGGGACTACAGGCACCCACCAACATGCCCGGCTAATTTTTTGTATTTTTAGTAGAGATGGGGTTTCACCATGTTAGCCAGGATGGTCTCGATCTCCTGACCTCGTGATCCGCCCGCCTCGGCCTCCCAAAGTGCAACTCCACTATCTTCATTGCAAGTACTCCATTCTCCAGCTGGCAATTTCTGTCTCCACAGTTCACTCCTATTAATATCCTGTCTCCAAAAGTTATTTGACTTCCTGGTACTAAAAATACACATGTTATAGCAAATTTTCATCATTGCTTTTCAGTGTGCAGTTTATATCACCACTTCCCTTCCAAGTTGAAATCCCACAATTTATTGTTAAATCACTTCCTGACTTCCTTCAATATAATCTTCAACTTTAATCTTCATAGCAAAATGAGGGTGGGAATGAAGCAAGTTTGAGCTTCTGCAGGGAAGATGTGATGAAAGTTAACAGTGGCAAAAAAAGTTGAAGATTATATCTTTAATCTTTCTTAAGTGCTCCCTATTTGGGAGGCTTAGGTGGGAGGATCCCTCCCTCACATAATGAGACCTTGTCTCTAAAAAACAAATTAAACAAACAAACAAAAACATTGGGTTAAAATAATACTTAACTCAGATGGTTAGGCTGAGAAGTGAAAAGGGTAATATCATTGTTTAGCAATTTTGAAGCTGTCAATAAATAGTTATTATTTTAATATCATTATGATTTCTCTGAATGAGTTCAGTTCATATATAAGACATTCTGAAAGAAAAGATTTTTCCACAATGAAATGAAGTCTGTTGACAATTTTTAAGCAAACATTCTGTATTTTCCCAGTCAACTAATTCACATGAATGTTTTATACCTTTTCATGTATATTCACATATCTCTTGACTTTCAGCTGTTGACCTTGCCATGCTGTGCTATCCCATTGCATCTATGCAGATATTTTCCTCCTTCTGTCCTGTTACTTCTCCATAAAGTTTTCTCATTCTTTTCTCATTCTTTTTTAACTTACTGAAGAAACCGTCTAGTGAATCTATAATATATATGGGTAATTTTTCTCACCTCAGTTATTTTATTTGGACCCAATTCTCATTTAGCTACTACATCACTTCTTCTGTCCTGCTTCCTATTCCTCTCTTCCCATTCTTGCAGCAATTATTTGAATCAGACTCTTAACCCATATCTTCACTGAACTTGTTCTTATTATGGTTACCAATGATCTCAACATTGTTCAATATAATTGTCTATTCTCTGTCTTCATCTTAGTTGGTCAGCAGCAATTAATACAATTGATTACCTGAATAATTGTTTGTTTGCTAAGATATATGCCACTTCTTTTATTTTATTCCTACTTTATTGATCACTCCTCCTTAGTGCCTTTTGCTAGTTCTTATTTTCAAGAATTTTAAGTGCTGGAGTTCCCTAGGGATCAAGTTTGGTACCTCGTATTTTTCTAACTACATTCAATTTACTCTTGTATAATGATATCTGGTCTCATGACCTTAACACTCATTTCTACATGGAAAGATTCCAAATATAAGTCTTCAGATGTGCCTCTGCTCTATACTCCAACTGCTTTCAATATCTACACTTGTAAGTCTAATTGGCCTCTTAAGCTTAATGTACCAAAACCCACACTCCTTCTCTTTATATCCAGACCTACTCTTCTAGTTTCCTTTTCAGTGAATTTTTGTTTTTGCATTGAGTTAGGCAAAAAAAAGTTCAAGTCTCTCTTGTCTCTTGCTACCTCTTATACTCTACAACTAATCTTTAAAAATAAGTCTGCTTTTGAAATAAGTCTGTTTTATAACAACTTCACACTACTTCCATCACTTCCACTTGTGCGCTTTAACCTACCATAACTTCCCTACTAACTTCTAAATTCTACAATCATACTGGTACTCTTGAAATGCAAGTACAATCATATAAAACTGTTTAATATTCTCCAAAGAGTTTTTACATAATGGCAATGTAAAGGTAAATACAATTATATACAGTGCCCTATATAAATAAGACACTGGCTATCTGATGGTCATTAACTACTACGATTCTCTCCCTGGCTCACTCTTTTCTAACCAAACGTCCTTACAATACCGATAATACGGTGCGGATGTTCCTGTTGCAGAGTCTTTGCACTTTCTGTTCCCTCGGCCTTAAATGCTCTTTCTTCTTATATCAATGGCCTATTGCCTCATGTTTTTCAGGTTTCTGCTTATATGACAGCATGTTAAACAAGACTTCCTGAACACATATTTAAAATAATAACTTTAGCAAAACCTATTCTCTTTCTTACTTTTCTTTAGAAGATTCATCACTATTTAACATAATGTATGTTTTACTCTTCCATTCGTTTACTATCTGTCTCCTTCATAAATATGTGTGCTGTGAAGGCAGTAAATATTGAAAGGTTTTCATTGTTACATGTTCTGTCCTTAGAAAAATGCTGCCAAAAAAGGAGAGGCTCAATACATATTTATTGAATTCGTTAATTAAGCACAAATACACAGATGTCTTGTTAAGTATCCAAATGGAATAATACAATATATGTTCAAAGAATTACCAATAAACAAAACAAAACAAAAGCATAATGATAAGTACCAGGTAGACCTGCACAGATGAAGTGGAATACAGAGTAAAAAATATGGACTAGCTTGAAGATAAATTCCCATCCCTCTTATCTTGGGAGGAAACTAAAACAAAACAAAACATAACAAAACAAAACTGGCATTGCTGGAAAGGTATGATAGGCCTTAATCACTCATGTATGTGTCACATACTGTTGGAGATTCTATAAAGAATAGTTCAACTCTATGTGGCATAGCTTTTCAATTAATTTTAATGAATGTTTATAATATTCCAAGATGGTCCAGGCAGACTTCTCTTAATGTATCTTTAAAAGAAAAATAAATCAAACTTACAATGGAAAAGTATTAGGCAACTTTCTACAGTGTGGTTGCCAATAACACTGCTGTTAAACACTTTCAGTTCTAATCAATTTCTGCTTTAAGATAAGATTATAAATTCTGTTCGCTTTTTGATTGAGTACAGTTACTACTGCTACTTCTAAATATGTGCCACTGCTGTGCCAAAATATTTGTTTTCTAGTGTAAAACCCTCCAGAGCTGTTTTTTTCTCTCTAGCATATTGGCCAGCAGCATTTTAGATGGTAGCTACTTCATTAATAAACTTGACTCTTTACTAACTTTGATGAATAGAGACCCAGTTTCCGGTCCTCATAACCTGCGGTGGTGTGTAGCATTATATGAAGGGAAAATATCTGTATCTATACCTGTATCTCTATATTTCTTTATCTCTTTCTCAAGCTCTATACCTCACCTGTGCTCAATAATATAAAGACAAGTCAAGAAAACAGCCATATTTCTCATCATAGTTATAGCTACACTTAAATTATATATATGGCATGTAAAATCATTTTTTAACTACACTTAGTTTTGAGTAAGCATTTAAAATATGTTTTGTAATCAACTGGGTTTTTTTCTGTCATATATTACTGCATAACAAATTCTCCAAACATTAGCAGTTTATAGCAATAGAAATATATAATCTCACATTGTCTGTGGGCCAGGAATCTAGGAGTGGCTTAGCTGGGTCCTCTGTCTCTGGACTGCAATCAAGGGCTGAGGTTGTCTCAAGACTTGATGAGGGAAGATCTGAAACACTTATGTGGTTGTTTGTAGGCCTTAGGTCCTTGCTAACTGTTGGCAAGAGTTATCTGCTCCTTGCCTCTATGCAGGACAGCTCAAAACTTGACCACTGGCTTCTCTTTAGAGCAAGCATAAAAGACAGTGAGGTAAGACAAAAGTCACAGACTTTATAACCTACTCTCAGAAGTGACAGCTTATGACTTTTACTGTGTTCTATTTGTTATTATTGAATCACTAAGTTTAGTCTACACTCAAGAAGAGAGAATTACATGAACAGGAACTATTAACAGGTGAAAATTATTGGTGTAACCAAACGCAGGTTCTACTGATTGCCGCTCGCAAAATTGAATAACAAGGAAAAGGTGTGGTAGGAGAAAAGCAACCTTATTTTCCAATGCTGGCAGTGGGGAAATGATTCAGACTACTTCCTTAATGAAACTGCTTAAACATTCTCTGACAAAATGCTATGATTTAAGAAGGTTTTCTACAGAGGGAATGCAACAGGGGTGTGGCAGTGCAGGTCTATGTGACTTCTTCTGATGACTTCTCTTGAGTTATTACCCCGTCTGATAAATAAAGTGGCGCCATCTTGGGCTCAACAGGGTTGTAAATTAGCCACAGCTTTGCAGTAATTTTCTGGTGGGGGAGAATTTCATAAGCACCTGGGTTGTCTCAAGGTTCAGTCTCTGGGACTTGTAAGCAAACGTAATTAAAAGCTAACAATGCAGGGGTGTGCCTGGTGGGAAGGAGACTAAAGGTTATTATTTCATTACTAAAATGTTAATACAAAGTATTACATTTTACTGAAGAAAGTAAAAAAAAAAAAAAAAAAACTTAAAAATAGGGTACTCAGTTATACTGGCAGTTATTTCAAGGGCTGCTTACTACTACACAGTGCTTAGATCCATTCCTATCCTCTGACCTATTTCTCTGGCCAACTGGTGCTTAATTGGTTTTTAAGCAAGTGTCTTAAAACACTAATATAGTTTGGCTCTATGTCTCCCCCCAAATCTCATGTTGAATTGTAATCCCACTGTTGGGGGAGGGGCCTGGAGGGAGGTGATTGGATCATGGGGTCGGACTTCCCCCTTGGTTTTCTCCTGAGGTGAGTGAGTTCTCAGGAGATCTAAGGGTTTAAAAGCGTGTAGCACCTCCACCTTAGCTCTCTTCCTCCTGCTTCAGCCATGTGGGACGTGTCTCCTTCCTCTTCACCTTTTGCCATCCTGAGGCCTCCCCAGCCATGCTTCCTGTATAACCTGCAGAACTGTGAGTGAATTAACCTCTTTTCTTTATAAATTACCTAGTTTCAGGTGGTTCTTTATAGCAATGTGAGAACAGACTAATACAAGCATATTTACTATCTGTGTTTTTAAACCCATTGCTTTTAAAATTGAATTCAATATTCAAAACATAAAAATGTACTTTATTGATTTTAACAAATGTTAAAAAATAATGAAAAAAAGCAAGCTGCATATAACATGAACATTCCTGATCTCTTAGAATTTACATGGTAGAGGGTATATTTTTAAAGACTACATCAGTCAATCTGCCTGAAGTCGCTTATTTTTTCCTCTGAAATCAAGTTATCTAACTTTCAAAGTTTTAAGTGGTTGTTATTAACTCATTGTTGTGAGCTCTATGACATCTGAGTCTGGATTCCTTTCATGTTACAAGCTTTGGTTTTCTGCCATTAATATAAAGCTCCTCGGTGTAAGTAATTATTTTGGGAAAAAGCTGAGAAAATTATACAAAATATAGACAGACCCAGGAGAGATAATGCAAGAGGCTGCTCTGTGGCAACAAGAACTCTAAGCCATATAGCAATTATTTCAAAAATTAAAAGATTCCTACATATCCATAGCTATTCCACTACTGAATTAAAAATTAAAACCTAAACCTCATTTGGTTGACATGTTTATCATTTCTTCTTATACTGCTTCTTGGCATCATCAATTATCCTCAGGTACATAATACTCTCTGGCCAAGTCATCTCTTATGAGGACTATGCCTTTATATTTATTGTCCTATCAATTATCATTGCATAGAAAATTCTTCAAAGTCTAAGTGTCAGACATTCCAAAATCCTTTGGTGGGTTTTAAAATTATATTTAGAAAACAAAAACCTCTAGCCCATACGCAATCTAGAAGATTCCCACTATCTCTCTAGTCACATTTTATACCATCTCTCTATTCCTTTCTTTGATACAGAGACACTGACCTTCACTTCTGTTTTCCACTGTCACTTAGGTAAACTCACACAAAAAATTACAGAACCTGAACATTTTTTAGAACGTTTTATTATGAATTGAAAATTCCACATACAATAAACACAAATGATGTCATTATTACATCCTAAAGTTTGCAGTTTTCATTTCTTGGTTTCTTATATGGCATGGTCTGAAATAAGAAAAATACATTGTATTTTGAGAAAGAGTAAGCAAATAATTTATACTTCATATATTTCTAGGGTTTAGGATACACTATCCAGAAATATGGCATCTTGGCATATTGGATATTTTGAATTGAAGGAATTGGAGATATGATAAGTGCAGAAATGTCTTTCTCACTTTCCCCTGATGCAGGTTGGAAATTCTAGGAAAGATTTTCTGATCTTCCCATGAAGCAGGTCATATAAACCCCTCATCTGAGAAGTACCCCACTATCCCCTGTGTAAAGGAGTATCCTTAATCTCCTGAGACAAAAGTACACAGAGGCCGTCTGTACAAACAGGCAATGCCAACTTTTGTGCAGTATAAGCACTTACATCCTTTGTCTTAGGATAAAGGAAATTTTTTATCCTTGTATATTTCTTGTATCCACATTTCTCCACCACCCTCCATTCTTCATCAAACCCACTATTAAAAACAAAGAACTTAAACAAATTTACAAGAAAAAATCAACCCCATCAAAAACTGGGCAAAGGATATGAACAGACACTTCTCAAAAGAAGACATTTATGAAGCCATCATCACTGGCCATCAGAGAAATGCAAATCAAAACCACAATGAGATACCATCTCACACCAGTTAGAATGGCGATCATTAAAATGTGAGGAAACAACAGGTGCTGGAGAGGATGTGGAGAAATAGGAATGCTTTTACACTGTTGTTAGTGGGAATGTAAACTAGTTCAACCATTGTGGAAGACAATGTGGCGATTCCTCAAGGATCTAGAACTAGAAATACCATTTGACCCAGCCATCCCATTACTGGGTATATACCCAAAGGATTATAAATCATGCTACTATAAAGACACACGCCCACGCATATTTATTGCAGCACTATTCACAATAGTGAAGACCTGGAAGCAACCCAAATGTCCATCAATGGTAGACTGGATTAAGAAAATGTGGCACATATACACCATGGAATACTATGCAGCCATAAAAAAGGATGAGTTCATGTCCTTTGTAGGGACATGGATGAAGCTGGAAACCATCAGTCTGATCAAAATATCACAAGGACAGAAAACCAAACACCGCATGTTCTCACTCATGGGTGAAAACTGAACAATAAGAACACTTGGACACAGGGTGGGGAATATCACCCACCGGGACCCGTTGTGGAGTGCAGGAAGGGAGGAGGGATAGCATTAGGAGAAATACTTAAGGTAAATGATGAGTTAATGGGTGCAGCACACCAACATGGCGTATGTATACATTTGTAACAAACCTGCACCTTGTGCACGTGTACCCTAGAAATTAAAGTATAATTTTAAAAAAATCCAGTTTAACTGTTACTTCAAGTCTTCATTTCCTAATGAAGGCTCAGTGTCATGGAAAAGTTATATTATATAAATGTGTGTGATTTTCTCTTGTTAATTTCTTTTGTTACAGGGTCTCCAGCAAAGGAAGCTAAGAAGGAAAATGTAAATTCCCTCCACAATATGTATGGCATAAATGCCATACAGTGGCTGTTTTGTGTTAATAAAACTCTTAGTCCTACAGTATATATTTATGAATTTAAAGGAGATTATAACACATACACACATGTGTATATGCACAATTATATATAAACAAGTACATATAGATACATATATAATTACATATTAAATATATTTTTATATAGGTGTAATAATTCAAGCTTAATCAGGAAGAAAAGTTTCTCTATACCCTAAAAACATCAGCTTGTAATCCAATGAACAGCGTTTTCCACTTTTTGTAAATAAGTATAGTATATCCTCTTGGAAACTATAGGATTTGTTACAATTGTTCTCTAAAAGTTTTATCTACTAATTGTCATTGAATACTTCACAAGCCAGCTGTCACCTAATTACAGAACCTGAAAATATTTTAGGAGGTTTTACTCTGAATTGAAAATTCCACATAAAATAAATGCAATTGCCATTGTTTTTTTAAATCTTAAAACCTGTAGTTTCATTTTTAACTTGGTTTCATATATAGCAAGGTCTGAAATAAGAAAAATATGGTGTAAGTGACAGATAAGAATAGGAAAGAAAATTAAATGCTTTTGAGAAAAAATGATTCTGAAAAGTTGAGTGAACAAACAATGTCCATAATGCCACTTTACCACATGGCACTCCCTATTTTTTCATAACCATGTGCAACTCTTGAAGCTAGCAAGTGAAATACAATGTTCTGGATTATTTCAATAGAAAATGAAAAACCTGTATTTCTTTATTTCTAAATCAGTTACCTGTGGAATAACTTTAGCATATGTCATTAAATTCTGGAAGATATTTGCCTTTGTCATTTTGTGAAAGATTTTCCTCCATAATAAAATAAGTATTATTAGCAAGTTGGATAGAATAACATACATATCATACAAAAAGTTAGCTGTTGTAGCATCTGCAAATGCAAGCCACCTTATGTAAAAAAAAAAAAAGCCATTACTTACAAAATGTTAAACTTATAATATCTACAAACTTTAATTGTCACAATAGATATTTCAATATCCATATGCCCATTATAAAGCAAAATAGTTTCTCTCTAGTGTTGGTACATTAAATGGATTGGAATTGATTTGTTATAACAGGATAAGATAAACTACAGCCTAATATAGATAAATGACTTCCAAGTATAGCTCAGATATTTGCTGTATGTTTGTGTTTAGATTTTGCTGAACATTTGAGAGAATGGAGGGAGGTTCTTTTACAGCACCATAGCAAATAATTTAACCATCTCTGTTTTTATGATTCTTTCATCAATTAGTACCCTTGCAAATCCTCACTCCACAACTTCTCTACAGGTGCTCCTCATTCTCTTCTGCCATTTTGCAGATTCACATGCATTTTTATCTTTATCCCTCAACTAACCTCTTTTTTTTCTGTTAAATTCCATATTCTATTCTCAGTGCATATTGAACATTTTAGCTGCTGCTTCGTTTCACTGCGCTTTGAAAGTCAAGTCTTACAAGACCTTAGATTTTATAGTCAAAAACAATTAGGATATTTTCAAAACCAAAATTATGCATACTCAAGATAAATTATAACACTCTCTTCAGACAAATGGTTACATTCAAATGTGTGTGGGTTTATCATTAATAGACTTTGTATTTTAGTACAGTGCTTGAATTACATAATAATCGAGCAGATAGTACGTGGTATTCTATATACAACCCATCCTCACAGCATTTATTCTATTTTTATATTGCATTAATGTAGTATACTTATTACAACTAACAAGCTGATATTGATAATAATTATTAAGTATAGTACATATTTTACTTTAGGGCTCACTGTGTTCTATAATTCCTTGTGTTATGACATGTATATTGCCATGTATTCACCATTACAGTTTCATACAGAATAGTTTCCCTATCCTAAAAATTCCCTGTGTTCTGCCTGTTCATCCCTTTCTAGAGAATGCCTGGAAACCACTAATCTTTTTAATGTCTCTATAGTTTTAGCTTTTTCATGATGTCATATAGTTGGAGTTATGTATTATATCGCTTTTTTAATACGGTTTCTTTCACTTAGCAGTATGTATTTACCATTCTGTCATGTCTTTTAAAGCATTAACAGCTCATTCCTTTTTATTCTGAGTAATATTCCATTGTGGATATACCAGAGTTTATCCATTTGTTAATTAAAAGACATCTTTGTTAATAAATATAGTAGTATATTATACACTACTATAGGGTAATTTTATATAAGGCTGCTATAAGCATTCCTATGTCCAGGTTATTGCACAGACATCATTTTTCATCTAAATTGAGTAAATACCATAGGAGCTATTTTAATGCAATGGTAAAAGTTGCATGTGTTGGGGGCGGGGCAGTGTTCTATACTCCTGTATTTAAATCTCAGTCTTAAAGTGCTCTTGTGGACTGGGCTGTAATCTTTAGGAGTGCTTCTCAGCATTTTTCCCCATTAGGTGAAACAGAATGGCTAAAAGGGGCTGGAAATGGGTAACTTCCCTTCCTCTAAGTCACATAAAGCTTTGGTGAAATCTTTTCACATGCTCATATGGGAATAGGAAGATATGATGCCTTTCCTTATTTATAAGGGTCATGGCCAGCACTCCTATAAAAAAAGACAAGTTAACAAGAGAAAAGTGTAACAAATTTAGTTAAAGTTTCATGTGACATGGGAGACTTCATAAATGAAGACTCAAAGACCTAGGAAAAACTTCCTATTTTTATTCTTAGTTTCCACAATAAGTGGTCAACTGTGTAGAAATATGATTGGACAACAGACAGACTATAATCTAATGGTAATAAACCGAGGGAGAATCCAGCAAGACCTCTCTGTTTAGGTCCTCCTTTTCCTCTCTTTGCAGCATTCTTTCCTCCCCAGATATGGGGGCAAGACCCTTCTGGAATGAACGTCTTTAAGGGAGAAGGGAGAAGAGAGAAACTGATAGTTTGGTACTGTGTCCCTACACAAATCTCATCTTGAATTGTAATCAGAATTGTAATCGCCATGTATTAGGGAAGGGATGTTGTGGTTAAACAGGATACTTATCTTGACCCCTTCATGGGACTCGCAAAGGGGTTGGTTCCTTTACTCAAGTCGCAGCTCTCAACCCTTTGCAGGAGGGGGAGCATGCAGGTGAGTGGGTTCAGAGGCCAGGACAAGCACTTCTGGGCAACTAGCAGGAACAGAACTCTGTGCAGGCCCACAACAGCATCTAGGGCTTTCCCATGACCTCAGAGCCCTAGAGGGCAGGTGTGACAGTATGCTCCTTTAGCTTGTCATCTGTGGATGGCTTAAGTGTTAAACAGCTTAGTGGAGGGTCAGTGTGACAGTCTCTTGCACCCTTACTCAGGCCCTTGTTTGGCATCCAGGAAGAATCAGGTCACATGAATGAATTGAAGGATGGTAAATGTAGAGGATTTTCTTGAGTGGCGGAAGTGGCTCTCAGCGGGATGGGGAGCTGGAAAGGGGATGGGGTCCTCCCCTGGAATTTGGTCTCATCCCTGGCTGAACTCTTCTCTGAGGTCCTGCCCTTTGAAGTCACATCGTCCCTTTGAAGTCACACTGCTTCTCTCTGATGTCCTGGTAGCTGCTTCTCTTCTCTTCTTCTCTGCCACAGTTCTGGTGGAGCCTGGGGTTTTTATGGGTACAGGATCATGGACAAGGTGAGCCAGGGTAGTTTTGGAAAAGGCAACATTCTGGCAGGAAAACAGGAATGCATGTTCTCACTTTGGGCAGTAGGTCCAGGTTTGTGGGCGTGGCCCTTGCTGGGGACCACTCTCTTCTACCCAGTTTTTTCCTGCCTCCGGTCCATATCAGTGGGAGGTGATTACATTATGGTAGTGATTCCCCAATGCAGTTCTCATGATAGTAGGTTCTCATGAGGTCTGATGGTTTTATAAGGGCCTTTCCCCCACTTTGCTTGGCACTTCTCCTTCCTGCGTCCATGTGAAGACGGATATGTTTGCCTCCCCTTCCACCATGATTGTAAGTTTCCTGAGGCCTCCCCAGACCTGTGGAACTGTGAGTCAATTAAACCTCTTTCCTTTATAAATTACCCATTCTCAGGTATGTTCTTATAGCAGCATGAGAACAGACTAATACAGTGATCTTTTTTGGTTTAATGGTTTGCTTTGGGAAAGAGGAGTACTAGATTGTTTGTTTCTATGACCCACTTTGAGGAAGAGCCATGCTAATGCCTACGACTCAATGCAGGGAAGAGAGAGGGGCAGGATAGAGGAGGGCAGGGGAAGGTCAGAGTGCTTGTTTTCAAGGCTCTTTCAATGTCCTCGTTCAAAATACTCAGCATGTCAAAGTGCCATACTTTGGGGAGTCATATTCTGAACTCCAACACTGGGTAGGTATTTGTTGTGGAGATCTCTGGGGGCTTTTTTCAAAATGATTACTTTTTCTCTGGGTGTATGTCAAAATGGTTATTGTATCTGCCTCCTGGTAAAGCACTAGGAAATTATTCTCTGATCTTCATCATGAGAAAATAGTGGGGCAACTGAAAGGAAAACCCACAAAAAGGGCTGGTGTGGGAAGGGATTCAGACTGGGTACCTGGGAGTTTTTAACTCTCAAGCTAATTAGTATTCAACATCCAATTGTTTCTTGAAGTTACTCTTTTGAGTGTTCTATTTTTCCCTACCTGGTCCAGCAGCTTCTGCTTCAGGTGAACTGCTTTGTATTCTCTGTATTTTGGGGTGGTGGCTTATAGTGTGACTTCAGTTCTCTCACTGACTCATTAATGTTGTTGATTTTCAGTTTTTTCAGCTTTTTTCTGTCATGAGGTTGGAAGTGATGACTTATACATTCTTTACGTGTTGGAGTGGAAATTGGAAGTCTTTCAAATGTATTATTTTATTTCTATTTTTTAGAGAGACAGGGTCTCTTCCACACCCAGGCTGGAATGGAGTGGTGCAAGCATACATCACTGCAGCCTTGACCTCCTGGGCTCAAGGGATTCTCTTACTTCAGCCTTCTAAGCAGCTAGGATTATAGGCATGCACCACAATGCCTGACTAACTTATTTTTATTTTTTTTTTGTAGAGACAGAGTATATTAGTCAAGGTTCTCTAGAAGGACAGAACTAGTAGGATATATATCTCATATATATCACATATATATCTCATATATATCATATATACCTCATATATATCACATATATATTATATATATATCATATATACGTGTGTATGTGTGTATATATATGTGAGATGTTGTTATTAACTCACATGATCACAATGGTCCCACAATATACTGTAAGCTGAGGAGCAAGGAAAGCCAGTCCAAGTCCCAAAACTGAAGAACTTGGAGTCTAATGTTCAAGGGCAGGAAGCATCCAGCATGGGAGAAAGATGTAGGCTGGAAGGCTAGGCCAGTCTAGTTTTTTCATGTTTTTTGCCTGCTTTATATTTTTGCCACACTGGAAGCTGATTAGATGGTGCCCACACAGATTAAAGGTGGGTCTGCCTTTCCCAGCTCATTGACTCAAATATGAATCTCCTTTGGCAACACCCTCACATACACACCCAGCATCAATACTCTGCATCCTACAATCCAACCAAGTTGACACTCAATATTGACCATCATACAGGGTCTTACTATGTTGCTCAGGCTGGTCTCAGACTACTAGTCTCATGTGATCCTCCTATCTCTGACTCCTAGAGCGCTGAGATTTAAATGTAATTTTTATAGCATTTTTTGGTCTGTCTTTGCTCAGAAGCAGCAGCATCTGATCAATATTGCCTGTAAAATTCAGGTAATGAAAATAGGTCTAGTATAATATATTATTAGCAGCTAATACAGTGAACAACACCAAGGTAGTGAGTTTCTGTTTTTCTTTAAACCAGTGACCAAAATGGGTTTAATATTCTCCTCAGCTTGACTGATCTTTAGATAAGCTCCTTTCTGATTCCAAGCCCTTGACTTCCCTTATATAGAGCATTTGCTTTATTAATAGAAAACAGATAGTTGTAAATTCTTTACCTGTCTCTTTGACATGCAAATCTTTTTTAAAGCCTCTGGCCAGCTTCATAACCCAGGGTTGTGTTTCTTAAGGGCTAGAAATGTCCTTTTGTAATGCAATCCCTAAGAAGAATTTCACTCCTATTTCCCAGTCTCTGTGGGAGAATACAAGCCTTACTTAAGTGATATCTGGCTCCAAATTGTTACAACTAATGGCAAAAACTGCCATTACTTTTGCACCAGTCTATAAAACTACCCTCTGTTGTGAAAGGAAAGTTGACTTTTCCATTGGGAAAAGCCAATTAGCAAACAAGGAGAACCTATGTTTTCACTCTCACTCTAGTGCTTTAAAATCCTCCTGCCCTGTGTTTCTCTTGAGTGAGATCAGACTGAGTTCTGATCGTTTTCCCCATTGGAATGTCGCATGCATAGGAGAAGGGAGAAAAGTGAGGGAAAGGGAGAGGATGATGACTGAATAGCAATACAACTTGATTAAGTGGTACAACTTCGAGCGACAGTGAAAACCATTTTCTCCTTGAACAAACACTACTCACTCAAGCTAACAGAACTGTTCTAAACTAGGCTCTGACTTTTGAGTTTCTGTGTTAGTCTGTGTTGTCAAATTTTAGCAAGAATCCTAAGTAGTGAGGAGTTATTGTTTAATGGGTATAGCCTTTCAATTTAGGATGATGAAAAATTTCTGGAAATGGATGATTGGGGTGGTTGCACAAAAATGTACATGTTCTTAATGTTTCTGAAATATACACTTAATAGTTTAAGATACTGATCTTTGTTATGTATTTTTATCACAGTAAAAATAAAAGAATGCTGCTAAGTGAGTTTAACCAGAATTCTCCATTCTCAATATCAAATCGCACTCACTATCTAATCCCCTCATCCTCCAACATTCCCCAAGTGATGTCTGATCACGCTGGCCTATCTTTAAAGAGAGTCCTGTTAGGTTGGCTTAGCCAGAATTCTCCTTTATCCTCAATGTTTCCTCTCAGTAATTGTCCATACATAGATGTCTACCCTGCTCCTTGGCTATCAATTTTTATTTTTCTTTGTTGTATTTAAAGTTGAGCTCACTCTCTCTTCCCCACTGTAAGACTTTATTGCAGAGGTTTCTACACCTGTCTAAATAGACACCACTTAATTAAAATCTTCCTTATCATCTTTAACGACTGTCATGAGTGACTTTTTTCTTTAATAGTAATGTTAGAACTGTAAGTAGAAGATAATAAAGCATATATGAATGCACAGTGGAACTCTACAGACTTTTATAGAATTTAGCTTTCCAAGGAGTGATTCAGTCTAACATGTAAAAAAATAAATATGAAACCATTAGACGTAAGTTATACAAATACCTCATTTGTTTTATTGTGTAACGTAAAAGTCTTTTGTCATTTACCAAATATGAGGGTGCTTCAATTTTCTTATATTTATTAGGTTGAGCCATAAGAAATTGCCTTTTATGTATATGCCTTAAAGTAGCTAACTATTAGAAATTTACTTTTAGCTAACTGAAATACAGTCCAATTAAAATAATAGTGTTCCACCCAGGAAATTCATCACAAAAGGACCTTTGCCTAGGCACATCGTCATCATTGTCATCAAGTTATTCAAAGTTAAGACAAAGGAAAGAATCTTTAGAGCTGTGAAACAGAAGCACCAGGTAACCTACAAAGGAAAACCTATCAGATTAACAGCAGATTTCTCAGCAGAAACCCTATATGCTAGAAGGCATTGGGGCCCTATCTTCAGCCTCCTCAAACAAAACCAATTATCTTCCAAGCATTTTGTATCCAGTTAAACTAAGCATCATATATGAAGTAAAGATACAGTCTTTTTAAGACAAACAAATGCTGAGAGAATTCACCAGTACCAAGACACCACTACAAGAACCGCTAAAGGGAGCTCTAAATCTTGAAACAAATCCTGGAAAGACATCAAAGCAGAACACTTTAAAACATAAATTGCACAGAATCTATAAAACAAAACTACAAGTTAAAAAGGAAAAACAAATAATAAAAAAAGAAAAAAAAATACACAGGCAACAAAGAGCACAATGAATGCAACAGTACCTCACATTTCAATACTAACATTGAATGTAGATGCCTAAATGCTCCACTTAAAAGGTACAGTGAGTTTCATACCAGAGATGCAGGGATGGTTTAACATACACAATCAATGAGATACACAATATAAACAGAATTAAAAACCAAAATCACATGATCATTTCAATAGATGCAGCAAAAACATTCAACAAAATCCAGCATCCCTTTATGATTAAAACTCTTGGCAAAATCAGCATACTAGGGACGTATGTTAATGTAATAAAAGCCATCTATGGGCCAGGAGAGGTGGCTCACACCTGTATTCCCAGCACTTTGGGAGGTCAAGGCGGGCGGATCATGAGGTCAGGAGATTGAAACCATCCTGGCTAACATGGTGAAACCCCATTCTCTACTAAAAATACAAAAAAAAAAAAAATTAACTGGGCATGGTGGCGGGCACCTGTAGTCCCAGCTACTTGGGAGGCTGAGGCAGGAGAATGGCGTGCACCTGGGAGGCGGAGCTTGCAGTGAGCCGAGATCAGGCCACTGCACTCCAGCCTGGGTGACAGAGCGAGACTCCGTACACACACAAATATATATATACACACACATATATATACATATATCTATGAATAATGGAATACTATGCAGCTGTAAAAAGGAATGAATTAACAGCATTTGCAGTGACCTGAATGAAATTAGAGACTATTATTCTAAGTGAAATAACTCAGGAATGGAAAACCAAACATCATGTGTTCTCACTGATATGTGGCAGCTAAGTTATGAGAATGCAAAGGCATGGAATGATGCAATGGACTTTGGAGACAGGCAGAAGAGTGGAAGGATGGCAAGAGATAGAAAACTACAAATACGGTGCAGCGTATACTGCTTGGATGATGAGCACACCAAAATCTCACAAATCACCACTACAGAACTTATGTAACCAAATACCACCGGTACCCCAATAAGTTATGAAAAAATAATAAATAAATAATAAAATACTGGTTTTCCTTTAAGAGTAATTTTGGCAGTATCTTCATGATTTAGCATTTTGTATATTATAAAATAATAGTAGATATTAATAATTATTCAATGAATTATTAAGGCACAGTTGGATTAGTGTCACAATTTTGTAGAAGCTAATTACTTTAAGAATAATTTCTGATTTCCTCTCCCTCTAAATTTATCCTCATATATAAAGAAAAATATTGTCTCTCAAATAACATCTAATATTCCAGAAATAAACAGAACAGATGCACGTTCAGCTGAAGATAACACATAAAAATGCATTTCAATCATTTGTCTCTTACCTACTTTTGCAATTGTAAATTATGGTCTTTTTAAATTAGAGTACACAACAGATGGTGAAGAGTTAGTTTAAGTGATGTTTCCTTTAATATAGACTACTGTGCCAACTGATCTCACACTGCAACAATTTACTCACTCACTACAACAATGTATTACTGCATTAAAATACATTGGATTAAATAGGCATTTCAGCCACATTTGCATATCATGAGTCTGACTTTAGCAGGATGGCGCAGTAGTGTACTCACCCTGTCTAAAGCAAAGAAGAATGATGGATAATGTGAGCCTAGAAAGAAAGCATACTCTGTAAAATGACAAGATTCAGCATGATAAGAAATTCAGTTTCTATCCTGTTTTGTGAGGGAAAAAAAAAAAATCCATGGATTTAATCATAATGTGATTTTAACTAAAATGAGTTTCAGACAGCAAACTAATGTCCTACTGAAGTACATTAGCTTCTTCTTATATATGTCATTATGTTTGTAAATAATTAAAACTATATATGTGTGTGTGTGTGCACGTGTTTATACTCACACACACATAGACCATACATACAGCAGGGAATAATATTCAGTGGGTCTTTGAAGAATGGGAGTGTTGACGTTCAGAGAATGATATCTCGAAGTATGGTGCTTTGGCATGCTGAGTACTTTGAATTGAAGGATGTTAGAAGGGCTTCAGAAACAAAGTGAAACTTTTTGTAAATATTTTAACAGTTAGAAAATGATGACAGTGAAAGGAATCTGATCTAAAGAACCCCATCTTGCCTTTAACCTGCAAACTGCCCTTAGGTATTCCTGGGCTTGGGCCAAGCTAACTTTGGAAGAAATGTTGCTTATAGTTTAAATATTAATGGCCCTTCCCCAAAACTAAACTACCTATGTAAAACTAATAAAAGACCACCAGGTTGGGAGGATGAGAGGAGCCTGAATTCTGCTAATGTGTAGACATAAATGATTACCAGGCCTTGTTCTGGAAGTTACAAGATTTGTAACTTCCCCAGTTATTCCTGCAGATAACATCACTATTGTAGAACCTAAGACTGGCTTTTTGGGTGGGATGTCTTTCAGGTTTTTGCATTTTGGATGACTGATTGCTCAACTCCCCTTGCTTCTACCCAGACCCCCAACCCATCCTGTAGCCCCACCCAGGAGCTGACTCAGCATGCACAAGGACCATTTTCCACACCTCTGTGATTACATTCCCAACCCATCATTAGCACCCATTCCCTGTCCTGCCAAACTATCCTTGAAAACCCTAGACTACAAATTTTAGGGGAAGCTGGTTTGAGTAATAATAAAATTCCAATATCCCATTCAGTTGATTCTCGGTGAATTAAACTCTTTCTCTATTGCAGTTCCTCTGTCTGGTAGATTGGCTTTATGTGGGAAGCGGGCAAAATGAACCCAATGGGTCATTACAAAAGTGTGTTTACTCTTCTTCTGCTTTTTTGTCTTATCCTTTCTCCCCAAAGGGAGGCCACAGAAACTAGAATTCTTCTTTTCCAAAGCGGTTAATAGAAAATAGAAATATCACTCTTACCTTCCCCCACTTTTCAGTGTAACAGCTGTCCATTAAAAAATTCTCTGACCTACTTGTTTGACACTAGGTCATAAGACCCTCATTCTAGAGGGGGTTCTGCCCTGCATGGAAGAAGAAATGACATAAAATGATGAAGAAAAATCTGAACAGACAGGTTTTAGTAGGTTTCCACACTCAATTCATTACCATTAGATGATACTTTTTTTTGTCCAATTACATGCCTAGGTCTGTCCATTCTTCATTGTTTAAAAGCATAAAATAGACAGTTTTCCTTGAGTCTTTGGGTCTGCGTTTCTGAAGAATCCATGTGACATGAAACTTTGATTAAATTTCTGATATTTTTATCTTATTAGTCTGTCTTCTGTTCTAGTTGTGTTGGCTGTGATCCTTATGATGGGTAAGGAAAGATACTAAACCTTACAATTCCCACAGGTGCCAAATATATATTTACATATATCATATATAGTATATATTTATATATGAAATATATATACACACACACACATGTGTATAATTGTGTTTGTGCATGAGTGCTTGCACCTTTTTCCCAATAATCTGATTATATTATTACACTCTGGGACATACTGAAATTCCCCCACTTTAGGAATTAGTTTGACTTCACTAATCATACATCTATATGAAGGGCCCCAAATATTCTGATTTTAAATGATAGACTTTTTTTGTGAATATCAGCAAAATTATATTACTTTAATAGAAAATGAAGAATTAAAACATGTTATGGTAGTCAAAATAATCTGAATATTTTATGCTTCTACAAATCTAGATGTCTATTACATTAATGTATAGAGGCTAACGATGCCTGATGTGTGCAATAGGAATGATAGCCTAATTTAAATTCGGTTCTGTTCCTAGTATTAATTCATTAGGTTTAGCCATCCCCAGATTATTTCTCCAAAACATTACATTTATCCCAAATCATTGGAGGTATGTGGAGGAACGACTGACTGTATCTCATAGAAGTATCACTGAAGTATATCTGAAAATATATCTATGAATCCTTTATATTGGTGTTTGGTATCATCTTTTTGGTTAAGCTTAATTCAGTGAGGATACATGTAGGAAACAACTTAATGTATATGTGCTTTTCAATATGTTCTGTCAGATCTCCATTTCCCACTCTGTGACGACATTATAAGTGAAGATCATAGTTTTTTAATGCACTTCAGAGTCAAGACCCTCTGAACTGACCAGTTCTCTGAGTTTGTGGTACACTTCCTTGCTAACCTCTTTGAACCACCTCTTCTACTCTTGTCTGCTCTCCCCACAACTCTTTCCAAAGTAATACATTCTGCAACCTCTTCCTGTTTTTATTACTCTTTTCCAAGGAACTGCCTCTATTAGGTTCCAATCAAAATGGCCAAAGCCAAGTTCCTTTTCTGGATGTACATGTAGCCCACTAGAGACAGATGCTTTCTTGATATGATAATTTTAGGTTTTATAATTTATCTAATGTTTTTCTTTCTTCATCCAGTCATTTCAGGAATTTCCACTGGGTCACTACCCTCAACGTTTCCTAATTCTTCTGTTCATATATGACTTACAATTTCCTTGCCCAGACAGTGACTTTTCCAAAGACTTATCTCACAAGTTCCCTCTCTGGTTCACTGAAGTAGCATACAATTTTCTGTTGCTCATTCAGCAAATATCTAGCCAAGAAGTGGGACACCAGTTTTCTGTTTGTAGAGATACCTCCTTCTGCCAACCAAGTTTGTTTAAAGTGGGACAGAAACATTTCTGAAGAGAGAGGGAGAGAGAGAGAGGGAGAGAGAGAAAGATGTGTAGTAGTAATCTATTAGTCTAACACATCAGAGATTCTAGAGGATTTTTTTTTTTTTTTTAATGTTCTTAAGGCTGGAGGTAGGTGCTCAGATGCTGTTATCAGGACATTTGTTTTCTTCTTGTTGTTCTTCAATGTAATCAAAATGTATCGCTTTATCAGAATTATGTCCTAAAAACTTGCGAGAGTAAAATATTTTATGTTAATTATTCCAAATCTGAAAGATAAAGCATGCATTTTTTAAATGGTAATATGATAGTTACTTTCAAGAATCAGCCAGATGGAATCTATTAGGTGGATCTTATTTTTCTGGGATTTATTGACTGGAATTGGATATATTTTATAACTATTATGCTACAATAAATATCAACACATATAACTTTTTTATATATACCTTCTTAAAAGTAATGTTTACATCTAATTAAGTTAAAAAATTGTCACAGTACAGTGTTATGCCATACTATTTTTTCCCAGAGACTGAGATATTTTTAAACAAATTATAGATTTAAATACTTAGAATTTTTAATGCATTTTGAAGGATGCTTAAATTATTTTTATAGTTTCATCATTCCACTTTATTCTCTTTTCTCATAGAAAAATCTAAATTAAAATATTTGACAAAGTCTATAATGTGTTTGAGGAGATATATAAGACATTTAATCTGTGTGTGCTTGTGTGTGGGTGAGTGAAAGGTCACAAGCAGAGAGGGTATGCCGAGTATTTTGGCTAGAAATTATTGAATATTCTATGTTATTTCATCTATTAATATCAATATTCACTAAGTAATTGCCTCTATTACATAACAAAACACACCGTTAAAAAATTGTTTCTTGTTTATAGACTAATTTGAGATCAGAATATACGTAAGAAAATGCCCCCTATCTACTGGGACCATCAAAATGGAATAAAGAATTCCAAAACCTAGAGTATCTCACCTTGATAAGTAAGAGAATAGACTTTAAATATATATGACTCCCTGAGATCAATTTAAGCATAAAAAATATGAAACAACAAAACAAAGGGCTTTCTGTAAAAGAAAAAAAAAATGTATAGGGTAATGACATAAAAATTTAATTGAAATGCAAGTTTTATAAAAATAGTACCTATAAAACAGCATATCTTATACAATATTATTAATAGAAAATATGTAGCATATATTTTAATCAATATTTATAAACAATTTTTAGGCTGATCATGTTTAATTTGCATTTGGATATAAATACCCTCACAATGCACATAGATTTTCCTCTAATAAAGAAAAACAGAGTTTTAATAATGATGTTGAGTAATGTTGATGTATATCATGGATAATATGATATAAATAGATGATACAAAACAAGTATCTGCAATGTATTCAACTACGTATTTGAAGAGTTGACCCCAATTTTAGTAATAGCTAAAACTTTAACAAAAGTTGAAAATTTTAATGATGCATTGCTTTCAAAACCAACAATAAAAGAGTGATAATGAGAAACCACTTTACAGTAGGAAATAAGAAGCATTTCTGGAATTATTTCATTATGGCCACAAGTGATTATGGATAGTAGTTAGCAATTGAATACATAAATATTTACTCTGTGGCACTATTTTTATTCCTATAGTCCAATATCAGTGCAGTTTTATTGTACACTCTAATTTTATATCTCATCCCTGTAATGAAAAACACTAATTTTGTCATTCTGGGGTTAATGGGAAGAGTAAAGATTTGATGTAGAAGTTGTTCTCAGGAAACAGAAGCTGACTTTGAACAACACATAGCACTAGCGTAAAGTCAAGCCTATGAATCAGAATGATGAGGAGGACAATACTGGCTAATGAAAAAAGAAAAGAGAGAGGGTAAGGATGAGTAATGTGTCAGAAGGATTAGAAACTTAAATAGTAAGTAAAACAAATATATTAAATTCTTCAAGTATCATACTTAAGGAAAGTGAAGTTTTAAGGTAAGCAGTGAGTTGTGTTATTAGATGTTTTAAGAGAATCAGGAAATTGGAAGTTAACATTGTCCATAATATGAACTCTGGTGTCAATCTCCCAAGTAGAATCCCTGTTTTATCACTTAACTACCTGAGTGATCTTGGGCAAGGCAACTGACTTCTCTTTGCCTGAAATTTCTCTTCTGTAAAATAGGAACAATAATTGTACCTATTTCATAATGTCAAAAAAGTTGGATAAGTTAATATTTATAATATTTATAAATCTTTTAAAATATGACCTCTGACACAGTGACTGCTAATTGTATTTGATAAATAAAACATAAAAGTAAATAAAATGAGCAAAGAAAATTTTATTGGCTTTTGGAAAATGAACACTTTACTGACAAGGCATTGAAATATTTACCTAAAAGGTGGTGATAGCTGGATTGATAAAGCTTCTTTGGTGATTTATCTTATCACCCCTTGGCCAAATGACCATCCACAAGAGGTTTCTGTTGTCCAAATTTATTTTAATCAAAAGACAGCCTCTTGTTCCCAATTTTCAGTTTGGTATAGTTGCCAAACTGTACATGAATCTGTCTAGACTTCTCACAATTTAACTGACACTAAGTCAAGGATTCTAACCATAGATGAGAGAGACTCAATGATGAATCAGCTATCTTAACATGATACTGACATGAGGATAATTGAAAATCAAAATCATGCTGAATATCAAGATAAAATAGTCAAACTTAAATGAAACACACATGTGTGCGTGTGCACGCACACACACACACACACACATATCCCACTATGGTTTCAATACTCATGTTCATCCAAAATTCATGTTGAAACTTTATCTCCAGTACAACAGAACTAAGTGTGGGCCTTTCGGAGGTGATTAGCTCATAATGGCTCCTCCCTTGTGAATGGGATGAAGGCCCTTATAAAAGACATTTCACACAATGTTCAGCCCTTTTTGCCTTTTTTCCTTCTGCTAGGTGAGGACACAGCATTTATTCTCTCCAGAGGATGGAACAAGGTGCCATCTTGGAAGCAGAGGGACTTGGCCCTCACCAGATGATAAATTTGTGGGCCCTTGGCCTTAGACTTCTCAGTCTCTAGAACTGTGAAAAATAAATTCCTGCTGTTTATAAATTACTCAGTCTTAGATTTTGTCTTAGCATCATAAACAAAGACACAAACACACACACAGTTGAGAATATTCGCCAAAATATAGAAAAATGTCACAGATATCATGGCATTTCACATTATGTATTTCAGGATTTTAAAAATATATAACTCAAATACCATTATCACACCTAAGAGAATTCATATTAATATATGACTATTACCCTCTATTCAATTAATATTTAAATTCCTCCAATTTTTCTCAAAATGGCACAGCTTTTTTATCTTTCTTGTCTAGGATCTAGTGACTACTCATGGGTTGCATTTTGTTATGTTCTTTTTTGTTGTTGTTATTTTTATTTATTTATTTATTTATTATCATTATTATACTTTAAGTTCTAGGGTACATGTGCATAACGTGCAGGTTTGTTACATATGTATACTTGTGCCATGTTGCTGTGCTGCACCCATCAACTCGTCAGCACCCATCAACTCGTCATTTACATCAGGTATAACTCCCAATGCAATCCCTCCCCCCTCCCCCCTCCCTCCTCCCCATGATAGGCCCCGGTGTGTGATGTTCCCCTTCCCGAGTCCAAGTGATATCACTGTTCAGTTCCCACCTATGAGTGAGAACATGCGGTGTTTGGTTTTCTGTTCTTGTGATAGTTTGCTAAGAATGATGGTTTCCAGCTGCATCCATGTCCCTACAAAGGACACAAACTCATCCATTTTTATGGCTGCATAGTATTCCATGGTGTATATGTGCCACATTTTCTTAATCCAGTCTGTCACTGATTGGGGTGCCTGAAAGTGAGGGGGAAAATGGAACCAAGTTGGAAAACACTCTTCAGGATATCATCCAGGAGAACTTCCCCAACCTAGTAGGGCAGGCCAACATTCAAATCCAGGAAATACAGAGAACACCACAAAGATACTCCTCGAGAAGAGCAACTCCAAGACACATAATTGCCAGATTCACCAAAGTTGAATTGAAGGAAAAAATCTTAAGGGCAGCCAGAGAGAAAGGTCGGGTTACCCACAAAGGGAAGCCCATCAGACTAACAGAAGATCTCTCAGCAGAAACTCTACAAGCCAGAAGAGAGTGGGGGCCAATGTTATGTTCTTTTAATCTCCTTTAACTCAGAAAATTTCTCTGCGGCTTTTGTCTTTCATTGACTTGACATTGTCCAATATTTCGTGTCAGTTTTCTTACAAATTGTTATACAATTCTAATTTGTCTGATAATTTTTTTTTTCATTATCAGGTTCAGATTTAAACTTTTATTAGCAATACTGTATTGATGATATTATTTGCTTTCTATTGTTTCATATTGCCAAGTACATAATGTCAGTTTGATTCATTTATAGTGATGTTAAGTTTAATAAATTGGTTAAGGTAGTGACCACTGCTAAATGTTACTTCTTTTTAAAAAATCATTATTCCTACAAGTATGTACACATTAACTCCTTCAGTTGTGTTTGAAATTGAGACTCTCTCTCTCTTCAACTTGTCTCATAAACAAAATTTTTTCCATAAATATGGCAAGTTTTGGCATTCTTAGCTCAAAATTTTCTCTCACATTAATTTATGATGACAAGCTTGCCCGGAGAAGTTCACAGTGCCAAACTGTGAACATATAATTGACCCAGGTAAGGGACTGTTTGCTTTATTACTCAGAGAGCAAAGTTCTCCTTTAAAGAACTATGTTTTACTACTAGTTTTATCTGTAGATGATGACATCAATCACCCCATTTGGATCTTATTTTATCTCATATATTTTGTTTCAAGGTTACAGATGTCTATAATTTTTTCTAACTTGTACTTTAAAAAAATTTCTTTCAGGGGATTTCCAAAAGGAGAGGAAGCAGAAATATTGTAACTCTAATATTTTAAAACCACAAATGTCTTAGGTCATTTTCTGTTGCTATAACAGAACACCTCAGATAGGGTAATTTATTACAGAAAAAGAAAAAAGTTTATTTAGCTCATGATTATACAGGTTGAGAAGTTCAAGAGCATGGCACTGGCATCTGGTAGGAGGCCTTCATGCTGTAACACCCCATGGTAGAATGGCAAGCAAACATTTGAGACAGAGGAAAAATGAAGACCAAATGTCATCCCTTTATCAGGGTTCCAGTCACATGAGAACTAACCAACTCCCACAATAACAGTATTCATCTGTTTGTATGGGCAAAACTCTCAAATTCTAATCACGTCTTAAAGGTCTCATCTCTTAATATCATCACAATAGCAATTAAACTTTGACATGGGTTGTGGAGGGAACATTCAAACCATAGCAAGAAATGACTGGGACCTGGGTCCTTCCGTGACTCTCTTATTTTTCTCCCTATTTAACCTAACTTTCAGTCATTGCTTCTGATACACATTTGCCCCTTATAAACCTTACTGGTATCTCATATGACCATCAGCTTGACAGCAAAAAGTCACTTCTGCCTAGATCATCTTGCTGTCATCCTATTCTCTACATATTTATTCCTTACATTCATTAAATGTATACAAAATTCCAAGAAGTGTCCTAAGCATCACAGATGTATTAATCATTTACTCCTCATACCACAGCATGTGGTTTTAATTATTATCCCTACCTACACATGAACAACTCTCAGTACAGAGAAGGTGGGTGATAGACCAATGTCAGAAATGAGGATTTGAATCAAGACTCTTTGTCTATTGAGCATTTTTCCTTAATCTTTACATTCTGCTGCCTCATGATATCAGGGCTATATCAGGGCTTGAATAAGCAACACTGTCATAAATTAAAGCAATGTCCCTCAAACATTATAGTTTGAACTGTTGTCCCGGCTATCTCAGTACCTCTTTACATCTATAGAAAATAGTGAAGATTTCTCTCTATTGTATGTTGTTAAAAAAAAAGAAAACAAAAAAGTAAACCACCAACCTCCCTGACTCTAAATGCAATGAATGTGTGTAATGGTTTCAGGTGTACCTGTTGGCTATTTGTATTTCTTCTTGTGAGAAATGACTACTCAACATCACTAATTATCAGGGAAATACAAGTCAAAACCACAATGACAGACTATCTCACATATGTTGGAATAGCTATTATCAAAAAAAAAAAGACAAAAAGTGTTGGAAAAGATCTGGAGAAATGGAAAGCTTTCTCCACTACCATGTAATTCTGCAATCCAACTTATGTGTGGAAATACAAAACAATTGAAATTGGGATCCCGAAGTGATATCTGTACTGTCATGTTCATTGCAGGATTATTCATAATAGCCAAGATATGGAAACAACGCAAAAGTCTATTGACAGATGGAAGGATAAAGAAAATGTGATACACACACACACAGTTGAATTAAAAAAATGAATTACTATAATATCCTACCAAAACTATAAGTATATAGTTAAAAATGCCCACAACATAGATAAAACTATAACCTAATATTCTAAGCACACCAAAATAAGAAAGTCATACACTCTATCAAAGATTAACATACATTAAAACTAAAAATATTTAAAAATGAGTTATATTACTAAAGAAAATAAAAATTAAAAAAAATCCAGGCATGGGGGTCACATCTGTAATCTCAGCATTTTGGGAGGCCTTGATGGGATAATTGCTTGAGGACAGGAATTTGAGACCAGCCTGGGCAACACAGCAAGATCCCGAATTTATTTAAATAGATTTTTTTAAAAGAAAATAATTATTAAAAAAAACACTTCTCATTCATACGAAAACACAAGAGACATAAAAATACATATGCACAAAAAATACATAATATGAGAAAATGAAATTGTTTAAAAAATGATCAGGTGATAAAAATAATTTGTGAGAAAAGGAAAAAAGACAAAGAGGATTAAGCATGTGCATAATAGGAATCCCTAATAAAACAGAAGCAAGGATGTAGAAAATAAATCTTAAAGAAAAATCATTATAAATATATATGTATATAAATACAAATGAGAGAGATGAATATCAAGAAACAATATGTGCAATTGAACAAAACAGAAAATAATAAAATTGTTAGAAAAATAAAAAAAATATACCCTTTCATCATCTAGACAAAAAGACCAAATCAACATCAATAGAAATGAAATAAGATTGAAATATGAAGTTTAGACAGAAATTTTTATATCAAAAGACAACATAGCGTCCTATTAAAGATACATAAAGGATAAAAAGTGTGAGCCAAAGACATTATAGCCAACAAAACTGCTTTTTTTAAAAATTATACTTTATGTTCTAGGGCACATGTGCACAACGTGCAGGTTTCTTACGTATGTATACATGTGACATGTTGGTGTGCTGCACCCACCATGTCATTAGGTATATCTCCTAATGCTATCCCTCTTCTCTTCCTGCACTCCATGACAGGTCCTGGTGTGTGATGTTCCCCACCCTGTGTCCAAGTGTTCTTATTGTTCAGTTCTCACCCATGAGTGAGAACATGCGGTGTTTGGCTTTCTGTCCTTGTGATGTTTTGATCAGACTGATGATTTCCAGCTTCATCCATGTCCCTACAAAGGACATCAAAGGACATGAATGCATCCTTTTTTTTTTTTTTATGGCTGAATAGTATTCCATGATGTATATGTGCCACATTTTCTTAATCCAGTCTGTCATTGATGGACATTTGGGTTGACTCAAACTTCCCCAGACCTTCCCTCTCATAGGAAGAGTCAAGCTTAACTAGGAAAAGAGGACTCATGGACCACAGATAAAAACATTAAAACTAGGGAAGCATAGCAGAAAAAGAATACTATGTATTAGGGAGAAACAGAAGAGGGTCTTTGGCCAGGATTATATGTTCATACCATCAGACGTCTCTATTGCTGGTAGAGGGACAAGAACTTTCATCTTACATAAACCTACCAAAATAAATGGCAGAGTACTGCTGTCCCAGAAACTATCAGCAGGAATGCTGAGAAATATTCAGTCCTGAGGCTTAGGCACACAACATTTTGGTAAAAACCATTCAGTAAGTCTCCTGGAATTTCCAAACACTTACACATCTGCCTGTCTTCTTGTGAGCCCTCCAGATTGTTGCAAGCTCTGCCTGTTACCCAGTTCTAAAGTCACTTTCACATTCTCAGGTTATTTTTGTAGCAATACCCCACTCCTGGTAGCAATTATCTGTATTAATCTGTTTTCACACTGCTGTAAGGATACTACATGGGACTGGGTAAATTATAAGGAAAGGAGGTTTCACTCACTCACAGTTCTGCATGGCTGGGAAGGCTTCAGGAAAGTTATAATCGTGGCAGAAGGGGAAGAAGGCATCTCATACAGGGTGGCAGGTGAGAGAGGGCAAGGAAGTGTCACTTTTTTAAAACCATCAACTTTCATGAGAATTATAACGAGAACAGCATGGGGGAAACTGCCCCTGTGATCCAATCACAAACCATCGTGTTTCTTTCTTGACGTGGGGATTTCAATGTGCGATGTTATTTGGGTGCAAACACAAGCTATATCACCTACAAACATTAAAATAATAATTTACTATTAAAGGACTATATAAAATACTTAAAATGGCTCTATGCCTGTGAATTTTACAACTTGGAAGAGATGCAAAAGACACATGGATGGAACAGCCTACCTTTTCTCACTTAAGAAAAAAATGCATATAAACCTAATCAAACATAGCTACTAAATGAGTTGAATGTATCAATAAGACTTTTTAGCTCAAAATTATACGGAATTACAAAACAAATTGTGCCAAAGGTCTAAGAAACAAATATCAATTCCTCACAAAACTTTTTCAGAATACAGAAGTGGATGTAACACTTCTCAACTCATATTTGAAAGCCAATATTACCATTATTCTAAAATCAAGAAAGACATTATGAAAAGGAAACTACTGACCAATGCTCTTCTTGAAAATTCTTGTAAAATGAATAATATATCATGTCCAAGTAGGACTTTTTAAAGAAAATTCAATATGTAAAATATATATTATGACCAAGTAGGATTTTTTCAGAAAATTCAAAGTTGGATGAATATTCAAAACTCTATCATTGTAATTCAGCATATTAACAGACAACAAAAACCATATTTTAATAGATATAAAATAAAAAGTAACAAAATATGGCATTCATTTATGCTAAATAATTTCAGAAAATTAAAAATAAAACTTCGATCAGAGAGAGAATCTACCAGAAAAACCTATTTCAAACAACTATTAATTTTACCTAAAAATCAGAAACGAAGCTAAATTTTATTTTACTAGGTCTATCCAACATTTTACTGAGATTCTAGCAAGTTCAATAAGACCAGAAAAAGAAATAGAATGCAAAGAGATTGAAAATTTAAAAAGAAGAAAACATATATTTTAAAATAATATATGTATTTTTGAATTGAACATACACTTTATCAGTTAATCACAACAGCCAATATTTAGACAGTGTAAGTCAGTGTTTTTCAAACTTTGAATGACCTTTAAAATACTCTGGAAGTTTCTTTTAAAATTGTATATTCCTACATCAGAATTTCTGAAGATGAGGCTTAAGAATCCATATTTTTGTCAGTGAAACTTTTTACAGCTATCTTTCCACTTTCTTATAGGTGTCGTCTGAATTTCACTATGTCTTAGACCAGCTAACCTTTACTTATATTTATCACAATCAAATTACCATACCAATGTTATTTTGATCAACTTTTCACCCTGAAATCTAAGCAAACAAACAAAACCAAAACTGCAAAACAGAAGACGCCTCAAAGTTACAATCCATTGAAGAATCCTTAACATTTAATGAGTCACATAGACCAGTGAGGAACAGGTACCACTTTCTGAACAAAACTATACAGTAAACACAACCTATTGAAATTGAGTCCTCGTCATAGGGTGGGGCTGTGTTGGTCCAAAGTCTGCCTTATTCAGGTGAATCTTTCTAGATACGACTCTTCACAGGTTGCTCTGGATGAGCAACAGTGGTCAAACTATGACTCAAGGGGAGTCACAAGTTATGTTTTTGCTTGATTTCTAACATTTATTTAGTAATTCTTAAATATATGTGGTGAAGAAAGATAATTTCCAGATAGCAATAGATTTAAATTGGTGGCCGTTTTTCATTAGAAGTTTTTCACTGATTCTCAATAGCTTTTTCATGGATTTCTTTTTCTTTCTCCTAGTCATCTGCCTCTTCCTCCCTCTCCTCTTCCTCCTTATATATTTTTCCCAAATATTGGTGCATATAAACACGTAGGTTTGAACTTTTTCTCTTTTTTTTTTAACATTTCAAGATATTATTTATTTATTTTTATTATACTTTATGTTTAGGGTACATGTGCACAACGTGCACGTTTGTTACATATGTATACCTGTGACATGTTGGTGTGCTGCACCCTTTAACTCGTCATTTACATTAGGCATATCTCCTAATGCTATCCCTCCCCGCACCCCGACCCCACAACAGGTATGTGATGTTCCCCCTCCTGTGTCCAAGTGTTCGCATTGTTCAATTCCCACCTATACGGTGTTTGGTTTTCTGTTCTTGCAATAGTTTGCTGAGAATGATGGTTTCCAGCTGCATCCATGTCCCTACAAAGGACATGAACTCATCCTTTTTTTATGGCTTCATAGTATTCCATGGTGTATGCGCGCCACATTTTCTTAATCCAGTCTGTCACTGATGGACATTTGGGTTGATTCCAGGTCTTCGCTATTGTGAATAGTGCTGCAATAAACATTTATGTGCATGTGTCTTTATAGTAGCATGATTTATAATCCTTTGGGTATATACCCAGTAATGGGATGGCTGGGTCATATGGTATTTCTAGTCCTAGATCCTTTAGGATTTGCCACACTGTCTTCTACGATGGTTGAACTAGTTTACAGTCCCACCAACAGTGTAAAAGAGTTCCTATTTCTATCCAGAACCTACAAAGAACTCAAACAAATTTACAAGAAAAAAACAACCCCATCAAAAAGTGGGCAAAGGATATGAGTAGACACTTCTCAAAAGAAGACATTTATGCAGCCAACAGACACATGAAAAAATGCTCATCATCACTGGTCATCAGAGAAATGCAAATCAAAACCACAATGAGATACCATCTCATACCAGTTAGAATGGTGATCGTTAAAAAGTCAGGAAACAGGCCAGGCGCCCTGGCTCAAGCCTGTAATCCCAGCACCTTGAGAGGCCGAGAGGGGCGGCTCACGAGGTTAGGAAATCGAGACCATCCTGGCTAACGCAGTGAAACCCCGTCTCTACTAAAAAAATACAAAAAAAACTAGCCAGGTGTGGTGGCAGGCGCCTGTAGCCCCAGCTACTAGGGAGGCTGAGGCAGGAGAATGGTGTAAACCCGGGTGGCAGAGCTTGCAGTGAGCTGAGATCCGGCCACTGCACTCCAGCCTGGGAGACAGAGTGAGACTCCATCTCAAAAAAAAAAAAAAAAAAAAATTCAGGAAACAACGTGTGCTGTGTGCTGGAGAGGATGTAAAATAATATTTTTTAAAGTTACTGGAAGTAGTAAGTATATAAAGTCACAAAACGCAAGGCCAATTACAAAACTCTGTCAGATTTCTATAGACTACTAATGAGCAATTGGTAATTAAAATTATGAAGTAAAAACTAGTGTATGCAGTAGTATCCAAAACAATAATTATTTGTGTTGAAATCTAACAAAATGCAAGTTCTACGCTCTAAAAAATGCAAAACAGAGGTTAAAGGAATCCAAGAAGATCTAACTAAATGGAGAGTCACACTATGTTTTTCTATTGTTAAAACATTAATTCTGGTACAAAAATTCAGTTAGGTAAAAAGCATAAAATCTAGTATTCAGTAGCCCAATAGGGTGACTTAGTTAATAACTTGCTGTTATTTCAAAATTAATAAAAGTAAAGTTGAAATGTTCTTAATATAAAGAAATGATAAATATTTGAACGTGATGTATATCCCAATCACTCTGATTTGATAATTATACATTAAATACTTGTATCAAAATGTCATACATACCCCATAAATATGTATAACCATTATGTATCAATAATTATTAAAAGTAAAATTAAATAAACATAAAACCATCAATTCACCTCATCTGACCTATTGATTCGATGCAATTCCAATCTATGTCTCAATACTTTTTTTGTATAATTGACAAACTGATTCTAAATTTTATAGAAACTCAAAAAAATTTAACAGGGATAGACTGTTAATAATGGAAAAAAAAAGGGGGGGGAACCTCCATTATCTGAAATAAAGACCTGCTGTAAAGCAATAGTGATCAGAAGAGTGTGAATTTGGGGAAAAGATGAAAATATAGCCAAATGAAATACAATAGAGGGTTAGGAATAATCTAACACGTATAGAGATAAATGATTTTAGATAAAGACACAAAATCAATTTAATAGACTAAAAAATTAGGCATTCATACTCAGATAAAACATGCAGTATAATAACTCTCAATATCTTGTACTACACATAAAAACTAATTCAGAATGTATTCTAGATAATTTCTTAGGTCTTAGCATAAACGTCACTTACTTAGAGATAAGTTCTTCTACACCTAGATTTTAATGTAGGTATCCCTACTGTATTTTGTTGTGTTTGTTTTAATACATTCTCTATCTAACTAGCTTCTATGTATGTTTCTTTATATGTATGTTTATGTGTTTTCTTTTTCTGTATGTTTCTTTAATACCTACTTTCTTCATTATAATTAAAGTTATAATTAGGACTCTCTTCATCTTTGGCCCTCAGGCGTTTTTATGAAACAGTTTCTTAATAGTGGCTTCTTTCCAAATAAGCCTCAGCAACCAGTCCCTGAACTTGAACAGAGATGGTGTGCTATTCTGACCTCCAAGCCCTGTGTCTCCCCAAGGGCCCAAGCTCTCAAGCAAAAAATAAAGAGGTAAATATATGATATATTCCACAATAACAGAGGTATAACTCTCATATACATAAGAAAATCTTTTCTATTTCTAGTAAGAAAAAATATAGTAACATATAAATAAGGTTAAAGGATATACAAGCATAAGGATAAGACACACATTACAACAGCACACATGACTGCCTATTTAATTCCACTTACCTCTTTTGTTTGTTTTCCTCTACCATATATACGTATTTGTATAATAGCTTTAGAGATATACATCACATGGCATAAAAGAATACAATTCAATGATTATTCAGTTGTGTAACAATCAGAAAACAAATTTCGGAACATTTTTGTAACCCTACAAGGAAACCTATAGTCATTTATCTTTCTCTCCTATCGCTGTAACCACAGCTTTAGGTTACCACCAAGCTACTTTTTGTCTCTATGTATTAGCTTATTCTAAACACTTTATATAAATATATATACTATGTGGTCCCCTGAAACTGTCCTTTTTACATAAGATAGTATTTTAAAGATTCATCCACATAGTAGCATGAATCAGGACTTAACTGGCTTTTATTGCTACATAATATTGCAGCGTATGGGTATATCTCCTTTATAGATAGATCCCATTTTTTTTTTTTTTTTCTGTTTTTCAGTTGATGGACTTTTGGGTTGTTTCCCCTTTGTGGCCATTATGAATATACTGCTATGAACATTTACATACAGTTTTTTGTGTGAACATATGCTTTCATTTCTCTTGATTATCTATAGGAGTTGAATTGCTGGGTCATATGATAACTATATGTTTATCATTTTGAGGGCCAATACAGCTGCACCATTTCACATTCACATCAGTAGTGTTTGAAAAGGATCAAGTTGTAAATATACTTACCAACAGTTGTTAACATCTGCCTTTTTTATTGTAGTCATCCAAATGAGTGTAAGGTGGTATGTCATTGTGGTTTTGATTTGCTTTTCTCTGATGTCTAAAGATGATAGCAGTTTTTATGCGATTAGAAGATGTTATCCATCTTTATTTGGAGACATGTAAATTCACCTCCTTGTTCATTTTTAATTGTATTTATTTAATTGAGTTGTAATATTTCTTTATAGTCTAGATACAAAGTCTTTATCAGATATATGATTTTTCACTTTTTATTTGTTTGAAACAGGGTTTTACTCTGTCTCCCAGGCTGGAGTGCAGGAGTGCAATTATAGCTCACTGTAGCCCTGACCTTGTGGCCTCATGCAATCCTCCTGCCTTGGCCTCCCAAATTACTAGAATTACAGGTGTGAGCCACCACACCTGATCCACTTTCTTGACGATGTCTTTTGAAAGACATTTTAAAAAGAATATTGAAGATGTTCATTTTTGTAGCTTGTACTTTTGGTATCATACCTAAGGATAAATTAATCCATTGTCTCATAGAAATATGTCTATGTTTTCTTCCACAAATTTTAGTTTTCAATCTTACTTTTAATTTTAGGATACAATAATTTTGTATACCATGTGAGGTAGTGTCAAAAACTTTTTGCATGGGATATGCAGTGGTTAATCACTATATGTACTGTTTTTCTTCTGTGTGCATTTCTTGTTTTAAATATGTTTACTTAATATATATAAATGTATTAGTAAAAACATACTTGAAAGATTCTTTCCCCTGAATTATAGCTTTCCCTGTTATCAGCTCAAGAAATGGTGTAAACTTCCTTGAATAAATGTTTATATCTCCTGAATAGAGTCACCTGAAGACATGGTATAAAGCTAATGAAGAATTGTTTAGACAATTCTGTGGAAATATTGTTTCTATTTCTAAACTCCTTCAATATCAGGAAACATCACAATCACGTTTTGCAAAAGTACATTTCTCAGAACAATGCTGCAGGTGACATAGGGTTTACTTAATATTGGCTATTAATATCGATTAACTTATATATTTTCTTTTGCTTATAGTACCAAGTTCATTGTTGGTTACTCCATAGTAACTGTGTGAGTTGCAAAATCCAGAGAGGTCTGCAGGTCTGCATCCATCTCTATGAGAAGACCCCAGTACCAAAATATCTTTTTTTTTTTTTTTTTTTTTTATTTTTTTTTTTTGTATTTTTAGTGGAGATGGAGTTTCAACCCATGTTGCCTAGGCTGGTGTTGAAGTTCTAGGCTCAAGGAATCCATTCACTTCAGCCTCCCAAAATGCTAGGATTGCAGACATGAGCCACTGCATCCCGCCAACAATGTCTTCTACAAGATAGAAAACTACATTATCAACTGATTACCTTACCAGCTTAAGGAAGAAGATAGTCAGCATCAGGTTGCCACTTTCCATCTAACGTCTAAGATATTCATGACCAGGTTTAAAAGTGTACAAAGAAGATCATTATTGGAACAATATATTATTCTCTTATATGACTTAATTCCAAAAATATTTATAAGTCCCTATAATATTTAACTCTACAATAAATTTTAAATATAATATACCTTGCATTTCAGATGGTATAATAACCTATTTGTGAAGCCTCCCCAAGTCTGGATCCTTAGATGTTTATGTAGGGTAGAGTCCTTGCACTGGTCTATACTTTCAGTGAGATAGTTGGTTATGTAGGCCATTGAGATGTCAGGTTAGTTACTGCAGCATATCTTAGCCTCTTAGAAAAATAGGAGCATTTCAAGGACAAATTGTCTTTCATCTACTCTTAAAAGGGTACGAAAAGAAAGGTTATTGTTGCAAGCAATCCTCCTCATAAGAAAAGCAAGGTTTTACAGTACACAAAGAGTTTCTGCCAAGCATTTCTGCTTGTAGTGTCTGAACAACTTTCTCTAGCTTCCTTTTGCAGAGAACTTTCTTTTTTTCTCTGTCTAAAATACATCCTTATTTGGGAAAGCTACTTATTTTTGAAAACTTTTAATAGTGCCATCTGTCTTCCTTTTCCATTGAAAAAATTAAATCTATATTCAATTATACAAGATATTTTTCATTGTTTAATCATGTCATTACCTATTTCCCATTACCAATATACTTCAAAATGAATATGGATCTTCTTATCTTATAGGTCTGTAGCCATCTCATCATCCTCAAATGAATTTCAGAAAGCTCATGGTTATTCTTTTTTCTTCATTCATAAACTGATACTTTTAGAAATCACATCTTATTAAAGAACGTAATTCGGTTTAACTTTTCACTATTCAAAAATTTCATACTCTCTTTTTCTGTCTGCTATTGACTTTTTCATGTCCTGATGCTATTTCTAAAAAGTTCAGAATTTAGTTTTTATTTTTCTCCCTACTATTTCTATGTCATAAACTTATAATTATACTGCAAGAACCTAAGGTATCTTTTAGAGTCATATTATCCAATTCATAATACCATGTTACTTCTTCTTATAGGAATCTGCATATATAGAATACATAATTGTGTAATTTATTCATCTCTCTAAATATCCATACATATTTTTACTGTAATTGTGAAAACACATCTATATTTTATATATAACTTTGTGTATAGATAGATAGATAGAAATACATGGGATACATATGATAAATATTTCGCTATTTTTTTCTCTACCTTCTGCCCTACGACTGGACACAGACCTGAACTGATCACAAATTATTCATTAAAGTTGGTGCTTTCAATTTTTATTTTTAAGAGATACTAGAAGAGTTTCTCATTAATTTGGAGTATCACTGCTGTCTCTCCCATACATCTCAACATTGTGTTTAAGTGAGATTTTATTGTCTCATTTGCCATTTAGCAGAATGAAGTATTTATCTAAGGTAGCATGTGAAATGTTTCAGAATTTCCTGTATTAACCTCTTTGAATCCGGACATGCCTATGAATCGTATGACTGCTACAGTGACTTTCTAAAAATAGAAATCATAGTACACCTTTATTTTGCTCAAAATATTTTAGAAGCTTTAAATTATTCTTGAACCAAAATCCCAAATTCTAATAATTGCTTTAGAAGGCCTTACATGATCTGTTCCCTGCCAAGTTTTCTAATTTTCAGCCATGGCGTATTCAGCCTATAATATTCCAGATGAACTAGATGGGGCTTCTTGACCTTTGTCAATCATGTCAATCTGATTCACGCTTTAGAATTTTACTATTACTGTTTTCTTTCCATGAAATTCTTCCCAAGTGTCCCATGTCCTAACTGGTTCATTTCTTTACAATATTTATATCTCAGCTTATTTGAGAAACATACCTAGTGTGTACTTCAGAGAAAAGTCTTCTTTACTATTATGTTAGTCTGGTCAGGATGCTATAACAGAATACTACAAGCTGGGTGGCTTACATGAGAGAAGTTCATTTCTCACAGTTTTAGAGTCTGGGAAGTCAAAGTTCAAGATCATGGCAAATTTGGTTTGCGGTGAGAGTTCTCTTTCTGGCTTTTAGACAGCTGCCTTCTTACTGCGTCATCCTATAGCTAGTATGTGTGTGCTGAGAGAAAGAGAGAGCAAGCTGTCTTGTGTCTCTTCTGTAAAAACACTAATCTTTTCAGATCAGGAATTCATCTTTATGATGTTGTTTAACTGTAATTACTTCCTTAGAGGCCCCATCTCCAAATACAGCAACACTGGAGGTATCAATATTTGAATTTTGGGGGACACAAATATTTGATCCATAACATAACTAAAATAGTACACATCCTCATCTAAATTGTGTACCCTTCACTTTGCGATATGTACTCTTACTGAATTCAAAACTATTTAAAATAGTACTAAATATTTTACTTGTTTATGAAACCTCAATTAGGTTAGGCATGTTTCATTTTTAAAAATTTATTTTCTTAGGATCTAGCAATTGACCTGTGCTTATTATTTTAGAATAAATGAATGTTTCAAGGAGAAATGAATCCATTTCTGAATAATATGGAGAAAATCAATAGAACCTAAAAAATATTGAGACAATCGAATATGATGTTTTTTTTTTTTTTTTTGAACTTGGACACTTCTCCTTAAGTCTTGAGACTTATTTTCTTTTTTTTTATTTTTATTTTTTTTATCATTATTATAATTTTTAAGTTCTAGGTACATGTGCATAATGCAGGTTTGTTACATATGTATACTTGTGCTATGTTGTTGTGCTGCACCTATCAACTCACAGCACCTAATAACAACTCTGTCATTTACATCAGGTATAACTCCTAATGCAATCCCTCCCCCTCCCTCCCTCCTCCCATGATAGGGCCCTGGTGTGTGATACCCCTCTTCCTGAGTCCGGGCGTGATATCACTGTTCAGTTCCCACCTAAGTGAGAGTGAGAACATGCGTTTGGTTTTCTGTTCTGTGATAGCTTGAGCTAAGAATGATGGTTTCCAGCTGCATCCATGTCCCTACAAAGGACACAACTCATCCTTTTATGGCTGCATTAGTATTCCATGGTGTATATGTGCCACATTTTAATCCAAATCTGTCACTGATGGAGATT
This sequence comes from Papio anubis, assembly GCF_008728515.1. Classification (NCBI taxonomy): domain Eukaryota; kingdom Metazoa; phylum Chordata; class Mammalia; order Primates; family Cercopithecidae; genus Papio; species Papio anubis. The sequence goes on from NC_044984.1 coordinate 55,036,409, forward strand.
TGGGTTGATTCCAAGTCTTTGCTATTGTGAATAGTGCCGCAATAAACATAATGCGGTGCATGTGTCTTTAGAGCAGCATGATTTATAATCCTTGGTATATACCCAGTAACGCAAATGGCTGTCATATGGTACATCTAGTTCTAGATCCCTTGAGGAATCGCCATACTGTTTCCATAATGGCGAACTAGTTTACAATCCCACCAACAGTGTAAAAGTGTTCCTATTTCTCCACATCCTCCAGCACCTGTTGTTTCCTTGACTTTTAATGATCGCCATTCTAACTGGTGTAGATGGTATCTCATTGTGGTTTTGATTTGCATTTCCTCTGATGGCCAGTAGGATGATGAGCATTTTTCGCCGTAGTCTGTTGGCTGTGTGGTGAATGTCTTCTTTTGAGAAATGTCTGTTCAAGCATCCTTTGCCCACTTTTTGATGGGCTGCTTGTTTTTTCTTGTAAATTTGTTTGGAGTTCTTGTAGGTTCTGGATATTAGCCTTTGTCAGATGAGTAGATTGCAAAAATTTTCTCCCATTCTGTAGGCTACCTGTTCACTCTGATGGTAGTTTCTTTGCTGTGCAGAAGCTCTTTAGTTTCATCGAGATCCCATTTGTTTCACTCTTGGCTTTTACTTCGCCGTTGTTTTGGTGTTTGTGACATGAAGTCTTGCCCATGCCTATGTCCTGAAATGGTACTACCTAGGTTTCTCCTCTAGGGTGTTTATGGTATTAGGTCTAACATTTAAGTCTCTAAATCCATCTTGAATTAATTTTCTTGTATATGAGTAAGGAAAGGATCCAGTTTCAGCTTTCTTACTCTATGGTTGTCTTCAATTTTCCCAGCACTACTTAGTAAATAGGGGAATCCTTTCCCATTTCTTGTTTCCTCTCAGGTTTGTCAAAGATCAGATGGCTGTAGATGGCAGTGGTATTATTTCTGAGGACTCTGTTCTGTTCCATTGGTCTATATCTCTGTTTTGGTACCAGTCCCATGCTGTTTTGGTTACTGTAGCCTTGTAGTAGTTTGAAGTCAGGTAAAGTGATGCCTCCAGCTTTGTTCTTTTGACTTAGGATTGTCTCGAGATGCAGGCCTCTTTTTGTTCCATATGAACTTTAAAGCAGTTTTTCCAATTCTGTGAAGAAACTCATTTGCAGTTTGATGGGATGGCAATTGAATCTAAATAACCTTTGGGCAAAGGGCTATTTTCACGATATTGATTCTTCCTATCCATGAGCATGGTATGTTCTTCCATTTGTTTGTGTCGGGTATTCAGTTAGGAAAAGAAGAAGTCAAATTGTCCCTCTTTGCAGATCACATGATTGTATATTTAGAAAATCCCATTGTCTCAGCCCAGAATCTCCTTAAGCTGGTAAGCAACTTCAGCAAAGTCTCAGAATACAAAATTAATGTGCAAAAATCACAAGCATTCGTATACACCAGTAACAGACAAACAGAGAGCCAAATCAGGAATGAACTTCCATTCACAATTGCTTCAAAGAGAAGCAATAAAAATACCTGTTAAACTAACCAATGGATGTAAAGGACCTCTTCAAGGAGAACTACAAACCACTGCTCAGTGAAATAAAAGAGACTTATTTTCTAATCAAATATTTGATTAATAATATTTAAATATGGCCAGGCATGGTAGCTCATGCCTATAATCCCAAAGCTTTGAGATACTAAGGTAGGTGAATCACTTGAGTTGAGGAATTTGAACTGGCCTGGGTAATGTACTGAGACCTCATCTCTTCAAACCTTTTAAAATTAACCAGCTATAGTGGCACACACCTGTATCCCCAGATACTTGGAAAACTAAGGCAGGAGGATCACTGGAACTTGGGGGTCAACACCGAAGTGAGCCATGATTGAACCACTGCACTCCAGCATGGCTGATAAAGTGATACCCTGTTTCAAAAAAAGTTAAAATAAAAATAACATCTAAATATCTGTTAGATTTCCAAAATGACATGTAAGGTTGAACATGTAGTTATACAGTTTATATTAAACTGTATATTAACTGTAGTTATACAGTTATACAGTTATATCAAACAAAAACATTTTTGTGTTTAAATAGTTGATTTTGAAAAAAATAATGCATATTTGAAAAAAATAATGGATATCTTATTCATTCTTAACCTACATATGAGTTCTCATAAGAATGAGTGAGTCATGGAAGTGTTCCATCCACAACTCACTCATGTAACCACATCCCAAATACTTTGTGCTACTTACATTTCTATTAAGAAGCTTGTCCCAATCTTAAGCTATGTTTCTACATAATTATATTAAGGGAGTCAACAATATATATATGTTTGGTGATTATAGGATGTCAGCCCATCCTTATATAATTATAGAGAGTACTTATAATGCAAATATCCTTTGATGAGAGGTAACAGAGTGAAATTACTCAAAAAGAGAAACAGCTTGCAAAGCAACTTTTTTGGAAGTATACAAAAACCAGAATCATAGTATTTTAAAAGATTACACATTTATTGAGACAGTTTCATTTGTTTGGTCATAGCACTAGTGTCACATTTGTTTTCATTGATATGCATTACCCATATGTCCAGAGAATGATGAATTTTCTTCACTATTCTTTTCACTTAGCATAAAACAAATAAACCAATGCAAAATATACATATGCGAATCTGTTTTTTCTTCCAAGGTCCTAAAATTCACTTAGTAGGAGGAGAAATTGGTTGGAACAAGTCATTAGGATAGCGTAATTGCTTCTGATATGATTATGGATCTTTTAAAACTTGTGACAGTTGCATCACTTAGTTCATTGATTGCAGGGAGCAGCTTCTAGTACTTAAACAAAGCTACATTTTCAGTGGATATTGGAAATGATGTCAGGGAAAGCTACTCCTGTAGGCATCACGTCTAACCTTCAATACCTCATTATTGACCAGATTCTGGCTCATTCACTCAAATTATTTAATTGAACAATTCAAGTTGAGGCATAAAGTAGACAAATTAATTTAGCGATCATCAATAGGCTGACATTCCCAGTGAAACTTCAGAAACTTTCTGTAGGTTTTGCAGTAGTGTTTAGTTAACCCATTTAAAAAACTCATTATTTGAGTAAATATTACCTTACTTTGCTTTACATTCTACTTTGAAACACCATTTTTTTTATGTTAGTTTAAATTTTCTTTCCTTTAGTGTTGAAGAGTTTCACTTGTGTTCATATCTTGAACAATTAATATTATGACATTTCTTTTGACTTTAACATTTAGTGGTGTGGATTCAGCTTTACCTTAACCAACATTATTTAAAAAGCATTCAAATTGATTTTGATATCAAAATTTCAGGGAATGGAAAGGACATTAGAATGAACTGCAAAATACCCTCCATGTAGGAAATCTGGGATAAAGAAAGAAAATTATTTGTTCCTCCTCTAATTAAAGACAAGTAAGGTGCTCACCACTTCTCCAATTATAAAAGGTATAATCATCTCCACTGAAATAGTAGATTTGTGATCTAATCCACACTGAAAATAAAGTACATGTGTTTATATTCTCAGTGCTGATGTCACCATTATTTCCAAAAAATTCTGTTTTTCTTCACAAATTATTGAGCTTGCTCCAATGAATTAAGAATCCAAAGTATTTTTTTCCTTTTTTTAAAAAATTTATTTATTATTATTATACTTTAAGTTGTAGGGTACATGTGCATAACGTGCAGAAAAATTATTAGGAAAAGCATTAAAGGAAAATAATTGATTATGGTCTTCCCATATTTCAGTTTTAATTTTTCTTTTAACTTTTAGAATCATAATTGTCATATTATGTCACTTAGGCCTTTATGCTGTATATTTTCTAAGAATATAATGTGCAAATAAAATGTCATATAAAATTTGCATATACCATATTTAAGAGAGTTCCTTGAGATTTTAGTGGAACAATTTAAGACAGATTAATTATATAAGTTCAAAGTTATGAAATAAAAATGATTTTATGTATTTAAAATATTTTAATGCGAGTGAGAATCCTAACAAACCTGAAAACAAAAATAGCAAAGTTTTGAGGTTCTTTGACTAAGTGAATTGTAAACGGTATAAACTCTTAATATAAAAGTACATACTGCATGTCTAATTTTATATAATGCCCTAGTAAATGCAGAAGAATACATAGTGATGGAAAGTGAGTATGTGGTTTCTTAAAGAGTTGAAGGGGGGAAATAAGAAGTGGGAAGCAGAGATTACAGAGGGGCAGGAAGGAACTTGGCAGGGTACACTGCATGTTCACAATGTTGATTGTAGCGATGGTTCTGCCGGTGTTTGGCATTGTATATATTTATCTTTTTCTATTATTTTTTACCTCTTACCACCCATTCTAAACTCTTATATTACTTAAACCATGGATCAGGAAACCACAGTCATGGGATCGCTATGAGTTAAATTATGTCCCTCATAAAAATACGCTGATGTCCTAACCCCTAGTACCTGTGACCGTGACCTTATTTGGAAATAGAGTGTCAGGGTGCAAAGACAAGATAAGTTTATACTGGATATGGGTGGGTCCTAATCCAATATCAGTGGTTGTCTTTATAAAAAGAGAAGAAGCGATGAAGAGACAAACACAGGGAGAATACTGTATCACAAAGAAGGAAGAGATTAGAATGATAGTGTCTACAAGCAAAGCAATGTCAAAGATGGCTGGCAACCACCAGAAGCTAAGAGGGAAGCATTGAAAAGAATGTCCTCCAGAGAGCCCAGAAGGAACTAACCCTGCAGGTATCTTGATTTTAGAACTCTAGGCTTCAGAACGGAGAAAGCATAAAATCCTGTTATTTCAAGCCACTAAATTTGTAGTCATTTACCATGGTAGACCTAGGAAACTAACCCTAGGGCCATATCAAGCCCACCAACTGTTTTTATTAAGAAAGTTTTAAATTGCAATACAGCCACATTCATTCACTTATATATTGTCTGTGGCTGCTTTCATGACAAAATGACAGGGTTGAATCATTGCTACGGAGATCATATCGTTTGCAAAGCTTAAAATTTTTACTGTGTGACCCTTTAGGGAGAATTTTCACTGTCCTCTGATTTGAAATGCATAGAGTATTGCTCTATGTAGTCAAACTTGGGCAGATATGTCAGTGAGTGCTGTTTATAATATATACTATACCTATATGAATATATGTTGTATGTATATACTATATATAGTATATATGCACAGACATACATAGGCATATGTAAATATATGTATATATGTGTGTATATGTACATATCTAGATATGTAAAATTTCAAATTCTTGGCATAGGCAATATCTTAGGGGGAAAAGGTATGTTTGAAGTATCTTCCTATATAGTGAATACTGTTTTATAATACTCTATTGAAGTTTGGATACTTATCAACCTGCAGTTAAAAAATTCGTATTGTTTCTGTAGAGATTCTGATATAAACAAGTCATATTTTTAGTATGACCTTGACCCGCAAACATCCAAATCAGAGTGCTTTTTTATAAGGATAGTTTGTAATACAATGTTTTGATTACTAAATAAAAAGGACCAGTTACTTTTATGGTATCTCTTTACACATAGTCAAAAAAAGAGCTGAAACCCTAGAGTTATTTTTAAATCATGTTTTGAGTCAGTAAAATTTGAATTAAACTTGTAAAATTATGAATCTCAGCAGCTTCTGCTCTAGTAACTACAGATAATTAGAGAAAATATTTTAGCATGAAATTTGAAGCTTCAGTCAGAATTTCCTAACTCTATAAAATATTAAAGTAAAGGAACTATGTTATGTAATACTAAAGTTCATCTTTATATAATTGAGTTGGTCTTCATACTAATGAGCCATAGGAACCTCTATTAAAAATGCACAAATTTTAGAATTTATGGAAGTCTCTATCAACATACTTAATTTTATGTCTTCTGCATATTTATCCTGGGCCTAGACCAGAAACATATACACTTGTTCACTCAGTGTGAGTGTGACATCTTCTGATTCTCCTTGAAGTTTAAGGAAAATAACAAGTCCACTATATTATTTGCTGCATTCTATATAATTGAGTCTGTTTTTATATATCCTAGCTAGGGTAATACATCTAGCAAAGCAAATGCAACTGGGATTAATATTTGGTTAAATTTATAGCAGCCCATCATTATTTGCCATATTCTATTCATTATTTGTCCAGGAAAGACTGATGAATAAAATGAGAATAACATGGAACCAACATTCCTCTATTCTTTAACTCTGAAAGTGGTACTAATCTCTGCCCTATGCCCATGACCTGATATTATTATAATTAAAATTATTTATATCATGGTAAGAGGATGAGGACTCTCTACAGATCAAAGAACTTATGTGAACATTCTGCTAACTACTAGTATATCCTTTCTAATTATACATTTGCAAGCTAGAGAAATGGCAATTGAGTAGGTCTGTGAACCCAATAGGCACACTGTTAAACACATATAACATGGAACTTCATTACTTGGCCCTCTTCTACAGCTGTTCTAACTGGGAGGACATGACATCCCCAGCTATTGGTTTTCTTGGTTTAAATATCTACTTAGATAGAGTTAATATACAATAATTCTAGAAGGGTCTGGGCATTTCCCTTTCCCTCATAAATGATTACCCAAGTAAATGACTCTAGGTCCCCTTGGGGAAGGCCTGGGGAAAGCTCTACTATACACATTTACATTAGTGTTACAAAGTCTGCACATGAGGCTCCCAGGCAAGGAGGCTCCCTTTTGACTGACGGTAATTGTCAGAAGCAGCGGGGGGTAGTCATGAGTTATCAGCCAACATTTACATCAGGTAAATTAGATCTTAGTCGATCATAAGTGCCATCCACTATGAATACATTTTTACTTATCAACTGTATAAAGGTAAAATAATTTAATAATACACTATTTTGACAAACAATGGAGAAACTGAAACCCCCATACATTATTAATGTTATCTGATATTTTGATACATATTCTTTGGAAGAATAATGTGGCAAAGTCTATTAATATTAATACAACACTGATGCAGAAATTCTTAAGTATATTACAGGTGTGGTCAAACAGTTGTGTATATACACACGCACACATGCACTCATTTTAGTCTTCAAACAAAAAACCGCAAACTATCAAACTATCTAAATGTCATTGAATAGGAGATGGCTAGCACATTATATCATGTTCCTAAATGACTTTAATTCTAAACATATGCACCCATTGACAAAAAGACATTTCCTTTTCTTTAACAAAACTTTTATTACAGAGCATTTTAAATACATAGAAATATAGAAATGATCTTGTTTACTTTTATATTAATATATTCAAATTTCCCTGGCTTTGAAGTTTTAAACTTTTTAAAATTTTTTTACCTGCAAGTTCAGGTCTCTTACAGCCTTAAAAATAATAATAAAACAATCTTAAATCTTAATCAAACCACTCCTTTGAACTACTTCCCAATTTCCTTACTTTTTTTGTAACTTTTGTTTAAGTTCAGGGGTACATGTGCAGATTTTTTATATAAGTAAACAAGGGTTATATAGGTCATAAGAGTTTGTTGTAGTGATTATTGCCCAGGTATTAAGCCTAGTATCCATTAGCTATTTTTCCTTATCTTTTCCCTCCTCTCACCTTCCACCCTCTGGTAGGCCGCAGTGTCTGTTGTTCCCCTCTATGTATCTAGGTGTTCTCATAAGTTAGCTCTCACTTGTAAGTGAGAACATATGGTATTTGTTTTTCTGTTTCTGTTAGTTTGCCAAGAATAATGGCTTCCAGCTTCATCCATGTTCCTTCAATGGACATGATCTCATTCTTTTTTATGGCTGCATAGTATTCCATGATGTATATTTAACAATTATCTTTATCCAGTCTATTACTGATGGGCCTTTAGGTTGATTTCATGTCATTGCTATTGTGAATAGGGCTTCAATGAACGTATATGTGCAAGTGTCTTTATGAAAGAACAATTTATATTCCTTTGGGTACATACTAAGTAATGAGTTTGAGACCCCAGTTACTTTTCCACCAATCTATAATTTACACTCCCACCAACAGTGTGTAAGTGTTCCCTTTCCTTTGCAACCTCACCAGCATGTGTTATTTTTTGAGTTTTTAATAGTAGCCATTCTGACTGATGTAAGATGGTATCTCATTGTGGTGGTGATTTGCATTTCTCTAATGATCAGTGATGTTGAGCTTTTTCCATATGCTTGTTTGTTGCATGTATGTTTTCTTTTGAAAAGTATATGCTCATGTCCTGAGAAAAAGGATATCTCTAAAGCTCTACCAAACAAAAAATCAAGATGCGATACATGTAATCTATATAATCCCATTGTTGTTAAAATTGTGATGATTTATGTCATATATCTATCTGTACATATATAAATATCTGTATTACATTTGCTTATGCACACAGTATTAGTATAAGAGTACACAAGAAACAAAAGTCTGTTGGCATTGGTAGAGGAGATGTTTCTTCATGGGAGGAAATTAAATTCCAGTTAGACACCTATTTATATTATTTACTTATGTAAATTCCTGTGTTTGTTATTTTCTCATATGAGAATATTTTTATATAGCAGATACAAGTATATAAATGCAGTGACCTTATAAACTGGTTCTGTTTAAATAAAACAACAGTAAAAAAGAAAACTTCAATGGATCAATGTCAATAAAATTACCAACATATAAATATATGGTTGAGTGAATGTTTTGTGTTGCACAGACCAAAATTATTAGATGCAAAAACAAGTTCAATTTTAGGAAATACAGTCCACCATTTATGTAAGCATGAGCAGTGGGCTATTCTCCAACGAATTTCAGTAGGATGTGGTAAGAATTTTCCTTTTAGGAAGAACAGATATGATGACCCTCAAATATTTTAGTATTTGGAACAATGCTTTCAAATTTTTCAAGACTGTATTGCCCCAGACCATTATTTTCAAACTTAGTTATTTGGGTTTATATTCTCTATACCCAATATTAATTTCAATCATATTATTCTGCCATAGCTGCTCCTTAATTATTTTCATAGAATTTTGTTCCTACTGTGTCTACAAGAACATCTAATTCTGAACACATGAAAGTATCTTGGATTATTAAGGTGAATAATTTTCCACACAAGAAGTACATTTCAGTGTCATCCTGGAAGCAAAAATACTATTCAACTAATTTTCAATATTTAGGTTTAGGTAGGAATTCTCAGTTCTTTAAACCATCTTGGAAAATACTTGGAGGGCAGATAATAGTTATGCACTTTTAAGCCAGATGTCAGCTATGAGCTTTTTGTCCCTTAATATGTAAAATATATCTTTTTAAATCCCTGCAGAAGAGCAATGCCCTCCTAAATACTGTTACACATTCCCTGGAGTTAACATTAGCATGATTGCTGCTGGCCTGAGCTCCTGTTTTGACGAATTAATTTTATTTAGAAATTATATTGCAATTCACCTGTGTTGTCTTGGTTATACTTTGGCAAAATTCAGACCTTTCATTTAATTCCTCCCTTAACAAACCATTTACATAGTTTTCATTAAAAATTTTAGAAAAATATTTGGAAAGTAAAAATATTCTAACTGCAGTCTGTTCTTCATTCTTTGTAGAGCTGTGTGTGTAACATGATTTCGTATAAATCACTATCCACATCTTCTTCACTTCTGAAATGATTGAAATACCTTCATAAATAGCTTTCTGTGGCTTGGTAGCAAATTTTTATTATCTGTTGTCATATTCAACAATAGATTATTTTTTTTTCTTCTAAAGTGTTCAGTAGAATTTTATTTCAGATAGGTACAGAGAACTAATTGTCCAATAATAGTCTCTCCATGCCCCAGAGAAACATCATGATTAGTAACAATCTCTTTTTTCTCTCAAAACCAAAACCAAACAAAAACAAAAACACTAAACTTAGTCAAGAAGGGACAGGATATAAAAGATCTCTCTAGGCCGGGCGCGGTGGCTCACACCTGTAATCCCAGCACTTTGGGAGGCCGAGGCGGGCAGATCACAGGGTGAGGAGATCGAGACCACGGTGAAATCCCGTGTCTACCAAAAATACAAAAAATTAGCCAGGCGCGGCAGCAGGGCCTGTAGTCCCAGCTACTCGGGAGGCTGAGGCAGGAGAATGGCGTGAACCTGGGAGGCGGAGCTTGCAGTGAGGCGAGATTGCACCACTGCACTCCAGCCTGGGCGACAGAGCGAGACTCCTAGACTCCTTGTCGGGGAGGGGGCGGCGGGGGAGGAATCCCTCTCAAGGGTAATTAGCATATTAATCATCTCAAATACCTATTTTTTTTTTTTTAATGATGAGAACATTTAACATCCTCTCATTTAGTTATTTTAAAATATACAATACATTAATTATTTTCTGGTCACCTTGCAGTTGCCATGGAACACCAGAACATTTTCCTCCTAGCTAACTGTAACTTTATACCTGTGGACTAAGGTCATCCCTTCTCCCGTCCACTTCTGCCTACCTCTCGGCTTCTGGTCACCACCATTCTACCCTGTACTCTATGAATTCGACTTTTTTAGATTCCAGGTGTTTAGTGCTGCCCTGAGCATATTCAGTGGAAATGCCTCCTTTGCTATTCTAGTTATTAACTCCTGCTCAGAAGTAGGAGACTTACTCTAATCTTAACATGCAGAACCAGTTTTTATCTAAGCAAAAGAGCATCTATTAAAATATCATGGCTTAAGAAGGCATAGGAGAATCACAGAAGGAATCCAAGGGATAAAGAAAACCTGAGAGATGACCTTTGGGAGGAAATGAGTATTATCCTTGCATGAATATCAAATACGTAAAGTTCAATTTATTTCTGGGCTGAATTACATCACATACCATTTAATAGCATCATTATTGAATAATTTGAGTGATTCTTCAGAAAAATCAGATAAATCTCACACTGTTATTACCTTCATGCACACTTACTGTAATCATCTGAAATTTTCCAAATATGATAGATATGTGGAATGTTGAATGTATAAGGAAACAAATAGTATACATGAATTCTAATCTCTTTATTATGAAAATTGACAAGCACAAAATGGTGAAAATATTTATCAAAACGATGCAGAGAAATGACAAAGTTAGGAATCAAATCCAGATCTAGTGCTACTGACCCCTGAACTCATTCTAATACTTTTTTTTTTTTTTTGGCTGAAGTTTAAAAATTTATACTGTTCACTTGTAAAAAATATAAATATTGAGTTGGTGCAAAAGTAATTGTGGTTTTTGCCATTAAAAGTATACATGGATATAGACTTAGCTATATCCATGTACATTTTAGGATACCCAAATAGAAAAATTCCTTCAGATTAACCTTGTCTTATTTAGCAGGAACGTAATTTAAGGTGTTCCCGAAAGCAAACATTAAACATGTCCTTTGAAAAATCCATATATGTAATCTCTATCTCAGTGTGGCAGATATTTACTAAACAGCTATGCCAAATAAGTGTGGTTTTAAAACCAAACAGACTTATACATGTTTAGATGTTCTTAAGAACAAAAGTTCTGACGTGGTGAAGGTTTACTTATTGCCAAAGTAAAATTAAGATAGTAATATTTTCAAAATGTGCATCTAACATTTACATTTGTAGAAATTTTCAGTATACAAGATTGAAAATATAAATATTAATAGCTTTTGAGATAATTTTATGAAACATTTTTGGTATGCTCTCTTACTAGACAACCATCTTACTAGAGATATATATATATAAATCTAATACCTGCAGAGAAAACAGATAGTAAACTTAATTTAAATGGTCAAAGATTATTTTATCACCATTCATCATATTAATAGTCAAAATGTGGACATGAAAAAACAGAATTTTGTTCTTTTTGTTCAAATTTTTTATAAAGTTAAAATCTGAAAAATAATTAGCTCAAACATAAGTATTGAATTGGTTTAGCATAAAAGACTCATTATTTTGTTTTAAATTTGGATTTGTACTATTACTGATTCCTACATCTATTTCAGGAGAATTCCCTTTCTTGCAAAAATTCACAGGAATTTAGGAAAGTAAAATATTGAATGTCATTATATATGCATGTAAGACCAATTAGAGCACCAAGCATTATTATTATTGTAAAATAAATTAGTTTAATTATCTTGTAACATGAACTGAATATGTTTATGGTGACCTACATTTTGTGGACTTCTTTTTAAAATTTTATTGGTCCTGCTCTATCATACTTTTAATATTGTATGCATAAGGAAAATTGTAAAAATTGCTTGGGCAATAATTTTAATCTCATTTTCTCTGGAAAATAACTTAAACAAACATTGCATGTCTCAGGAAAATTAGTCTTTTTTTAATCAAATAGAATGATGTATTATAGAAAATAGAGAATATTACTTATAAAAGGGAACAGTGAAATTTAATGCGATTAAGAGTTAATAAACACCATAATAGGTTTTTTAAAATAGTATATGATAGGTAAAGAAGGAAAGCTAAATCTGTTTACTATTTTAAATAAGTAGTATATGTAGATCTACATGTAACTAAACACTAGAAAACCAGATCTGGTAAGCTTAATCATACTATAAGCTTTGAGAAATAAAAGGAAAATAGAAGCAGTGTCAGAATTTCAATAATTGTTTTAAATTTTTGTGAAAAGAAGGGAGGAAATAATAGATTCCTTTAAAGCTTTTAGCTGGTGAGCATGATATTCTTAAGTATAATATTCGATTTTGTAATATTTAAGAGTTTATACATGTTTTCATGATTTTTGTTCCTCATTAAATCTTCCAAATCAGCCCAGTGTAAAATATATGGAATTCTTGGTACATAGCACATTTAAAAAAAGTGTTTATCTCTGCTACTGTACTAAAACCTTGCTAATGTGATAGCAACAAAAAGAAAAAAATATATAAACATATAAAAAGAGAATAATAGAAAAGAGAAGACAGTGATGAATAAAAATTATCAACAGGTAGCGGAAATAAATAATAGGATTTAGCGTAGATGAAAATTCTAAACCAAAAGCCTCCAGAGGGGGACATTAATGACAAGAACGACAATTTGCTGGGCACGGTAGTTCACACCTGTAATCCCAGCACTTTGGGAAGCCAAGGTGGGCGGATCACAAGGTCAGGAGTTCAAGACCAGACTAACTAATATGGTGAAACCCCATCTCTACTGAAAAAAAAAAAAAATACAAAAATTAGCTGGGCATGGTGGTGCACGCCTATAGTCCCAGCTACTCTTGATACTGAAGCAGGAGAATCATTTGAACCCGGGAGGTAGAGGTTGCAGTGAGCCAAGATCGTGTCACTGCACTCCAGCCTGTGCAACAGAGGAAGACTCAATCTCAAAATTCAAGCAACATATTCCAAGAGAATTTAGAGCTTGAAGCCAGCAGCTAATGATGAAGGCAAGGTGAGTCAGCTGAGGCCCAGGAAAAATGGATGAGCTCCTCTATAAGTAGTAGTAAGATCTTCAGGTTCCCTCATTTGTCTGATACATCTGCAGAATAACCTCTCCTCCCACAAAGACTGATATGTTTTTCTGTACAAAAATTGGAATAAAGAAATTAGAGTGCTAGAGATGTAAGGCACAGTGAAAAGCTAGGGAAAGGTGGCATAGAGGAACAGGAATAAGTGAACCCTTTTTCATGGCTAGGCTTCAAGAATACTAAAATCCACCCAAGTGTGCATCCTCCAGAAGGAAATGAGATAATTCTTTTTGGAGAAAGTGAGTAGCCTCAAAGGACACACAAAAATGAAAAAGCTATTGATTCTGATATGTGGATTGTCAACTAATCACTTAATAGTGACGCACACTAGGTAATTTGCTTTCCTCCTGCACACTGATTTCAAACACTATACAATGGACAACAAAGATTTCCAAACATTTGAGAAATACATTTAGGACAAAGCTCATGGAAACCAACACCAAAAATCAAAAGAGAGAAAGGAGCTTAAGAACACTCAGACGTGAGGTAAGAAATATAAGAATAAGAGTATATCATATATTGTAAGAGAGCTAAAATAATGAACTATATTCATGAAAAATGATTCAATGTTATTAAAAATATATTAAAGCTATTGGGAATTAAAAATATAGTTACAGGAATAAGACAATTCAACAGAAGTGGTAGTCAGATTAAGGCAAGTTAGATAAAAAGACATAGATTTACTTCACATGTTTCATATCTGAATACTAAGTGTTATGGAGAGGCAAAAGAATATGGAAGCTCAAAAATCAAGTAACAAAATAAATTTATTTAGCATGAAAAGGCATATTTGTAATTTGAAAACGCCCATTGAGTGTCAAGACTATAAATGATTAGATGACTGGAGGGAGGAAACTACAGCAATATATCCAATTATAAAATTTCAAAACACTGGCAAAGGTTAAAGCCTGGGTGGGGGTGAATATGTTACCAAAGATTAAAAGTCCAAGTTGGAAAGGATCTCTTATGAACAACACAGCATATTATAACAGAAGACAGGGTAAATTTTCTTTAAAATTCTGAGCAAAATATGTGATCCAAAAATCTATACTGAGTTCTCCCCTCCACAACAGAAATCAGAGTATATATAAAAAAGAAGTCATTTATAAACAGAGAAATTATTTAAACAGGTAATTCCTCTTCTTAAGAAACTTTGAAGAATGTGATGCATTATAATGATAGAATCAAACAGGAAAGAAATTAGCAAGGACTCTGAGAAGCTATTCAACACAGGACTGAGGTAGGGAAGTCTCAGGGAAAAAGCTTCATATGAAGCCTAGAGAGAAAACAGTGCAGACTGGAGAGGGAAGATGAAGGTCTTCATGGGGCTTCATGATGATGGAGTGAGGAGAAAGAAATGACTGAATACCTGATGTGTAACATGATATGGAGATTACTAACAGAGATTTATAATTTCATTAGAAAGAATTAGAGACAGTGACATAGGAAACAAAGGTACAAATCAAGTTAATGATTAACTCCAGGAAGTTCAAAAATATTATTGAATATAGGAAAAGTTATCATGGTTCACTACTTGAGTCAGCAGTAAACAGCACACAAATAGGCAGAATAAATACTAATTGAGCGAATTTAAAAGTATATATGTGTATACTTACAAAAATACATACACACACAGTTTTAAAACAGATGGAAAAAGAAGTATGTATCTGAGTTAGTAATTATACCAATGTTAAATCCTCATTTTTTCATGAGAGAAATTCAGTACATAACATTGAAATTAATTAAAAAAACAGTAAAATGTTTATTTGTATTTTGAAATACACAGTGAATTTCTGTAGGAAAAAATAGGAAATAATATTAGGGGAACTCAGGGTTTAGCAACTACTTTAAACAAAATTAATTGTATTACCGTCTTAGCCATTTTCTGTCTACTGCTCAGTAAAGTACATTCACATTGCTATACAACCTTTCCAGAACTCTTCTATCTTGCACTTCTATACCCATTGAACAAGAATTCCCATTTCCTCTTCCCACCTGTCCCAGGCAACCACTGTTCCATTTTACTTTCTGTCTCTATGAATTTGACTGCTCCAAATACTTCATATAGGTTCTAATTTCTCCATATCTTCAACATCTGTTTTTAATTTTTGTATTGTCGCCATCCTAATGGGTGTGAGGGACTACTTTTTTATTTTAAAACTTTTGTCTGATTTAATTTTTACTTTTATTACTTAATTAAATATTTTAAAGTACTTTTTAAAAATAAAAATTTCATATACTAACCATTGTGTTTGGGTTACACATATTTATAAATTGCTTAACAATTGTACATAGGATGTATTAAATAATAAATTCACATCAAACTCAAATATGTCCTTGCAAGAGTGACATGGAGCTTTATTATTCATATACTGTATGATATTAACTTCAGTTACTTGGGTTAATGTAGAGATGAAATATTATTGATTAGTCTAGATCATCCACAATTTCAGTAATAAAACACAATTGGAGTGGCAGTTACAATTCATAGATGATAATTAAAAGAACAATTACAATGTAATGTTCAATAAAGAAAGTAGTGAGTAAAAGGGTAGCCAACAATAACCCCAGCCACAACATCTTCCTTAATCAGAAAGGCAATAGCTTTATCAAAAACCCACACTAGTGTTGCATTAACAAGACTTCTCAATGGCATATGGCCATTCATTGCATTAAGAGAGACTGTGAATGTGAGTATTAAGATGAGCCTGTTCTGGATTAATTTTAGCATTCCATCTTCAAGAGAAACTGAAGGAATGAATAATGAGCAAATAATTAAAACAGGTATTAAATCTGAATTGATTATAGATTTCAGAGACTGATAACATGAATAGAATCAAAACATTTAAATATCTTATAGTTGTGAATAATGAATCAAATTTAATATAGCATGAGAATGGAAAGAAGGAAGAGAAATAATATATATCCTTTGTGCTAGACAATTTACATACATTTTCTCATTTAAGTGATCCACTGAGATTCAAACACAAGTTCGTTGAATTCTAATTTTCATATACTTTCTACTATACTTCATGTTGACATTTTTTGTTTTTTCATTTTAAGGTAAGGAGGGACACAGATCTAAGCTCATACAATTATGTGATTTTTTAAAAAGTAATAGCTCATGTAGAAGTTCATTAAAAATCATTTGAAGAATGTTTAGAAGGCTTAGTTTACTGTAAGCTCATTATAAGCCGAGATAATAAGATAACCAGAAATTTCATATGCACTCTGAGGCTACCTAAATAGAATAACTTCTATTGTAACTTTCTATCGAAAAGGAATTCTAGTGTGGTATACTAGCCAACTCACCAAGGCAATGTGGCGGCAACCACTGTAAGGAAAATTGCATGTATTGTCCACAAACATTATTATACTAGGCTGGGAAGTTCTCTTTACTGCAAGAAATCTCTTTAAGCCTTTGTAAATGGTACATTGTACTATGCAAGAAGCAGATTTCAATGGAAAAGATAAAATTCCTCACTTTGTATATATAACAAAAATTAGAAACATGCATTCTTCAAAAAGAAATGCAATCATGAGATACATAGGCTGTGGCTGTAATGAACACCTGAGACCTGTAACTCCTAAGTCAAAAAAGTTATTAGTCTCTTCTTATAAGAGGTTGAAACATACAGCTTTCTTAGCCTAAACTATTTTGTATTCATTTGGTAACTTCCAGGGCATTTTAATCCACTAGAAAATAGTGTAAATCTTCTATTTTGTTTTTCAGGTTAGTTAAGTTTTTTTTGTTATTTTTCACAATTCATAGGTGATAATGAAAAGATCACTTGAACTCCATTAGATCCTCCACTTAAAAAAAAAAAAAAAGCATCGGTCATAGTCCCCTGAATAGAAACCTATAATATTTTAATAGTTCATTAGAAACCCATCTATATCTAGCTTAAGTTCTGCAAGTAAGAAACCTGGCAGCACTGGTTTCTTCTTGAGGAATTCAGAATCTCTCTTACTACAAAAGTAGTGGTCTCATTATGTGAGAGAGATGTGGACATTGTGTTTAAGATCGTCAAGGCATAACAATATGGAGGCAATCATACAGAAAGCAAAAGGTAGAGAGCTGAAGATGACTGGTATTGTGAACTTTGAGAACAAAGGGACAGTACCTTGGAAGCCTATTAAATAGAAGAAAGAGCAGAGAACTCCACTGAGGACCAGAAATGGGGGAAGCATCTTTATAAAGGACCTATGTCTGCTGCCTCCTGGGATGCTCTGGCTTTATTTATTTATTCATTCATTTTTGTCCACTCTGTTGGTTTCATGTTTGGATGCAGACTGGTAAATAATCTTTAGTTTGCTATAGTATCAGTTGATACTGTAGTCCTTTCTATTGCCCTGTGTCAGGCCCTGAAGTTTGTATAACTGCTATCACAGTATAGCATATATTTTAGGTGAATATACGGGGGTGGGGAGGCATTCTATGAACAAAGTATATGTGGAGGCATGTTGGGTTCCCTTGCTTTTTCCCGCAGCATAACTAAAAGTGATAGTCTCAGACAACTCAGAGATAGGCTTTGGTGCTAACCGTATCCCAATCTCCTTTTTCATGAAGTTTCTTAGGCCCTGAGCTCTTCTTGTTCTGTACCATTAAGATAGATGCCTATTGTGTTCCCAGCTGGTGTCCTTAAGAAAAAAAATATTTTTTTCCTAATAGGTGAATTTATGTTCAGGCATAGTTGCTGTTTCTCAACATCCGTGGATGAAACCTTTACAAATTTCAAAGCAATAATTCTGGTTAGCTCTAAGGTATTTATAGACATGCATAAGAATTTTTTCCCCTTTGCGGCCTGAGCATATCAAGCAAAGAATCAGAAGAGACAATTTAAGTAAACTGCCCAAGAGCAAATAACTAATGAGTAACAGATATGAGATTCAAACCTAGACAACCTAGTTGTAAAATTTGTGATTTAAAAAGTTCATTGTACTTCATACTAATGGTCTTTCATGACACGTCTCACAATTGTAGTTTTACCTTTGTGCCTTCTTCATGGTAAGCACTCAAAGAGTTGTTGGATAAATAGATAAACCTCTATATACAGGAATGTGGAGCAAAGACTTAAGTGAATATAGTGGCAGCTGATATTTAAGGAAAGCAGGTGTGGGCATACCAATGTAATGGGTTGTCAACTACAGAGGATATGTGATGCTCCCAGGACACTGGCAGTCACTCAGGGTAAGCGAGATCAGGCATAACACCATGCATATGAGCCATGGAAGTGGAGTTTAGGATAAATTTCATTTCCCAGGAAGTCAGTAAAGCTTACTGAAAGTTAGAAGTAACCTAAAGTAGCCGAAATTGTATGAAAACATGTACTTGCACTTAGTAGAAACTATCAAGGACTCAATCATAAAATGAATTCATCAAGCCAGAGCCAGAAACACAAGAACGTGTATTTGTGTCTGAGTTGCAGTATTGTATTCACCTGCCAAGAAAATATTTGCTCTGAAAACCCAAGGAACCAGAGAATTCGAGCCAGACATCAATAATTTTTTAATGCATCATCTCAATCTGGTATCACTGATAAATTCTTAATCAAATTCAATGTTTGTGGAATGGAAATTTCTGGTAATTTGAGTTCTTGATTAATTGCAAACACTTGCCTCAAACATTTTTGAACGATTTCCAATATTATGTCACAAAAATGTATTCTTAATATCTTATGTCTTAATTGATTAGTAAAATAAAACACAATTTATTTCACTATATTTTAAATATAGTTTATTTTAAAAGTACTGGTTAAGCGGAATCCTTATTTATTATTTAATTCATTCAATATTCACATTCATTAATCATTCAATAAGCAATTATTTTGTTAGCTTCTGGGAATAAGATAATAAAAAATGTAGGCACTATTGCTATCCTCAAATATGCTACCTAGTGTGAGAGAAAGAATAAGATAGAATGTTGTAGTAGAGTGTGAAAATCACTTTAACAGGTACATTCAGAGTGCTGTAAGAACGTGTAAAGGAGTGCATGACTCATTCCAGAGTAGTTATAAAAAAGTTCCCAAAGAAAGTAACATTTAAGCGATTATATAAAACATGAGAGGAATTTGCTAAACAAAAATAGGTAGAATGTTCATGACAGAGAGGACAATATAAACCAAAGCTAAGAAATGAGAACAATTCTAATGAGTTTGAGAAACTAAAGGAAGTTTACCATAAATAAAGCGTTGGTGATGACAAGGAAGTCAAGGCAGAGAGAATGGTGAGAGATTAAGCTGTATGTATAAGAAAGAACAGATCAAAGTGCTAACTAATCCTATACCAGTTATATTTAACAATATCCAAATGTCAAAGGATGCTACCAAAGGTGTAGGAGAGTGGGATAGTTATAAAGTATCTGTTTTAATTGGTGAAAGGACAGCGACAAGTGGAAATTTTTTACAGAGTGTTTCTTTAACACAAGGGGTCAGCAAAGGAGGCAGAGGATCCAAATCCAGAGAATTAAATGAAAAAACAATAGTGTGGCATTATAGAATCAATACAAGACATCAAGTTGAATCAGGACTGGAAAGGATAAGGATACAGAATAAATGGAAGACATCAAGTTGAATAAGGTCTATAAAAATAAGAAAGTGAGTGATATTACATTTATATTTCATACAATTTATTCAGATATCAGTATTGAAAATAAGAGAGCTAAACAAAATGTATTATATCCATACAAAGGACTATTACTCAGCCTTAAAAGGATGGTTATCCTGTGACATGCTATAACATGGATCAAATTTGAAGAAGTTATGCTAAGTGAAGTAAGAGAATGTCACAAAAATGATAAATACAGTATGATCCCACTTACATAATATATCTAAACTAGTCAAATACATAGAAAAGGAAAGTAAAATCACGGTTATCAAGGGCTGGCAGAGGGAAAATGGGCAGTTAACACAGTTTCAATTTTGTGAGGTTAAAAATTGTGCAGATCATTTGCACAAAAAATGCAACTATACTCAAAACTACTAGAACGTACACTTAAAAGTGATTAAGATGGTAAAGTCTATGTTATATGTTTTTAATCACAATTTATAAATATTTAAAAAATATGAAAGACTGATACAACAATAATAAAACTCATAAAAATCCAGATGAGAAACCTGGTGACCTGACCTTGAGTAGCAGTCGTGTCTATGAAGGAAAGTCATTATATTCAATATTTTTTTTTGAAGTAGAATCAATTTGACCCATGACATTCATTGTTCTAGGGAAAGTAAGATGCAGAATTAATTTGAGAAAGAAAATGGTAATTTCACTTTTAATGTATTGGGTTTAAAGTGTCCATCAGACATCCATACATATAGAAAATATGTTTCTGGACCATAAGAAAAATGTTTTAGCCTTTGAAATAAAGTTGAGGGTCACCAACATTCAACGGTTACCAATATTATTTTAAAACAGACTTTTCCATGGCATTAATTCACTGTAAGAATGATCCCCAATCTGAAGGCAAGAATCCCCTATGGGAGATAATATTGTGTAAAGTAGTGAAGAAGTGATATGTAATTTGGAAATGCCTCTTGATGAATTTGATCTAAGCCTTCTCCTTTCCAGTGGAAGATACATCACCCTCTTGCTATTTGAAATAACTGATTGATAGCAATTAAAAGTATGGCAGGAGATGGGCTTATTTAGCAGAATTTTATTTAATGAGAAAAGAGCTAGGGAGAGAATCCTGAGGCACATTAAAATGTTAAGAAATGAGTAGAGGAAAAAGTGTCCTTTGTTTTGAATAGAATTCTAAAGCCCCAGTTATTTTCTCTAACTTTTCTCTGTAGTAGCTTGTTTTACAACTGAGGTTAGATAGGGGTAAAAATTAGGAGAAGAGAGATAGTCTGGGGGTTGGGGAGACAGAAAATTCTATAAACAGTTTTCTTTGTTTTGCTTTGATTTGTGTGTGTTTGTTTTGCTACTCTTCCTTCTTTTTCAACCCGTGGAATTAAAAGCCAAACGATGACAATGCTGACCCAGTGGGGTACACCAAGTTGCTCCAACAAATTCACAGAGGTGCTGTCAAATAAAAATTGCACCAGATAACTTCAGCAGGCAAGGAAGATTTTATTTAACACAATTGCAACATGGGGAGAGAGAGTGAATTCAGTGGGCTGGGGAAAGCAGATCCATCCTTAATATTGTGGGCATGATCTAATCAGCTTCCAGTGAATATAAAGCAGGTTGAAAAATGTGAAAATGAGAGACAAGTTGGTGGTGTGCCCTCGGCAGACTGGAGAGGCCTTAGGAGAGACTGAATGAAACTCTGCTGAACCAAAATTCTATAGTGTGCCTTGGTCAGTTAATGAAATTTACTGAGGGCATTACAGGGGGGTTGGTTAATGTGATCAGGCCATCTGTATTTGCTAACTGGCAGTTATTGAAGTGAGGCTTATAACCCCAGCCCACTGACTCAAATGTTAATTAATGCTTTGTATCCCTGAATCCAATTAAGTTGACACTCAATATTAACCATCACAATTGTGGTAAGAAAAAATTTAATAAAATATTAAGAACAGAAGCCAAATTGCCATTGGTGAAGAATAATATGAAAAGAGGAAATAATGAGAAAAACATATACATGACTATAGAAGTGTGACTTTGAAGGTAATTAACTGGTGCTTTAACTGAACAAGAAATTAGAGTTAAAAGCTGCCATGGGATATAAAGTAGACATAATTAAATGTTAACTGGAAGAAACAAATAGAAAGGAAAATATTGATGCATAGTTAGATATACAAGTATATATAGCATATCTTATATAACATAAGTTCATTTTAATGGAAGAAAATGGAAAAAAATTATAGTTAATAAATTTTAAACATCTCATTTTATGCATATCATCAAGATGTATAAAATAAAATGTTCTTTTGTAGGAAAGAGGTAGAGTTTAGAACTTTGATGAATGAGGAGAAATTTATAAAAATACATTGGAAACACTAGAGAGAGACTTATTTAAGAAAACACACTACTTGAAGACTGAATTGAGAGTACCCATATGGTTTGGCTATGTTCCCACACAAATCTCATCTTGAACTGTAGCTTCCATAATTTCCACATGTCACGGGAGGAACCCAGTGGTAGATAATTAAATCATGGGGGCAGGTCTCGTCCATGCTGTTCTCATGATATTGAATAAGTCTCACAAGATCTGATGGTTTTATAAATGGGAGTCCCCTTGCACAAGCTTTCTCTTTGCCTGCTACCATGTAAGACATCCCTTTGCTCTTCCTTTGTCTTCCACCATGATTGTGAGTCCTCCCCAGCCATGTGGAATTGTGAGTCAGTTAAACCTCTTTCTTTTATATATTACCCAGTCTCCAGTATGTTTTTATTAGCAGTATGAGAACAAACTAACATAATTACAGGCAAAAAAATTTAATCCCAATTTTTAGAGTTGTCTTAATATATTACCCAGTCTCCAGTATGTTTTTATTAGCAGTATGAGAACAAACTAACATCATTACAGGCAAAAAAAATTTAATCCCAATTTTTAGAGTTGTCTTATTTTCCCCACCAGGGCTCAGCAACTGTATTAGTAATCTATTGCTATGTAACTAATTATCTTAATCCTTAGTAGTTTAAGATAACAAAATGTTATTATGTGCCAGGAATCTGTGGGAAGCTTAGCTCTGTGGGTCTTGATCAGAATCTCTCATGAAGTTGCATTTCAGTTAGTTTCTGAAGAGTTGATGAAGGCTGAGGGATTCCCTTCCATGCTTATCCAGAGGGCTGTTGCATGAGGCTTAGTGAAGCTTCCCCAGGAGGACTTTTCCATATGGCTGTTCACAACATGGATTTCTCCACACCAAGTGCTCATAGAGAAGATAGAGACAGAGAGAATGGAAATTGTAGTAACTTTATGATCTAATCTTAGAAGTTATATATTATCACATTTGCCACATTCTATTTTCACACAGATCAATCCTAGTCTATTATGGGAGGAGACTGCATACCAAAAGCTGCAGATCTCCTGGGGGCAACTTAAGGCTAGAAGAAGAGGATGTGGTCAAATCCACACAGAAGAATACTGGAGTTGGATAATAAAGGAGTCAAAATAGTGGAGTTGGGTAGCTAAAGGACAGGAGTCTTAATTTATTATTTCAAGGATCAGAACGAGGGGGAAGGGACCTTCAATGGTTGTTGAAATAATGTGGGGAAAATATATTTGACAATGATTAAAATGGAATGGTTAAGTCAGGATAGTAATTGACATTGTATGGAAAAAAAAGACCATTAAGTTCTAAAGTCTTTATTCTGGGACATCACACACCAGGGCCTATCATGGGGAGCGGGGAGGGGGAAGGGATTGCATTGGGAGTTATACCTGATGTAAATGACGAGTTGATGGGTGCTGACGAGTTGATGGGTGCAGCACAGCAACATGGCACAAGTATACATATGTAACAAACCTGCACGTTATGCACATGTACCCTAGAACTTAAAGTATAATAATAATAATAAATAAATAAATAAGTAAATAAATAAAAAGTGACAGAGTTTAAGACAAAGATGAGGAGAAGGTATTTTTAGTTAAGTGGACTAAGTCTCGAAGTAACAGCATTTAATTATCACTCTCTACTCATGAGTAAGTAAATGCAACAGCCTGGAGGCATCAAAGCAGAAAAACTGTAGGTCACAGTTTTGGTGTTCATTGAAGGTGGGACTTGAAAAGACTTCATGGAAAGCAATTTCTTCATCAACAGATCACTACTCATAGAAGAACAAAAATGAAGAGCCTGAGGATTTAGGGGAAACTATTATCCGTAAAATAGAGTTTTCACAGAGCATGTTTTGTAGGATTAGAAAAAATCAAATAAGAGCAAGAGTACAGCAAAGGTGCAAGGTAGAGTATGGGTAGAGTGTGGTGATGGCCTAAAGGGTCTCAGACTGGGGAATGTTCAAAAATTAAAAGAATGTAAGACAAAGTAGATTTAACTGGCTGAGAATTTAATAAGAAAATTAATCTCAGCATCCCATCCGCCCCTTGGTGTCTGAGGGTAGAGTGTATAGGCTATAAAACTCCCTCTGAGTTTTAATCCTCTCAGGATTCAGCTGCATCCCTGGATATTATTCTTCTAATACAGTTCAACTTGGTAGTAAATACAAATTCCCTGATATTTGGGAATTTTTATATGAAAATACCACATCATGCTCAGTAGTAGAAATGACCAGAATTTCTGTAGCAATGGTCAAGCCTCTAGTGTGTCATAAGACTCTGAAATAAATGCAAAGCTTAGTAAAACAACATAATCTATATGATATATGGTTGAGGTTGGGGGCACAAACCTAATATAACAGTATCAAGGACAGATAAATCAATTGTAAAAGGTCAAAGGTATATTAATTCTACCATATGCAAGTTTGAAACAGCTGGAAACGATTTTTAAAGCCACTGACTTTCACTGAGCTAAGTATTTTTTAATTTGCTATATTATTAAACTTTTTGACAGCGGTGGTAGTAGTGAAAAAATGAAGAGAACTAATTCAATAATTATGTCCATTTTTAAAGGATAATTCATAATAAGGCATTCATTATTTTGACATATTTATAAACTGTAAGTTTCTTAGAGCACAAACTATGTTTAATTTACATTTATAGTTTTAGTGCCTAATATAATACCTAACCCATCACAGCCCAAAGTCAGTATGCAAGAGATATTTTTTTATTATAAGTTTTAAGAAACAAAAAAATCTAGTCAAACCTCTTAGTAAGTTACAGTAGTCACTTTAAAAGCTAGAGGGAAAAAAACTAGACTGTTCACTTTGCTGACTCACTGTTTATTCATTGTTTTTGTATTTATCTGTTTATGTGTGTGTTTTTCTGTCAATTTAGCTTCATTATATTTTGAAGATTAGATTCTACCAAAGGCAATTGAAAACCGTTCCCAGTTTATTAGGAAAGAGCTATTTGAATCTGAATTCCCACCTTGAAAATAAAAACCATCTTTTAATTTCTTTTAGAGATAAATATAAAGCATATCTGAAGATTTTATTAGTATCATTTTGCTATTATTAGTAATTACTTACATTAGTAAAATAACTAAGTTTAGGTAAATGTATGCAAAAAGTTGGCAATTCCCTGGGCTTATCTCTCTTCTAATATTTTCCTGATTTCATGAATTTTCTAGTGTTGCAAACTTAATTGTGATGTAAATTAAATGAAAATAGGTTGCAGATTGTTTGGGGACTTGTATTTTTCAATGCTTAATGATCACATGGCGAACACATACATATGGATTTCTCTTAACCAGATTTTTTCAACGCATCAGTATTTTTATCATTCCCACCACCCTCAATCCCCAGCTTGGAATTTCAATAGGAAAATCAAGCCTACAAAATGAAAACGAAAATCAATCTTCTTTTATTTTGGAACAAATTAAATTCCCCTTCTCAAGTAATGATTTTTACCTTAAAGCCATGATAACTATCTTGTTGCTCTGTCAAGGTTTCTCACCTCCTTATCTTACAACAGTTAACCTTAATAATCCCCTCACTTTCAAACCCTTCCTGATTTATGGCTCTTTAAGCACTTCTGTTAAGCTTGATCATTTACTTACACTTGGCCTCTAATAGAGTCAGTGTCACTTTGAAGATTGTAAATGGATTCTGCTAAAATCAAGTTCTTCAGACACTCCTAGACCAATGTTTTGTTATGCTTTGTTTTTACCTTCTGGTAATTGATATCTGTGAAATATATTTTTATCATGTTTTTGTAGCTCCCTAATCAAAATGAAAAGACACTAAATTTGAAATTTCTTTTTTCTGGTCCTCCAGTGTTTGATAATACTAAACATATAGACAAAGGGTGTGGTCTCATACTTTAAAAATACGTGTTTCAATGTGAAAGTTACATTTCCAGAGTCTCAAGGGAAGTTTCGTGCTTAGCCATTTTATCTATGTGGATAGGTCAACTATTGTCCTAATCTTCTATAGTATTTCCAGTCACTAAAGAATAATTGTACTACTTAAGTGCATAGCACTTATTATAGAACAATGCTTTTTTTTCAGACAATGAATCCCTAATTGCCCAATGGAAAAATGAGAAAAAAATTTTCTGGATTCACTTTAACCTTTATAACTATCATTAGTTATAAATATATATATTTATATATTATATATTTATTATATATATGCATATATATTTTATATATATATATATATCATTTTACTTCTATGGAAGTTGGTGAACAGAACTTTAACTAGCCAGATGAAGAGAAGTAAGGTTGTAATAAATTAAAAGTTGAGGGTTTTTAAATTCTTTTTTCTAAGATTAGACTAGCTATTGATTAAAGCCATTTCAGATCTCACAATGTCACGAACAATAACAGTGGCACCTACTATTATATGAAATGAGTACAATATATGCTAAACACTCTACAAAGTATTTTACATGTTTTAACTTGTTTTAATTTTATACAAATTCTATGAAGTGGGTATTATTAACCTTTTATAAGAGAAGAGGGAATATACTCTAAGTCAAGTAACTTGCTGAGTATCACCATGACTAATAAATAGTAGGGCAGGAATTCTGACTCGGATGTGTTGCATGTTATATTTATAAGTATTGTAAGTATAAGAGAAAATAAGTATGAAGGAAAACACAAATCCTAGATACAGAGAGATTCTCAGAAATAAAAACAAAAAACAAAACAAAAACAAAAACAAAAACTTCTCAAGCTCAAGGAGATTGCTACCTTGCTTTTAAATAATAAATTGGTACAAAAGGAAAAACCTAGTTTCTGTTAAACTTTTAATACATGTTTATAATATATTTACATTCTATTGATGTTAAGGAAAGATACCTTTATCAGTTCATAAATTGCTGTTAACATTTGGTATGATGCATATTTAAAAAAACTATTACTACAGATTTATGAAAGTCATAGCAGAAGGGTTTACAACAGTTGTCCTTGAACCTAAAGATGGCAGGACTGGAGAGAAGCTGCTGTGAAAATGTTGTATATAATCACTTGCATGTGAGATTATACAAGCACTGAAAAGGGACCTAACCTACCCTCTCTGATTTCATAAATGATTTAAAGAGGTCTATAAGTATTGATGACATCTATTTGGTTACTATAAACTAAAAGAATTATAAGGCTGTAAAATGGATTCCAAGTTAAGGTTAGGAAATTAAAGAATCAATGAAATGTATATGAGAATCTGTTTCCATCAGAGGGCAAATAACAAAGGCGTTAAAACTGTAGAATGAAAGGTTACAAAAAATTCTCCTCTAACTTTGCTTCTATAACCTCATACATAAGCCGGATTACAGAACCATACCATACTTTACAACAGAGCCCAGAGCAAGGAAAGAAGATATATTTGCAGTGAACAAAAAGAGATCAAGTGTTATTTTGTTTCATATTCTATAGTGTTGTTTGGTGTAGAAAATAATCTTTCAGAAGTAAGATTCGTACATGTTCATATTCTTCAAGACATGTAATTCTGTTGTCGTTCTTATCTCCGCTTTATGATTATGTATTAAATAGGTCAAGAGATCTCAGCATTTCAACTCTGAATAAAAGATTGGCTTGTGTCTCATTTATCTTTTTTTTATAAGAACACCAAAAAGAAGACACCATTAAGTCTCAGCAGTGACTTTTCTCATGGTTAATAGTGGAAAAATTTCCCCAACCTTTGGAAATATATTAAGTACTTTCTAAGTGGCAATTAACTCTTATTTATATATTTATTTATCTTTGAGACAAAGTCTTGCTCAGCCACCCATGCTGGAGTGCAGTGGCCTGATCTCGGCTCACTGCAACCACTGTCTCCCGGGTTCAAGCAATTCTCCTCTCTCAGCCTCCTGAGTAGATGGGATTACAGGCATCCTCCATCATGCTGACTAATTTTTGTATTTCAGTAGAGACAGAGTTTCACAATATTGGCCAGGCTGGTCTTGAACTCCTGATCTTAGGTGATCTGCCCATCTTGGCCTCCCAAAGTGCTAGGATTACAGGTGTGAGCCATCACGTCTGGGCTTAACTCTTATTTTTTTCAGAGTTATTCAGCAAATGAGAAGTGGCAAATAAGTTATAATATACAGACACTATAGTAATTAATTTAGTTTCAACTTTCCTCAAAAGCTATCTTTATTCACGGTTTATATCTAAGTTTAAAGCTCATTAGGAATGACATGCATAAACTGTGATGAACTTTTATGTATTTTCTCTGTACATATAAGTGTTTTCATAGTTAATTATTATTTATATCTAAGATACTCCATCCATTGATCAGTGAAATCAAATAATAGTTTCTGAATTTTGTCATGGTATAGCATAATGTTTAAGAGGACAAATGCTGGAGTTACATTGCCTAGTTTAAATCTCAGCACCATGATTTATTTACTAAGAGGCCTTACTCAATTTGCCTAATCTCCCTATTCTTAGGTTTCCTCAACTTTCATTCCGGTATGCTAATGAGTACCTACCTCCTAAAAATTTTCCTAGATTTAAATTTCTAAAATTATATATAGGTCTTAAGGCTTGTTTTAAATACTCTGGAAGGTTTCTAACAATAATCTATACATACAAATATTTGCTGCATGTATTGCTACACATTTAAGTATATACTATAAATGTTTGCATACATTCAATTATATACTATAGACATGTTTTCATAACTGTACACTACCAATATCCATAATTTTGCATATTTAACTATATAATGTAAGAGGGATTAAGTGGAGTATACCTAAATCTCTCTTTAGAAGTGGAGTTGAAAAGACCAGAAATAAAGCCAGCATTTTTATGGCTATGATAGATTTGTACTCAAAGACTGGTTTTGTTCTTAAACTATTTAATTCCATTATCATCTCAAAATTCAAGCATATTTAGTTATGGCCTTTTCCATTTTCCATGTGTTAATCAACAACTGTGTATTTCTGCTCTCCCCCTACTCAAAGAGAGAAACAGGCTTTATGAAAAGGTGAATAAAGTAAAGCAAATGGAAGAGTTGAGACAGTTACTAGATAGATCTTTGTTCTCAAACAAATACATATTAGGTCAGTCTTCAGATTTTAAAGAGGTCAATGTAGGCTGACAATTCGAAAAAAAGATGAGATTATAAAGTAGAGAATAAAATAAATGAACCATGAGGAATAAATATGGGCAAGCAGCACAAAGATAAGAGAAAAACATGGGAGATTAAATAGTTTTTGAATTGTCAAAATACAGGATTTTAAACAATAAAAAAATAGATTCCTCATGACCAGAAAATAATTTTAACCAAAGAATGGCAATGAATAATCTCTTCAGCATATATAAGGTTCATGAATTTAAATATCTGTGCTTATGGCTGTATCTATTTATGGATGAATAAAAGTAACATTGACTTGTGTTTCATTTATCTTTTTGCAAGAACACCATAAAGAAGCTGTCATTAAGTATTAGCAGTAGCCTCTTTTCATTAATAATGGATAAACAAAAATCAAAAATATAATTTAGCAAATGTATAATTCATATAAATATATATTTACATAAAGAAGTTTATATATCTTATTTCTATATCTTAATATGGAAATAAAGGCATCATTTAATATTCAAAAGGGCTTTTTAGAATAAGTATATGACAATCTTTTTCTTTAAAAATATATTTAAAATTATTGAGTTTCAGTTTTGGAGCAAAGCAGAAAGGTTTTAGTAAAGAGAAATGGTACGACAAAAATGGGTGATATGTTTCAAAGTGTGAAAACATTATTAAAAGAGGAAAATTGGAACTATCCAGATACAATATACGATTTTTAAAAAGTTATTAGAATTGATCATGAGGAATTTTCAAGAATAAGAGTTGAGATTTTTTAAAAGTTCTTTAGCACTAGAGCACTAGGAAATGTTTGATTTTTTTTTTTTCTAGGTTTAAGATTCAACTTATGGGAATGAATGTAATGACTATTATTGGTGCTTTGTTGTTTTGTATGTGTGTAGAATTTAATTTTAGTAGTTCACGAATAAAAAATGGAATGTCTTGTTAGATTGTTTTTTGATAATAGATCAATTTAGTTGAAGTCTTAGAAGATGCTCTTCCAAAATATTTATTAAACATCAAAAGTTATAGTCATTATCTTTCCATATTTCTAATGTGTTTCATTAACAAAAATAAAATATTTTATATACCAGAATGCATGCATATGTAAGTATGCAACATAATTTTTTGTTATTTTTCTTTTAAAGTAAAAAGCCATTTTGATATATTTAATATATATTTACTAACTTCACTGACTTGCCCTTTACCCACAACAAATTGGCTTTTGATTCTATATTCTTAATAAAATACTATTGAGATGATATATATCAGAAATAGCTCTAGGTACTGAGTAACAGTAGTAGCAAATATAAACAAGACAAGACACAGTCTCACATAATTTTTATATCAACAGACAAAGATAAATAATATAAAAATAAGCAAGGAACACACAAAAAAACAAAGTACAGAACTAACAAAATAGTGTGGTATGATATGAAATAATTTTTAGCAGTTAGAGCAGGACTCTCTGAGGTTGTGATAGTCTAATTTTTTTCAGAGAAGCTAAAAGCTTTATTGTTATGTGAAACCTGTTGAATTTAAAATGTTGTGAGCTAATTAGCATGTTTTGAAGACATCATGAAGGACAGTACTTTACAGGACAAATGAAACAGATTTATGGGTATCTCCAACCTGTGAGCCACTCTTTTTTGTTTGTACTCACTGCTCCAAACACTTCCTTTGGAATGATAGATTATTTTATTTACATTTTCTAAATCTATAATTCTTTCCTTTACCTCTCTTAATCTATACATTATAATTGTCAAATAACTAATATAAATATGACCCAGATACTATATTTATAATCAAATACTATATTTCTCTATATTTAATTTAATATGTCAAATATCTAGTTCATTCTTGTCAGTTTTGTACAAACCAGTGGCTGAGAGAACAAATGTCAAAGCCAGTTTGTTTGAATAATGATTCTGCTAACTACTAGCTGGGTCAAGTTGGCCAAGTCAATTAACCTTTTTGTTCCTCAGTTTTCTCTTATGTAAAATGCATATATCTGTCAGGGTCCAATCAAGAGATAGGATCCACATAGTGATTTGAAAAGGGGCTATTTAATATAAAGAATTATGAACCATAACACAATTACTTATAAAGGGAAAAGAGAACTCTAAATACCCAAGGGCTGAGGAGCGTACCTAAGGAATGAATAAATGTATAAGGGGTCTACACTCCCTTCAGTTGTGATTCAGAACTCATTAGAGAAGATGAGGCTATAGCCAAATGGATTGTGAAGTTCACTGGGTAGCCCTGGGACAGAGTTGATCACATTATCTAGGCAGAGGCTGGTGGATGGAGAATTGTGTCCAGATTCAGCAAACAAGCAGTAATTCTTTGAAGTATGGGCAGGCTGATATTGGGAGGTCTACACTGGGGGCTTCTTGGAGTCTCACTGGGAATCTTCCTGTGGGGTTGCAGCTGAAACTCAATGCTAGAGAATTCCACTGGATGTTCACAGAAACCACTGGTAGTCATGACGTTAAAGGAACAAAGGATGGAGAGGCAGAGTGAGCAGGGGAAAGAGTAGGAGTAGGAGGAGGAAGAGAAGAAGAAGAAGGAGGAACAAGAGGAAGAGAGGGTAAAGAAAAAGGAGGATAAATGAGAGGAAAACACCAGGATTGAGAAGAGAAGCTCTTTCTTCCTATAATGTCTGTCCATTGCCATCTACTGGCAAAGCTTAATATGGTTCCAACTGCAAAGAAGAAATATTCAGAGCCCATCACAATTTCCACAGAGCAGAAAGGAAGGTTGAATTTGGAAGTAAGAAGCAATAAATTGATAACTGGCACATTAGTTTTCAGGGGATTCTGTAACAAACTGCCACCAAAAAATGGGTTGCTGGAAACAACAGAAATCATTCTTTCACAGTTCTGTGGGCCAGAAACACAAAATCAAGGTGCTGCAGTTTCTAGGGGAGTTTCTAGGGCAGTTTCTAGGGGAGAATTTGTCCTTGTCTTTTCCAGCTTCTGGTGGCCATCAGCAGTTCATGTGACTACCTCACTCCAATCTCTGCCTCTGTCTTCCTATGGCTTTTTCTTCTGCTATCTCATGTAAGGGCATATTTAGGAACAATCTGTGTAATCTAAGATACTCTCATCTCAAAATATTTAACTTAGTAAAATCTGAGAAGACCTCTCTTCCAAAAACAAAATCACATTCCTAGGTTTCCAGGGTTAGGATATGGACATACCTACTTGGGGGCTACCATGGAGCCCTCTAAATTGGAGATGATAATGACAGTGTTTAATGTATAGGTTTCTCAATAGCGATACATGAATTAATATATGTAAAATACTTAGAACAATGTCTGGTTCCTCACATAGACTCTACAAGTATTATTATCACCACTATTGTCATTGTCATCATCATCATCATCACCATCCTCATGGTGATTGTTCCATCCAGCTATCTCTTAATCCTTCTCCAACTCCCCACTCTTCACATTTCCTTAAAGACAGAATAATACACTTAGAAATCATACCCTGACTCTGTTTATCAGATAAGTGACTTTGAACTTTTTCTCTAATTTTTAAAATGGAGATCTTTAATTTCACTTAAATTGTATGTCAAATGATCTTACCCTGTTTAAAGATAAGTAAATTAAATCTCATAGAAGTTACATAATGTATTCAATGCCACTTGACAATTGGTGATGACACCATTCAGTTTATAGAGTTTGTGGTAGAGTAAGGAATTACTGTTACCATTACTAATAATACATGTACTACTACTACTATTACTATTATTATTGTCTTTATGAACACTATCACTATCTACCCTTTTTTTAAAAAAAAGCACACCATAAGGTTTCTCTGTTTCTCTCATTTCCTGTACTCTCCCTTTTAAATAATTAGCTATTTTTGGAAGTCTATCAGTTTGAAAACACACACACACACACACACACACACACACACACACACACACACACACGCTCTCTTTCCTGAATTGGCTTTCTCTCTTAATTTTCTCTTCAATTGCCATTTATCATTTTGTACCCTTTTTAATTTAATAATATTTTAACTGATCTTCCCAATATTTTTGTCTCCCTTTCTTAATCTTTCTTCAACATAGCGAAAAATATGTTTATGCAACATCCATCTAGTGTTACCCCCATGCTTTAAAGTACTTTAATGAGTTTTATGGTTCTTTAGTATCTGGAGCCAAAATACTTTTTAGCCTCCTCTTCTGTCTACATAAACTAAGCTGCTCCCACAAAGTACTGCTAGTGATTTCTCCCAAAATGTTATAAACTCCATATTTGTTCACAGAATCTTCCTTTTCATATTATTTGAAATTCAAATCCAGCTCAAATATCACCTCTCCCATAAAATCCCACTCCATGTCTCAAAGATAAAATAATTTATGTCTTCTCTATTGAAACCAAATGTGAGTTTGGATTTTACCATAGGGAACACCTGATCAAATGGGGCATACCGTGAGACATCTAGTTTCTGTCCACCGGAGAGTGTTTGGATAATCATCTTCATTCTTCTGTAAGAATGTCTTATGTTGTCAAATGACTAGATGACAAAGATTACTTTTTTAAATTAAGAGTCTATATTTTATAAATATTTATATGATTTATTAGATTTTACAACATTGTTCCCTTGCCTTTTAAACTCATAGTACCTGAAACTCCTCCCAAATAAGATATCAGATTATTATTTTTAAAAATATTTACCAGGAATATAGTCTAATTCCATTATTTGAAGTTACTTTGCAGTGCTCATAGTTATTAATGCCCACCATTTTTTTCAATTGACCTACTATCAAGTAAGTAACTTGTTTGCTAAAAAAAATTTGGGCCTTCACTATGTGTCATGCAATATGATAATAACTGGATACACTAATATTTTATAGTGTTTTGATTTATCAAAATTAAACTAAAAGGACAAATATCATTCAAGAAGTTGCCTATCATGCCTAAGATCCAAATATCACATTTTGTTCTTGCCTTTAGCTTTTATTTCAATCTTAATTTATCTAACAGTTTTCCAGTAAGATGCTAATTTCCATTATTTAAAGATTTACATGTTAGACCTAAAACCATAAAATCCCTAGAAGAAAACCTAGGCAATACTATTCAGGACATAGGCATGGGCAAGCACTTCATGACCTTTACACTAAAAGCAATGTCAATGAAAGCCAAAATTGACAAATGGGATCTAATTAAACTAAAGAGCTTCTGCACAGCAAAAGAAACTACCATCAGAGTGAACAGGCAACCTATAGAATGGGAGAAAAATTTTACAATCTACCTATCTGACAAAGGGCTAATATCCAGAATCTACGAAGAACTTAAACAAATTTACAAGAAAAAATCAAACAACCTCATCAAAAAGTGGGCAAAGGATATGAACAGTCATTTCTCAAAAGAAGACATTTATGCAGCCAACAGACACATGAAAAAATGCTCATCATCACTGGCCATCAGAGAAATGTAAATCAAAGCCACAATTAGATACCATCTCACACCAGTTAGAATGATGCTCATTAAAAAGTCAGGAAACAACAGGTGCTGGAGACGATGTGGAGAATTAGGAACACTTTTATACTGTTGGTGGGACTGTAAAGTAGTGCAACCATTGTGGAAGACAGTGTGGCAAATCCTCAAAGATCTAGAACTAGAAATACCATTTGACCCAGTGATCCCATTACTGGGTATATACCCAAAGGATTATAAATCATGCTGCTATAAAGACACATGCACACGTATGTTTATTGTGGCATTATTCAAAATAGCAAAGACTTGGAACCAACCCAAATGTCCATCAATGATAGACTGGATTAAGAAAATGTGGCACATATACACCATGGAATACTATGCAGCCATAAAAAAGGATGAGTTTGTGTCCTTTGTAGGGACATGGATGAAGCTGGAAACCATCATTCTCAGCAAACTATCGCAAGAACAGAAAACAAAATACCGCATGTTCTCACTCTCAGGTGGGAATTGAACAATGAGATCACTTGGACACACAAAGGGGATCATCACACACCGGGTCCTATTGTGGGGGGCGGGGATAGCATTAGGAGATATACCTAATGTAAATGATGAGTTAATGGGTGCAGCACACCCAACATGGCACATGTATACATATGTAAGAAACCTGCACGTTGTGCACATGAACTTAAAGTATCACAAAAAAAAACCCTTCTTTGTTTTGTTTCCAATGACTTATATTTGTTTCTTCTCCTGTCAGTCGATACAATTCCAATCCAACCAAAATAAATTAGGTTGTTGCTATGTATCAGATTGTGCAAGGTGCTTTCTCATGCAGTATTTTATGTAACCTCCACAACAAACCTATGAAAGAAGATACTATTTTTCTTTTGACAACAAATTATCAGAAAGATTAAGTGACTGTCAAAGTCATACAATGATTAAAATTATAGAAGTAATATAAAAACAGACCAATATGATTTTTCCATCATTTATAATTTTTTCTTATGCTTTCTTTCTTTAAATTGCCCTTAAATTCTCTGGAGATATTGTGTAGTATAGTTTTCTCCAATACATGAAATAGGATATTTTATCTGTGCCAAGACCTGGGTTCTGATATAGTAGTTATATTTATATACTCTATCTCTAAAATGCCCTTTATCCTTTATAGTTTGGATATTGCTGACAGAGTTGGCAATGTGTTTTATATATTTGCATCCAAGAATCTACCTAGAGGTATATGAGGGCATTAAAAGACAGGAGGTAGGGCATGAGTCTCCTTCCTTTGGGTATTAATGTTTAATTAATATTATTATTAAGAAATTTATAAATTCACACGTAGTTTTAAGAAATAGTGTACACTTAACCAGGTTTCCACCAATGGTAACAATATCACAACCAAGATATTGAAATTAATACAATCAATAACTCTTATTCAAAGTGCTCCAGTTTTACTCGTGTGTGTGTGTGTGTGTGTGTGTGTGTGTGTGTGTGTTGGTTGTATATGATTTCATCTCATCTGTCATTCAACATCACAGTTAAGATACTGAGTATCTCCATGACCACAGAAGTTCCTTATGTGGCCCTTTTATAAAAACCACATCACTCTTCCACACAGTACCCCCTCCCACTATTACTAACCCCTGGCAACATTGATCTATTCTCCATAATCCTCTTTGTTTAATTATATTGGCACTGACAGAAGCCAGATTGTTTCCAAAGTCTGCTTGCCTGGAGGATAGATAACTTTTGACCCAGTTTTCCTGGTAGCAGTTTGCACCATAGAGAACTGGCTATAAAAATAAATCTAAAGGCTGATAAAATGTGGAGTCTACACACTAACATTGTTGTTTGAGAATATACAGCACTTCGAAAGGCACCATTTTACCTTGTAGCACTTGGAATTCATTCATTGAATGAATATTTATTGTACTGTTAGCATCCTGGAGGTTTTACCACAAATATGCATCAGTGGCCATGAGTTGGGCAAGTTAACAAGCTAGATGAAGTGAATCTGTCAGGCTTCAGCAAAGTTACCCCCATGCCTCCAACTTCCATAACAGAGGTGCCAAGACCATAAGAGATGAATGACTTTGTCAGAGCCTCAGCTGCTTTCGGCTGCCCAAGTGTCTGACCAAGGTAACCCTACTGTACAGAGATCATCATGCCCTTTATGCCACGTACCTTAGGGGCACCAACTTTTTCAAATTATCTTCTATCTTTTAAAGCAACACATCAGAAAGAGAGTATGTTCTCTCTGTGATGGTGACATGCTTTGTGTGCTCATGTGCACAGTCATATTTATGCTCCTTGATCATTTCCAAATTTCCGGCTATGTAAATTACACTAGTAGTGGCAGTCAGGGAGGTAACAGTGGCAATGCATGATATGTAATGAAACTTTCAGGACAACTGTCATTAATCTCAGTAGTCGTGGGGTCTTTCAGCCTCAAAGACACATGTTTGCTCCTGTGTACTTTGCAAATTAGACTTGGAGACACCATGTCCTATAGTTATAAAAATACATATCTCTGAAATTCCCGCATTTTCTTCCAAGGATAGATTCATAGATGTGAATGGAAACTCAAGTTGATTCGAGTTTTTACTAGATAAAAATAGGGACTTCAAGAGACAATTACATCATCTGATCTCTGAGAACTGACAGCTCTATAGGAAATGAAGAAAAAGCCACCGAGAGACTGGCAGAGCTTAGCAGGAAAGGTGCTTGCCTAGCAGCAAAGCAGCAGGAAATGATTGTGTCTGAGGGGAGTTTCACTGAAGAAAACACCTACAAAATTATATAGAGCGCCTGTTCTAGGCAGTCACTTAAATGATATTGATGAGATGAACAACTGCACATATATTTAAGAAGATGTTTATACGGAGAGTTATTAAAGCATTCTTTATGTTTAAGGCCCATTGGGATATACAAACTGTATTGTCCCAGTATGGATAAGATTTTATATTACATTGTCGATGCTACTATATGCCTGAGTAGAGTAAGAAGTATTATAAAGCGAAATGTGTTGTTCACATGAAAATGTAAATAATAGGCTTGTTAATACCGGAGAAACCTAGACAAAATATATTTATTACAAAGCATTACCAAACTTTCTTTTAATCAAAAGGAAAAACACAGCAACTGAGGCAAATAATAAGTTTCTTCCTTGCCTGAACTTGCCTTACAAGGAAATAAGGTAATTAGGTACAATCAAATAGCATCCCTGATTTATTCCTTGTCCTCCTTCTGATATTATAGGCTTAGAAATTAGAAATGAAGAAGCAGATTCTCTTGTTGTCATGGATAGAAAGCAATGGTGAGAAACAGGATACAAAGTCAATTTCACAGTGTTTGAAAAATACTTCCTTTTAAACTGATATACAGAATTCCAAGTGTACTTCTCTGACTTATCCAGGAAAAAAGGTTAAGTGAGGAAGAGACATTGCCTCTGCAAAATCTCCTGACACATTCTGAGCAAGAAAAACTTGACTAGATAAGATTATATTCATAGAGAAAATATTTTTTAAAAAGTTATTGCATTTATTCTTTTTTTTTTTTTTATTTTGAAATGGGGTCACATTCTGTCGCCCAGGCTGGGGTTCAGTGGCACAGTCACGGCTCACTGTAGCCTCAATCTCTGGGCTCAAGTGATCCTCTTACCTCAGCCTACTGGGTAGCTGAGACTACAGACATGTGCCACTGTGTGTTGCTAATATTTACATTTTTTGTAAAGATGGGATCTCCTCATGTTGCCCAAGCAGGTCTGAACTCCTGGGCTCAAGTAATCCTCCTGCCTTGGCCTCCAAAATTGTTAGGATTATAGGCATGAGCCACTGCGCCCAATTTGCATTTATTATTTTTTACCCTAAATGGAACTCTCCCATCATTCTAAGTGTTTTGGTTTTAAGTTCTCATTTTAGTTCATGCATGTGGCTAGGTTAAAGGGCTTTAAAATAGGTGATGTTTGTTCTGTGAAGAATGCAGAGGACTTTTTTGCCAAAAGAAACAACAGCACTGTTTGACAGACGTTTTTTGGGACATGGTCTGTACCAACTTCTCTTACCTCATGCCACACATGAACTACAAAGCTTTTGAGTGGGAAAGCTTCACCACAGGGGTGAGAACAGCTACAATGGTGGCAGAAAAATCTGGAGTTTCTATGGTTCACAGGGCAGTTAGCCAAACATTGGTCTCCCAATCATCCGAAAGCCAGAAACATGAGAAACAGAAAGAATACAGTTTGAGGTGCTGTTGACTTTCCAAGTCCTTTAAAC
This sequence comes from Papio anubis, assembly GCF_008728515.1. Classification (NCBI taxonomy): domain Eukaryota; kingdom Metazoa; phylum Chordata; class Mammalia; order Primates; family Cercopithecidae; genus Papio; species Papio anubis. Next base: position 55,075,587 of record NC_044984.1, read on the forward strand.
CCGAGAAAACACAGTAGAAGAACTGTCATTTCAGCAAACAAACTCATGGGGGCAGAACCACATGTTACTGATGTAATCTCAAAGTTCTGTGCCCTCTATAAATATATGTGCTGATGAGCTATTGTGCTGCCAGCTTTTTCTTCTGATTTCCTCTGATTTCTTATTTCCTCTGATTTCTGTATAGAGACTATTTTATAGTTCAAACTAAGAAACAATGTAGCAAAGTAATATATTTACATTAAGATATTACTTGTTTTTGTTTTTCGGGTTTGTATTTTGTTTCCCCCTCTTGTTTTTTAATATTTCCATGTTGACTTAGGCATTGATGACTTTGAAAAATAAGAGTCATTTTAAAAAATGTAAGCCCTACAATTCAACAATACTATGAACTATAGAATATCAAAAATAATGAACAGTTACTTTAAGTCATAAAAATTAGAAAAAAAAACATTTTAAAAATTGCACAGTGTATAGGTGAAATGACTTTAAGACAACTAAATGAAATTTAAGAAAAGATCATTTAAAGCTCACTTTAACTCTAATTATTGGGAATTCACATATTGTGGGGAAAAGTATCTATTCTGAGTCAGTCTGTTTTTATTACATGCTAATATTCCAATAAAAGAGGTACAGTGTAGTTGTGGAAAGAGTTCTAAGTAGCAGTCACAAACACCAATTGCTATTTATGCTACACTATTAATTAGTTTTCTAATGTTTGTGAAGAAAATTTACCTTCTCTAGGCTACACTTTTTTAATTTATAAAAGTACAAATGCTAGACTAAATATTATGCAAATTCCCTTTCATGTCTGATGATGTAACTCTGATGTTAAAACACTTGTATCTAAATGCATTTGCAGGCAGGCTTCTGGCTCATCTCTATTGAACATCCTGCAGAAAGATATGGCTGAAAAACATTTCAGAAATTATTTTAAAAATCACCCTCTCCTATAGGAAAGTTTTTACTTCCATTGAATATTATGAATAAACTTTTTTCAAAGATGTTCTGTAATGCTTCTTGTTAATAAATGTCCATGTGTCCCATAAATATTCTTTGTAATGTCTGAGAGAAAGCCTACCTCAATGTCTTATCCACTAACAATAAGCAATTTTTAAACGAGCAAGGCCAATAAGAGGAGGGCTCTTACTACTAAGCTGTTAAAACCACGTTTAGTCTATTTTATGATAAAGACTCTCAGAAAGGTAGACTACCATGTGGGAAGAATAAATATTATACCTTAAGTATTATTTTTGACTAATAAATATCAAGAAAATATAAGAGGCTTTCACAAGTGCCTTTGCTTAAAAATAAAGTTATATTTTTGCAAGTAATGCATAGACAACTTTTCTCATAACTGCATCTGATAAGCATGTCTAAAACAATGGGGTAGATTTAAATATTGTGTATAAGATTTACTTTGGTCAAAAATTAACAAGTAGTATCTATTTTTTCTTAACATTTGTATTTACCACATGGATAATTTTACATAAAGTAATTATTTAAAATATGTTTGTTCACTAAGTTGAATTGCCAAAGAAATCAAATTTGTTGTTTATCTGAAATTTCAATTAAAGGGTCCTGTGCTTTTGTTTTTTATTTATTAAATCTGGCAATCCAGTCACCAAGTTCATATCCTCACATGAGTAAAATAAGATCTGAAAAAATTGATAGCAACAGGAAGATACTATGTATATTAATATGAAAGCAGCAGAGTCATAAAAGTCCCCCTAAAAAAGGAAAAATCTTGCATTGATTATGCAAAACCTGGTCAGATTTTGGATTAATAGAGCAGGAAGGGAATTATTCTAAGTGAGGTGTATTCTAGCATTGGAAATGGTATAAATAAAGTAAATAGTATCACTTGTTTAGGAAAAGTGAGCATGTTGACCTGACAGGGGTAAAGGTGAGAGAAGGGAAGTAGTAAGGAAAAAATTGAAATGCATTGTGTGAGTTCACCTCATAATGGTTCTCAAAATTACTCAGATGCAGTGGCACATGACTTTAATCCCAGGGCTTTGGAAGACTGAGGTGGGAGGATTGCTTGAGCCCAAGAGTTTGAGACCAGCCTAGGCAGTAAAGCAAGGCCCCATCACTATAATAAAAAAAAAAATAAAACTACTTAATGTTTAAAAAAGTGATTCAGGAAACACAAAAGAGCCATTTTAAGTTTCAAGGGAAGATATGATAAAAGCACTTTTAGAAAGATTGTTGAATTTCTTTTTATGAATACATTATAAGGTTTATTTTTTAAAGATTTTCTTTTAATAAGACATCTAGAAATTTACAAAATAGAACAAATGTGTTTTTACTTGTGTAGTTAATATTATAATGCTGGAATGAATATCCCCAATGGCAAATTATTAAGAGAGATGATAAAAAGTCAGAGTTATAGGCAAAAGTTGCTATTTCAACAGGCTTTTGGCTTTTGGTGAGTTTGGTGATTGAAGGGTAATAAAAAACAATACCTGGATACTTTGGCTTGCATGAGGAAGGAAGCTTGAACTGTGTTCCATCCTAAGTAAAATCATCCAATTCTCAATCCCATAGGAAAACATAGACTTAAAAAAAATTACCTGTTCACCGACAAAAGAGCAAGGAATGTTGCTTATGCCATCCTTAATTCTAAATGGAAAAATAAGTTTCCCTTAAAACTTCATAGCTATTAGTTTATCTTACCACTACTCTGAATTTTAATATCCTACTTATATGATCTTGAAATAAAAAAGAAAAGATATCAATTATTTTCTCTCCTATGGTAATAACATAGTAGCAATTAGTAGTAGTAAAACAAATCATTATCAACCCAGTCTGTAAATTATCTATATTCACAAAACCAAACTAAAGAAAAACAGAACCATGAAATATAAAATTGCTGTATCTGCAAGCTTACTTTAAGAGACATATGCATGACACTTTAACAAATGAAGTTTCTAAAAATGCTAAACATTTCAAAAAATATAGGTCTCCATTGCTCTTGCTCAATTAAATAGCAGTAAGAATTATATGGGGAGGTTGAGCAAGATAACAGAATACAAGCCTAAACCACTCATCTCTCCCCAACAGGGACACCGAATTTTAACTATTGTATGCACACACACACACACACACACACACACACACACAAGCATCACATGAACCAAACCTCATGAGAGCAATCATACTACCTGGTTTTAACTTTATATTGCTAAAAGAGGCATTGAAGAAGGTGGAACAGACAAGCTTGAATCATTGATGCTGTAACTCCCCCATCCCTCAGCAGTGGCCTTCCAGCAGAGAAAGTCTGTGCACTTGGGAGAGGAAAAACACAGCCACTAGGGGGCCTTTACATTAAACTCAGTGCTAGTGCTGCCTTGTCACAGTGGAGAGCAAGGCTGTACTGGGTTCAGCCAGTACCCTTGTACAGAGTGAGCATTTGGATCAAACCTAGCCAGAGGTAAATCACTCATTCCAGTGTCTGGAACTTGAGTTTTTTAGCAAGCCTCACTATCGACAGCTGAAGTGCTCTGGGGTCCCAGGTAAACTTGAAACTCAGTCTAGAATACAAAGAATGCTGGGTTGCGCTCAGAGCCAGTGGAATAGGGTGGCACATGACCTAGAGAATAACCCACAGGGGTGGCTAAGGGAGTGCTTACACCATTCCTCCCCCAACCTCAGGTAGCATAGCTCCCAGCAACAAAAGTGACTCCTTCTTTCTGTTTAAGGAGAGGAGAGCAGAGTAAAGAGGACTTTGTCTTGCATGTTGGATACCAACTCAGCCACAGTAGGATAGGGCACTGGGTAGAGTTTTAAGGCCCCAGTTCCAGATCCTAGCCCACGACTGACATTTGTAGATAAATTCTGGACAGAAAGGGAACCCACTGCCTTGAAGGGAATGACCCTGTCTTGGCATAATTCATCACCTACTCACTAGAGAATCCTTGGATCCTGAATAACCAGCGGTGATGCCCAAGTAGTATGCCATGGGCCTTGGGCTTTGTGCGCTGACTTCAGGTGTGACCCAGCACATTCCTAGCTATGGTGACTATGGTGAAAGACCTCTTCTGTTTGAGAAAAGCAGACAAAATCATAAAGTGAACTTTGTCTTGCCCTTTAGGTACCAGCTCAATCACAGTTAGGTAGAGCAACAGGAAAGTCCCTGGGGAACCGGAGTCCAGGCCTAGGCTCTTGGATAGCATTTCTGGACCTGCCCTGAGCCAGAGGGAAGCCCACTGCCCTGAGGGGTGAATCCCAGGCCTGACAGCATTTACCACAAGCCAATGGAAGAGCCCTTGGGCTTTAAGTGAAAAGCCGTGGTAGCCTGGCAGAAACCTCTGTGAGCATGGGGCGATGGAGGGAACATGGAGAGGAACATCTGCCTATGGAAAAAGGAGGGAAGAGTGGGAAGAACTTCGTATTTTGGTTTGAGTGCCAACTTAGCTTCAGTTGAACATCAGGTACATTTCTAAGTTTTTTTTTTTTTTTTTTTTTTCCTCCAATTCCTGGCTCCCAGACAGCATCTCTGGAACTGACCAGGGCCTGTGGCAGTTCACCACTTTGAAAGGAAGTAAACATACCAGGTTGACTTCACCATCTACTGATTGTAGAGTCCCAGGGTCTTGAGTCAACATAGGTGGGAGTCTGCTAGTTGTTACAGAGGGCCTTGGGAGAGACCCAGTGCTGTGCTGGCTTCAGGTCTGATCCAGCACAGTGCCAGTAATGGTGGAAGCAGAGGTGCTTGCATTACTACACCCCTAGTTCCAGGCAGCTCATCACAAAGAGTGACTGTGAGAAAGGAAAAAGAGCAAGAGTCTCTGCCTGATATCCAGATAATTTATCTGGATCTTTTCCAAGACCACTAAGGTGGTATCTCAATGAGTCTGCAAAAACCACAGTGATATTAGGCCCGGGGCCAAAGATTCCTCAAATATCTGGAAAACCTTCTCAAAAAGAATGGACAAAAACAAGCCCAGACTGCAAGATTACAGTACTCAACTCAACAATGCCCAGACACCAATGAACATCTATCTATAACACCAACATCATACAGGATAACATGCCCTCACCAAATGAACTAAATAAGTCACCAGGGGCCAGTCCTGGAGAAACAGAGATATGTGAGCTTTCAGACAGAGAATTCAAAATAGCTGTTTTGAGGAGTTTCAAAGAAATTCAAGATAACACAAAGAAGAAATTTAGAATTCTATCAGATAAATTTAACAAAGATACTAAAATAATTTAGAAGAACTAGATAGACATTCTCTAGTTGAAAAGGCAAATAACATACTGAAGAATGCATCAGAGTCTCTTAATAGTAGAATTGATCAAGCAGAAGAAAGAATTAGTGAGCTTGAAGACAGACTATTTGAAAATACAGTCCGAGGAGACAAAAGCAAGAAATTAGAAAGAATAAAGCAAGCAAGCCTATGAGATCTAGAAAAGAGACTCAAAATGGCAAATCTAAGAGTTATTGACCTTAAAGAGGAGGTAGAGAAAGAGATAGGGGTAGAACATTTATTTAAAGGGATAATATCGAGAATTTCCCTAACCTAGAGAAATATATAGATATTCAAGTACAAGGAGGTTATAGAACACCAATCAGATTTAATCCAAAGAAGACTTCCTCAAGGCATTTAATGATCAAGCTCTCAAAGATCAAGAGTAAAGAAAGAATTATAAAAGCAGATGGAAAAAAGAAACAAATATAAAGGAGCTCCAATACATCTGGTGGCTGACTTTTCAGTGAAAACCTCACAGGCCACGAAAAAGTGGCATGACATATTTAAAGTGCTGAAGGAAAAAAAAATCCTTTTACCCTAGAATACTGAATCCAGTGAAAATATCCTTCAAGCATGAAGGAGAAATAAACTCTTTCCTAGACAAAAATAAGATAAGAGATTTCATCAATATCAGATATTCCTACAAAAAATGCTAAAGGTAGTTTTTTTAATCTGAAAGAAAAGGATGTTAAGGAGTAAGAAGATATCATCTAAAAGTACAAAACTCAGTGGTAGTGGTAAGCACACAAAAAAGTACAGAATATTATAACACTGTAATTGCAGTATGTATATACTTCTACCCTAAATCAAAAGACTAAATGATAAATCAAAAATAATAACTACGGCAACTTTTTAAGACATAGACAGTGTAATAAAACATAAAGAGAAATAGCAGTTAAAAAGTGAGGGGATGAAGTTAAAGTATAAAGTTTTTATTAGTTTTCTTTTGCATGTTTGTTTTTTGGTTTATGCAATCAGTATGAAGTTGTCATCCATTAAAAATAATGGCTTATAAGATAATATTTGCCAGACTAATGGTAATCTCAAATCAAAAAACATACAATGGATACACAAAAAAATGGAAAACAAGAAATTAAATCATATAACCAGAGAAAATCACTTTCACTAAAAGGAAGACAGTGAGTGAGGAAAAAAGAATAGCACAAAACCACAAAACAAATGAAATGGCAAAGGTAAGTTCCTACTACCAATAATACTGTAGGTGAACTAAACTCACCAATCAAAAGATATAGAGTGGTCGAATGGTTGAAAAAATAAGACCTCATGATCTTTCACCTACAAGAAACACAGTTCACCTATAAAGATACACATTGGCTGAAAATAAAAAGCTGGAAAAAGATTTTTCAGGCCAGTGGTAACCAAAAAAGAGCAGGAGTAGCTATATTTATATCACAAAATATATGAAAAACCTGTGAGAAGAGACAAAGAAGGTCATTATATTATGATGAAGGGATTAGTCCAGCAAGAGGATATAATGATTGTAAATATAAATACATCCAACACAAGAGCACTCAGATATATCAAGCAAATATTATTAGAGCTAAAGAAAAGGATATACCCCAATACAGTAATAGCTGGAAACCTCAAATTCCCACTTTTAGCATTGGACAATCTCTGAATCAGAAAATCACAGAGAAATATAAAACTTAACTGTACTGTAGAATAAATGCACCTAATAGATATTTACAATATATTTTATCCAATGACTGCAGAATACACATTATTCCCCTCTGTACATGGATCATTATTAAAGATAGACTATATGTTAAGTCATAAAACAAGTCTTAAACATTCAAAAAATTGAAATTATATCAAGCATCTTGTCTCATCACAATTGAATATAACTAGAAATGAATAAGATGAATTTTGGAAACTGTATAAACACATGAAAATTAAACAATATGCTCCTGAATGACCAGTGGGTCAATGAAGCTATTAAGAAGAAAATTGAAAATATTTTTGAAATAGATGATAATGGAAACACAACATATCCATACCTATAGGATACAGCAAAACAGTTCTAAGAGGAAAATTTATAGCTATAAGTGCCTGTATCAAAAGAGAAGAAAAACTTCAAATAAATTACCCAACAAGGCATATTTCAGATCTAGAAAATCAAGCACCAACTGAACACAAAATTAGTAGAAGAAAGGAAATAATAATTATCGGAGAAGAAATAAATGAAGAAAACAGTACTAAAGATGAATGAAACAAAAAGTTGTTTTTTTGAAAAGACAGAAACAATTGACAAATCTTTAGCCAGAGAAATGAAGAAAAAAGGGAGAAGACACAAATAAATAAAATCACAGATGAGAAAGTGAGATATTACAACAAATACCACAGAAATTCAAAGACTTATTAATTACTACTATAAGCAACTATATGCCAATGAAATGGAAAATCTTGAGAAAATAAATTCTTAGATATATACAACCTACCAGGATTCAACTATGAAGAAATCCATGCCTGAACAGACCAAAAATAAGTAATGAGATCAAAGCTGTAATAAAAAGTCTCCCAGTAAAGAAAAGCCCAGGACCCTATGGCTTCACTGCTGAATTCTACCAAGTTTTTCTTTAAAGAAGAGCTAATACCAATCCTACTGAAGCTGTTCTGAAAATAAAGTAAATGGGAACACTGCTAAATTAATTCTGCAAGGCCAATATTACCTTCATACCAAAGTCAGACAAAGACATATCAGTAAGAAAAAGAGAACTGCTGACCAACATCTCTGATGAAAATTGATGCAAAAATCCTCAACAAAATACTAACAAAGCAAATTCCACAATACATTAAAAAGATCGTTAATCAGGCAAGTGGGATCTATCCAAAACAGACAAGGATGGTTCAATAGATGCAAATCTGGCCGGGCGCGGTGGCTCAAGCCTGTAATCCCAGCACTTTGGGAGGCCGAGACGGGTGGATCACGAGGTCAGGAGATCGAGACCATCCTGGCTAACACGGTGAAACCCCGTCTCTACTAAGAAATACAAAAAACTAGCCGGGCGAGGTGGCGGGCGCCTGTAGTCCCAGCTACTCGGAAGGCTGAGGCCGGAGAATCGCGTGAACCCGGGAGGCGGAGCTTGCAGTGAGCTGAGATCCAGCCACTGCACTCCAGCCTGGGCTACAGAGCAAGACTCCGTCTCAAAAAAAAAAAAAAAAAGATGCAAATCAATCAATATGGTACATTGTATAAACAGAATGAAGGACAAAAGCCATATAATCATTACAATTCATGCTGAAAAAGCATTTGATAAAATTCAACGTTCTTTCTTGATAAAATCCCTAAAAACAACTGGGGTTAGAAGAAAAATACCACAACATAATAAAAGTTATATATGACACACCCACACCTTGTATCATGCTGAATAGAGAAGACCTGAAAGTTGTTCCTCTAAGATCTGCAACATGACAAGAATACCCACTGTCACCACTGTTATTCAACATAGCACTGAAAGTCCTAGCTAGAGCAATCAGACAGTATAAAGTTAAGAAGGGCATCAAATTAGAAAACAAGTCAAATTATCCTTGTTTGCAGATAATATAATCTTAAATTTGTAAATATCTAAAGACTCCACCAAAAAACTATTAGAACTGATAAATTCAGTAAAGTAGCAAGACAAAAAATCAGTAGTATTTTTATATGCCAAAAGAAAACATTCTGGCAAAGAAATACAAAGTAATCCCATTTGCAATTGCAAGAAATACAGTGAAGTACCTAAGAATTAACCTAACCAAATAAATAAAAGATCTCTCAATGAGACCTACCAAACAATGAAAAAGAAAATTGAAGAGAAAGCAAAAAAAAGTTATTTGATATTCATTGTTGGAATAATCAATATTGTTGAAAGGTCCATACTATTCAAAGAAATCCACAGATTCAATATAATCTCTATCAAAAAAGCAATGACATTCTTCACAGAAATAGAAAAAACAATACTAAAATTTATATGGAACCCAAAAAGACCTGGAATAACCAGAGCTATCCTCAGTAAAAAGAAAAAAAAACTGAGTGGATCACGTGATCTGACTTTAAATTATACTACAGAGCTATATAACCAAAACAACATGGTACTGGCATAAAAACAGCAGACACACAGACTTACGAGATACAATAGAGAACTCAGAAACAAATCCACATCACCTATAGTAAACTGATTTTCAACAAAGCTGCCAAGAACATACGTTGGGGAACAAACAGTCTCTTCAATAAATGATGCTAGGAAAACTGAATATCCATATTCAAAATAATGACTCTAGACCTCTGTCTTTCACCATATACAAAAATCAAATGAAAATGGATTGAAACCTTGAATCTAAGAACTCAGACTATGAAACTACAAGAAAACTTTGGAGAAAGTCTCCAGGACATGGATCTTGGCAAAGATTTCTTGAGTAATACCCTATAAGCACAGTTAGCCAAAGCAAAAATGGACAAATGGGATCACATCAAGTTAAAAAGCTTCTGCACAGCAAAGGAAATAATCAAGAAAGTGAAGAGACAACCCACAGAATGATAGAAAATATTTCCAAACTACTCATCTGACAAGGGATTAATAACCAGAATATATAGTGAGCTCAAATAATTCTATAGGAATAACATCTAATAATATTTGTCAAAAGAAGACATACAAATGGCAAATGGGTATATGAAAAGTTTCTCAACATCATTGATCATCACAGAAATGCAAATCAAAACTACAACGAGATACCCCACTCCACTTTAAGTAGGTTCTCTCTAAAGGGCAGGCAATAACGCATTCTAGCAAGGATGTAGAGAAAAGGGAACACTTATACACTTTTGATGAGAATGCAAATTGGTACAGTCACTATGGAGAATAGTTTGAAATTTCTTCAAAATACGAAAAATAGAGCTGCCATACAATCCAGCAATCTCACTGCTGGCTATATATCCAAAGAAAGGAGATCAGTATATCAAAGAAATATCTGCACTCTCATGTTTATTGTACCCGGTTTACAATAACCAGGATTTGGAAGCAGAACAGATTCATAAACAGATGAATTGATAAAGAAAATGTAGTACAAAATGGAGTGTTATTTAGCCATAGAAGAAGAGACCTTGTCATTGCAAAAATATGGGTGAAGCTGCAGGTCAGTATGTTACATGAAATAAGCCAGGCACAGAAAGACAAAGATTGCATGTTCTCACTTATTTGTGGGTTCTGAAAATCAAAACAATTGAACTCATGGAAATTGAGAGTAGAAGAATGGTAACCAGAGGCTGAGAGTGCCAGGCGTGGGGGAGGTGGGGATGGTTATTGGGTCCAAAAATTAGTTAGAAAGAACAAAATTAGACCTAGTATTTGATAGTATCACAGGATGACACTAGTCAATAATAATTTAATTGTACATTTTTAAATAACTAAAAGAATATAATTGGATTGTTTGCAACATAAAAGATGAAAGTCTGAGGGGACAGACACCACAGTTTTCATAATGTAATTATTATGCATTCTATGCCTGTATCAAAATATCTCACGTAACTTATAAATATATACACCTACTATATAGCACAAAAATTAAAAATTAAAAATCATGTAGCTTATGCATTCAAGACATATAGCAATCAGAAACAAAAATTATAATGTCAAAACATAATTTGCAAATTTAAAAAATACACCTACATATAATTCATGGATCAAAAAAGAAATCATAATAGAAATTAGAAACTACTTGAAATATGAAAGATGTATACATAGATGTTAATTATTTTCAATGTTCTAATTCTTGATTTTAATTTTGGGCACAGAAGTGTTTTAATGAGTATTAAGTAAGAATGTAGCATGTAGTTAAATAGACATATAAATTAGATAGATAGTGATAGTTATATAATGAACACAAATAAAAAATGAAAACAAAATAAAATTAAAAGGTCTGAATGGACAAATGAGAATAATGTATCATAACATATGGATTTTGATAAATACATTTTGGTTATTCTGAAGTAAAAGAAATGAACTAATTATAAGGATTGTTATTAACGATCTAAAAGCCAAATAGTAAATGCTTTTTGTACCATGAAACATGGAACTTAGTGAAATCTGTACTCAGAAATAGTCTTATTTTTACTGCCAAATTTCACAATTAATATCATAGAGATCATATATTTATTTTTAAAAACTAGTAAAATAATATGAAAATGAACTTATTTATGAAGTAATATGAAAATTTTATAAAATAATATGGAAAAAAAATTAAATGGACCAGGAACTATACTAATATAAAATGAAAACGTATAAAATAGAAAAAAACCCACAAGTTTTAATAATCTTAATGAATTCAAAAGTTACTTACCTTAAAACACCAGAAGACACATAAATATCATAACAAGATGGATTATGATTATTTAAAACTTAAATATTACCCAAAGAGACAAGAGAGATAAGATGTATATAAAAAGTAGCCCATGAAACATTGTGACAACAAATTTTTAAAAATGGTGAAAACAATTTTAAACCAAAATTGACCCAGAGAGAATTGATGAGATCAATTATCATGAGAAAAATTGGAAAAGTGATTAAAATTACCTTAAAAACCTATCAGAACGAGACACGTTTAAAGCTATGCTATATCCACTTAAGATAATTACAAGGTCAGTTAAAATATACCTTGTCTGAGAAATGCATATATATCTCCTGGATTCATTTTTAAAAACAGAATAACATTAATTCTAAAACATATTGAGAGAGTTTAGTGTAAACTTTCTTGAGTGTTTCCACGCAAGCTGGCTCTCTGCAAAACTTGATGGTCCTTCTACGGAAGATGGATGCAACATAGTGCTAAAGGTGATTAATATTATACAATGCTACATTTATGGTTTTATTCACAGGTTTTATCATATCATATGCCAAACTTACACTGTAGCCTCTGAACCTGCAATAGAAAGAAGATCCTACTATCATAAATATTGGGATGCCAGAATAAGGTCATGCAAGTGCAATCTTGTCAGTTGGCCTCTGATCATCTAATGGCTTTCCCAAACAGTAAGCACTGGTTATGGATTTTGATTTCTCTATTGTATTTCTGTGAATCAAATGCATGGAGCACAGCTCTGTAATAATACATTGGATTGAATTATACTTACAAACATTTCAGCCTGAGGGTTTGTTCTGAAAATTTGGCCTACTTGATCATTGCTCAGACTGCAGTGGACAACAGGAAAACCTCCTACTACACATATCTCTGTGAGTTTTCCCCAATAAATACTGATCCAGAAGGTCTGGACTATATTACAATACTAACATAAAATATGACTGTAGAAATTCATTTTGGATTTCTGATTAAAGTAACAGATAAAATCCAACCATGTTTTGTTGTATAATAATTGTACATAAGCAAGTCTTTTTCCCCAAAGATGGTTACAATGAAGTTCCAGTATTCACATAATCTCTTATGTCAACAATTTAAAAATATATAATTCCAGATGTCAAAAAGACATGAGATAAATTTTATCAACTATTCTCAAAAATAATTTTATTAAAAATGTTTAAGTAAAACAAGAATGAAATAAAATTATTTTAAAAGGTAAAGTCCAAAATACACAGACACAGACACACACACACACACACACACACACACAGAGGCAATATATATTTAATAGTAAAGGGAATATTACTAAACAAAGACATTGTGTATGAATTTTATTTTTAACATGTTTGGGAATTGTATTTTAGTGAGTATGATAAAAGGATAAGAAAATGAAATAATTGATGTAAACATTGAAAAGAGAGAGATAAAACACTCTCTTTTTTCAACAATTTCTTATTTCAAATGATGTAATTAAATCACATAAATATAACAAAAGGTAATAATAGTAAAAGCTAAAAGACTTCAAATTGATAAATAATTGATATACAGTTTATAGACTTAGAACACATTATTACCTATAACCTAGAAATTGGTATCAGAAAACTTTCCTTTTCAGTATCTGCATATAATAAAATTCTTAAAAATAAATTTCTAAGAATTATTTAAAACAAATGAAAAACTATAAAATCTTAATGAAAGAAATATGTATGATCAAATTAAGTTGTATACCATATAACTGTATTTTGATTGATATATTAACTATTTCTGAATTACTTTAGCTCCAATTTCAATTTAAGAATAAGAACAAGCTGAACAATCTATGAAGTCATAATTTTTCTTCATCCCCTTAGAGAGCATAGTTGGCAAGCAAACAAAAGAAGTGAATACCAGTGGCCCAACTCTACAATGAGAGACACAACACACAAACCATTTCATCTTTTGCAAAGCCAGGAGAAAGAAGTGACCATCTTAAAAGAGGATAAGGAAAAGGAACTTGAATTTTAACAAATTCTTATGGGCTCAGTGTGAGTAGTGATGATTTAGAATAATTGGGAGACCCAGATTGTGTAGAATAATTGGATGAGCCAGACTGGGTCTGCACCCACTTTCTGTCCTTTTCTCTTTAAAGAGAAATATTTTTAACTGTGGTAAGGACACTTAATATGAGTCCTACCCTCTTAATAAATTTTAAATGCACAAAACAGTATTGTTAGCTATAGACACAATGTTGCACAGCAGATCTCTAGAACTTGTTCATCTTCTATAACAGAAACTTTATTACTGTTGAACAGCACTCACTTTCAAGTTGATTTCCACAGACTAGTACCAGGTACTGTTGAACAAGACTAGAAGCAGAGCAAGAGACCAAAGAGAACCCCCAACAGTGGAGTCAACATGCAAGTAGGGATTGGCTGCCAATGAGAAAAAACCTGGCCCACTTTCCTGGAGTCTTCTTTCATACAAACAAAAATCTGTAATCTGATGGAGGAGTAGAAAATCTTCTACTGCTTAGGACTAGGTGAAGATTCATTCCCAATAGAAGGCAGAATCAAAACATTCCACCACTAGAAAAAGGGTGGGAAACATTCTTGCCCCAAATCCTAGGCAAAATCCACCACTTCTAAGGGAGAGAAAGAAGCAAAAATCATCTACTTTTTGGATTACATGGAAGATCATCAGAATATCGCTTGGGCCCAGGGTCCTGAAGATAAAAGGTATGTTCCATCCAGGTAGTAGCAGAAAACAATGTCATGCCCAAAAGCTCATAGATGTAAGAAATGATTTGAAAGGCTCAGGCACGTAGGACCAGCTGAAGACTGAAGCTGGAAAAGAACTGAGAAACTTTGTTCCCCCACCATGAGTCTACCACTGAGTAACTGGAAACATCAGTTCACCACTAGGGACCTGCAAAAGCATGTGGAGACTATCTCTTTTCACAGGTGATTGGGGACAGCCGGAAGCCTAGAGTAGAGCTGGAAACCCCCTAGTACCTTGGACCCCACACAACACTCAAAATAACAGCAGACCACCAACAAAATAAATTGAAGTCTGTGTTGGAAAAAGGATTTGAGGTGTAGACCTGCTTAAGTGTTCCCCCAAGTTATTAAATCCCAGATTCCTAGGTTATAAAGATCTATCTGTAAATGCCTCCAGGACAAACACAGATTGAGCTTAGCTAGCACTGAAGTCTTCTGTTGCGACATTATTTTTGTTCATGGGTTGGCAGTAACAATTTGGTCTTGCTTTTTTTGAAAACTAAGGTTTGAACCTACATAAATTATGAGTTAGAACTAGGACTCCTATATAAAGATATGACTCCTAAAGAGCCACAGTTTCTATAAAAATAAATCATAAAATCTGAATACAAAGGAAGATAGCATTTTCCTAAAAATTCCTATGAGAATTCACAAGTAAAGCCTGGCTCTCTGAAGAGATTTTCATTTGGATTTACATTCTCTAGAAGGGCAAGAAAATAAAGCCCCTCAAAACAAAAGTTAGCCAAAGAAATTGGCTTTGCCTGGATATAGAGCTTTTCATAAGTAGAAGCAATTCAATTTTTAAAAAATACAATCTAAAATCAGGCCTTTCAAAATTCTAATAGATAATCTCTATGAACCACAAGTTAATAATTTAATGTAAAGCACACAAGAAAAACAATTATGAGAGATATTTGGGAGAAACAAATAAAAATCTATCAGCATGGTTTAGATGTTTATGGATCTCAGATAATGGAATTATATGTATCATATGAATATAATAAAATGGTTAGTGTATATATATAATCAAAACCTAAATAATAACCTATACTATAAAATATTAGGCAACTTTGAAAAGAAAAAATTAGAACTTCTAAATATAAAAATTACATTAAAAGTAAAACTCAATACAGAAACAATAGATGTAGCTGAATAAGTAAACTGTTTAATAGATCTGATGAAATTATTTAGAAGACAAAAATTAAACAGAAAATATTATTAGAAATAACAACTGAAGGAACATGAAAAAGGTTCCAGACTCATCTAAATAGCACTTCAGAAGGAAAAAGTGGAAGAAAGAGTAAAGAAATAAGTTAACATATAAAGAGAACTTCCTAGAATTAAAAAAAAAAATCAATAAAAGTTAGATATTATGAACCAAATTAAGAAAACATACACACGCATCCTTAGACTTGTTGCAGTTAAACTAACACCTAATACAGGGAAAAGTTTTAAGATAAATAGGACAGAAAGAGAGTTTGATTAGTTAAGCATCAATAATAGCCTGACTCCAGACTTATCAATGGCAAAAGAGGTGCCTGAAAAAAGTAGAATGTTACTTTTCAAAATATTAAGAAAAAATACCTTTCACAAGAGTACCTTAATTAGAAAAGCTGACTTTTTAGCACCAAAGCAAAATGAAAGCATTTCAGGCAAGTGCATTTTCCATGCATAAATCCTCACCAAAGAAATGTCTAAACCTCCTGGAAAAGGAAGAAATATAATCTCAGAAAAAATGAGTGACATGCAGTAAGAAATGACAACAAAGAAATTGATACGTATGCTACAATAAAATGAACATTGAATTCATAATACATTAATAGAACTGTCAAAATGTAAAAGTTAAAAAATGGACAAAAATATTGAACTGGCATTAAATGTTAATAACAATATTAGTTGACATTAAAATGATTCAAAATTATTGCATTGTTTTGTAGGTAGAAGTATTTTCATTAGCTTTTTACTTTGTCAGCATACATGTAAACGTAGTAGGGGTAAGAAAGAGAAGATACAGCAAATTATATAAATTCTGAATTACACAAAGTAAAAAGGAAGAAATAATTTAAAAGATGACAGGAAAAGAGGAAAAAGAGAAACAAGCAGCTTAAATGGAAAGCAGCAAATAACATATTAGAAATATATCTTTGTCAAGAATTGTGTTAAATGTAAATGGAACAACTTAGCAATTTTAAATTCAGAATTTAAAATTAGTATTTTCAAAATATTTAAAAATTATTGCTTTATTTGACAGCTTTATAATGTATCACAACAACTGATGAAATAAGAAATACTTTATATGAGGATATACAATTTTTTTACTCATAACTTCAATATTTACTTCTCCTTCAATTGTTACAGGTATACTCATTCTTGTAGGTTGTATTGGTGGGTTGGTGCAAAGGCTTATAGAAACAGTTGTTACCAAAACCTCCCTCAATTCTCCCCGACCCTATTCAGATAAACTCCTACTCCTAGATAACCAAGAGCAACACAGCCAAATTATGTTAGAAAAATTTGAAGAGGAAAAACTATAAAAGCAAGAAGGGGAAAATTATCAGGAACAATAAGTTCCTCTTCAAACTTCCTCATTCTTTCTTGTTCTGTAAACAACTCCTCCTGCCTTTCCCTCACCCAGATGTGCTTTTCCACCTAATTGGTAATGGACAGTCCCTCCCTTCCCTCCTAGTTAGCCATGTTCAATTGAAAGTAGTAGTTAATTGGGTCAGATTAGATTGTGCGGTCCAACTCCAGCCAATGGGGAAAGGATGCGAGAACAGGAACTGCTTTAGGGATAAAAACCCCTGCCCTACCCTGCTCGGTGTGCTCTTGCGATCACCTCAGATGCAGGCAGTACCCTTCTGCAGAAGTAAAGTTGCCCTGCTGAGGAAAACAAAACACACAAAAAAAGTATAAGTGACAGAAAAAGAATAAAGATTCTTTTTCAAATTATTGAAAATTCAGAAAGAAATACAAATAACAAACTGCATAAAACTGACAAAAGGTTTGCAAACATTGGACCTAGCATTTACAGAATACACATGCATCGTAAGCTCACATGGAATCGTTTATAAAGCTGACTATACACTAGGCCTTAAAAACGTTTTACTATAAAAAAAATCTGTAATGTAAAGATCGTGTTCTCTAGAAATAATACAAATTAATAGTTCATGACAAAAAGAAAATCTGAGAACCTCAAAAATCTGAAAATTAAAAACCAACATATATAGAAACTACTTCTGGGCAAGACAGAGTAAGAGGGAGTAGATACACAACTTAAAAGGTGGACAAAATGCATGTATGAAATGAAGACTTTCAAAATTGGATAACATACAGCACAGGACTGTAATTCCTCAGAGAATGAAAACAAATGAATTTCAGAAGAGTAGTAGTTTGCTACCTAGAGATCATTTCCAAGGCCCTAGCATAGTCAAAGTAAGCACAATTACAGCAAGCTCTGCAAATATTAGGAAATTTTTAATTTTTTGATTCAGTACTGATAGCCACATGCTTAAGAGGACATGACACAAACTAGAGAAAGAATAAGATGTCACCTGTAAGTAGTAGGGAAAACAGTCTCAGGAACTCACAGGAATCTAGGAATAATTTGTGTTCTCATGAGCCAGAAGGGGAGATATCGTGGTAATGGGGCATGGGAGAAAATCCTAGGAAGAATATCACCTTACTAGTGGTTTAGATTTTCTCTCGACAGTCATTAGATTGCTCTGGATTCACCATAACAAATCTTAACAGAAAGTCTCAAAATAAATCAAATTTCTTGTAATTTAATCATATGCCAGTATAGAAACCAGAACCTAAAATATAAAACCCATCATGGCCTGCATCCAATCAAGAATTATGCATGCCAAAATAGGAAAGCATAGCCCCCATCAGGAGAAAAATATTGAACTAGCAGACATGGCTATTAAAGCAGTTATCATAAATATGTCCCATAAAGATGTACAGATGACTGAAACAAGTAGAACTAGAAGATGATAAAATACAAGGGCATGTAATTCAAGGTAGTTAGGATATAAAAGGTGAAAGAGTCACCAAAGAGAAGGTAGCAAGAGATGCAATGTCATCAAAGGATAGTCAAAATTTCAATAAAAATGAGAAAGTCAAGGGAATATTCCGAAAAGTGGTTGAAGACTTAGCTGGTATTGCTGATGGTAGTGTGTGAGCTTTAGAGGCCATAGTAAAAATGATTCATGGAATCTGCAATGCGTATAACAATAGACAGAAAATTGTCATGCAGAGGCTAAAAAGGATAAAAGTTACATTAGATATGGAATACAAAGGAGGCCTGGTTTTTTGTTGTTAATGACATAAAGATATATAAGGTGATATAATTAGTCCCAGAAGTCTATTGATAAAAGATTATTAACATTTTTTTAAATTTTTTAATTATAGCATCCCTCTCACAGTTGGTCTCCTAACCAATTTGCCCTGGTGACAAGGTTATATTCTAGCCCTAGTTGTGGGGATGAGGGATGGAGATGGGGATGATGTGTGGGTTTTACCATTGGAAGCATGTGAGCTCCTTCAGCTTCCTTTTCGCTGCATATTGTTCAATCTGGGAGAAGGGCAGTGTTGGGGTAATGATGGGGAAATGTGTAAACTTCCTTTAATTCCTCCTAAAAGGAGGAATGTATTAGCATGTATTAGCAACTCAAATTTATCTCAAGTAATAATGACTTAGAATATTTTTATTTTAATATTAGAATAGGGGCTTTAGATTTGAAGATATCTAAGTTTCTTTCCATCTTTTCAATTTTGTGAGATATGCCCACTCATTCCAGTATTTGGATAAGATATTTCTACCTAATAACATACTATTGAGGGCAATCTTCATTGAAACAAGGAAATACTAAGATAGAATGTTGATCACACCAATTTTATTTGCTCATGAACTGAGATTTAAAAGTTTCAGAAAGTCTTTTGCCTATAATAAATAGGTATAGATGCAATCCATTATCCTCCTCAAAATATATTACTTATTTTTTTCTTTATTCATTGATTTTATAATATTAGTTGAGCACTAACTATGTAGCTATCATTTGACTAATACTGTCAGTCACAAATTAAATTGCAATAGTGATAAAGAGGAATCATGATAATAAATGACAAATTGTTTAAGAGTACTGAGGATGACATTGCAGAGAGAGTGATAATTGAGCTTGAAAATTGAATTAGGTTTCTAAGATAGACATGGACAAAAGTATTTAACATAGTAGAAAATAGCTGTTAAAAACAATTAAGACATTAATGAGAATAGCACCTACAGGAAGGTAGAAGACCATTGGTAAAAGTCTATTACAACATAGTATTTGTTGGTGCGTGAAAGGGGCAGAAAGTTATGTTAGGAATGTGGAAAAGAGTGAGACTATATAACACAAAGATTGAATATAGTTTCAAAAATTTAGACTTTATACCAATGGAAACTAACAAAATACTTTAAAAAGAGAAAATGATATGATCAGAATTCAGTTTTAATTTAGTTCCATGTAAATTATGAGTTATAAATATACTGGAGATATGTTGATGCATAAAGCAATAGCATGTTAGGAAAAATAATGACAAATGGACAGTGACTGTATGATACAGAGAAATAAAAGGAAGTTAATATTTAGTATTTATGTCTAGCTTTGCTACTTACCAGGTGTGTGACTTTGGTCAAGTTGCTTATCCTTTCTCTGTCTCACTTTATCTATTTTTAAAATAATGTAATAATTGCATCTCACCATCTCTATTTTTGAAATAATATAATAATTGCATTTATCTTATGTATTTTATGAATATTAAAATTAACACAGGTAAAAAGCTCAGAATTATGCTAGGCATACAGTGAACAGTTGAAAAAAAACCAGCATTGGTTATTATTGAGACTATTTCAGCTGATAACCAGAGAACATAAGCCATTTTTATATCAAGTCATAGACAAGGCCATGCTGCTATGCTGAAAGAAACAAGACAGGGACAAGGTTCTCCATAACTATAAAAATAACAAGTTCTTTTGAGACAAAAAATGGCCAATTTCTGCTTTTTTTCCATGCTACTGTGCTGAAAGAAAAAAGACAGGGACAAGGTTCTCCATAACTATAAAAATAACAAGTTCTTTTGAGATAAAAATGGTCAATTTCTGCTTTTTTTATTTTATTATTATTTTTTACTAGTACTATAACTCTAGTACCTGTTTAGTTTTTCCACCAACTAAATGGTTGCCAAGATATCATATATCCATATTAACCCCACTTCTTAAGAGATTCAATCCAGGCCTCCAATTTCTTTGTTTGAGACAGAGTCTTGCTCTGTTGCCCAGGCAGGAGTGCAGTGGCACAATCTCGGCTCACTGCAAGGTCCACCTCCTGGATTCACACCATTCTCCTGCCTCAGCCTTCCAAGTAGCTGGGACCACAGGCGCACACCACCACTGCCGGCTAATTTTTTGCATTTTTAGTAGAGATGGGATTTCACCACGTTGGCCAGGATGGTCTCTATCTCCTGACCTCGTGATCCACCCGCCTCGGCCTCCCAAAGTGCTGGGATTACAGGAGTGAGCCACTGTGCCTGGCCCAGGACTCCAATTTCTTAATTTATTCTTTAACCATCCAAGACAATCTCAAATCCTATAGCCATTCATGTAAACTTCCTTTTTCTGAAACATCTACATTTCCTTAGATTAAGTTCTTTCTGCAGTAAGCTAAAGAAAATGCAATTTGTTTGACTATAAGGGTTTTTCTAAAGATTTTGCCTTATGCACATCAATATTATCATAATTACTAATATTATTATTATCAGCATTATCCAACGAGGTGTATTCTTAATTTAACACAATGTTTTGCATCAAAAACCATTCAAACATATTTATATTCTGAACAAGTGAATAAAGAAATTGACAATTAGAAAGCATTTGGCTTCAGGTAGCTCATTGGTTCTTCATAGTGAATATCACTGGGTCTCTAGGGTATCCCAATTAAGAATTCATTCTACGTAACTAACAGTTAAACAATCTGAAAAGAATGAATTCATGGACTCATTCAAATTCAAAATTAATTAAATAATTAAATTAATATTAAGTCGTACAAATTAATCCTTATGCTTTTCTGGCATTGATAAAGTTACTTTCCATTTCTGCTTCTCTATTTCATTATCTGTAAAGTATGCACATGAATATTCATTTCATAATGTTGTAGAGGAAATTAAAACAATAATATGCATTAAATATACCGTAGCTGGTAGTGTCCTTGCCGATTAGTAACCTCTCAGTACATGTTAGCAGTCTTCCATTTCTTGCCTCAAAAGTGACCAAACTATGGTTACAGAGTCAAGCCTCAGCTCATTAAGCCGTGTTAACATCATACATTAAGTATGTAAGTTGGTAACTGTCTTTAGTGCAAAAGAATTTATAGAATTTCCACAAGCATTTAGAGTGTTATTTAAAAGTATTTGCATACTAATTCACTGTATTAAAAGTAAGTTTGCTGGGGTTTTCCTAAGCTTCCAAATTTTGTCTCCTCCTTTAAAATTAGATGTTAATTGATAACATATATGAACCTAATTTTAGAAAATATTCCTTTTGATATAGAAAGTAGTAAAATAAATTTAGCATATATTGGTAACCTAAGCAAATATTTTTTTAAAAACATCGGCCGTCAGAAAGTCTAATTTATAGATTTTGTGAGAGTGATGGTTTGCATATGTTTTTGTTTTTTAATAAGTAATATAGCATTTTCAATTTGACTAAGGTATATATTTCACATTTTTCAATTAAAAACAACATTTTAAAAAGGTTTTTATTTGAGCAAAGACAACATAATAAAGTATTTTTATTCTTTAGCTTGAAGACAGGTTATCCTGTTTGCTTAAATTGTTCAATCACTCTTTAGAACTATCCAGCATCCAGTCTGTTTCTTCTGCCTAAAACAAACAGTCAATTTTAATTAACTTGGTGCATAGAAGTCTTTGGCATTTGTGGAAACTGGGCACAGAGCCAATCCTCAAAACACCACTGATCAGTTTGCCTAGAAAGAAGTAAAAAAAAATAAAAACGGAAGGTAGTGTCTTGGAAGAGCCTCCGAATGTTATTCTGAAATCAAACAGATAGAAATTAAAAATTAAAATTTGAAAATAATTTTAACTCAGGTAAAATGTAATACCTTGTTTAAAAATTATAAGTTTAATAGTTACTTGGAACTTTGGGGATGTGAATAAATAATGAGTGGTTAAAAGCCTAATTTTATTATTACCTATTTTGAATCTTTATAAACAGCATCCTTTGTATTTTAGTGCAATTGTTTTGGAGCAAAGTCAGTGAGATTTGGTTACCTTCTTGGACTGACTCTGTGAGGAATTACTAAGATGGTAGAGTTGGCCGGGCGCGGTGGCTCAAGCCTGTAATCCCAGCATTTTGGGAGGCCGAGACGGGCGGATCACGAGGTCGGGAGATCGAGACCATCCTGGCTAACACGGTGAAACCCTGTCTCTACTAAAAAATACAAAAAACTAGCCGGGCGCGGTGGCGGGCGCCTGTAGTCCCAGCTACTCGGGAGGCTGAGGCAGGAGAATGGCGGGAACCCGGGAGGCGGAGCTTGCAGTGAGCTGAGATCCGGCCACTGCACTCCAGCCTGGGCGACAGAGCCAGACTCCATCTCAAAAAAAAAAAAAAAAAAAAAAAAAGATGGTAGAGTTATAATTGTGTTTCAAAGAAGAGCTTACTATTATATTGTCTTAACAAATACAAATCTCCTGATATCTAAAATATTCAGCTTCATCTATATGAAGCAGAATGTATATGTTTAAAAAGCCACTTGTTATTTTCTGATTTTTTAATAGGTATGCTAGTGGGTGTGAAGTAGTATTTCCATGTGGATTGATATACTTTTCCTAATTATTAGTGATACTGAGCATCTTTTCATGTGCTTTTGGCCATTTGCATGTTTCTTTTAAAGAAATGGGTATTTCAATTTTCAGTCCTTTTTTTTTTTTTTTTTTTTTTTTTGGTCTACCTCTATCACCCAGGCTACAGTACAGTTGTGCTATCCTAGCTCACTGTAGCCTCAACTTCCTGGGTTTCAGCAATCCTCCTACCTCAGCCTGTCAAGTAGCTAGGAATATGGGAGCACACTACCATGCCTGGATTTTTTTTTTTTTTTTTCTTTTTTTTTTTGGTGGAAATGGGAGTTTTGCTATCTTTCCAGGCTGGTCTCAAACTCCTGGCCTCAAGTGATTCTCCCATGTCAGCCTCCTAAAGTATTGGAATTACAAAAGTGAGTCATGGTGCCTAGCCTTTACCCATTTTTGAATCAGGCTGGTTGTTTTTGTTGTTGAGCTTTAGCAGTTCTCCATATATTCTAGACATTAAGTTATCAGTTATGTGATTTGGAAATATTTTCTCTCATTGTGTGAGGTGCCTTCTTACTGTGTATATGGTGCCTTTTGATACTTATTAAAAAAGATTAAGTCAAATTTATCAACTTTTTCTTTTGCTCTTTGTGCCTTTTGGTGTCATATCCAAAATATCATTGCAAAATCCAATATACTGAAGATTTTGTCCAGTTTTCTTCAAAATGGTTTACACTTTTATTTGTTTTATTTAGGTATTTGATTCATTTTGAGTTTATTTTTGTATATAGTGTTAGGCGAGGGCTCAACTTCATTCTTTAGTGTGTGGACATCCAGATTTCTCACCACCTTTTGTTGAATAGACTGTTTTTTCGGCATTAAATGGTGTTGGCATCTTTATCAAAATCATTTGACCATATGCAAGAGTATTTTTCTTTGTCCATTCTATTTTATTAAATTGTTTTAAATGTTTGTTTTTATTCCAGTGCCACCCTGTTTGAATAGCAGAGTTTTGTAGCAAAATTTGTGATCAGGAAGTGTGACTCCTCCAACTCTGCTGTTTTTGAAGATTGTTTTTGCCATTCAGGGTTCCTTGAAAATCCATATAAGTTATAGGAATGGTTATTCTATTTCTGAAAGAAAAATATAATTAAGATATTGAAAGGAATTGCATTGAATTTGTAGATTGTTTGGGTACTGTTGACATCCTAAAAAATTAAGTTTGGCCGGACGTGGTGGCTCACGCCTGTAATCCCCAGCACTTTGGGAGGCAGAGACGGGCGGATCACGAGGTCAGGAGATTGAGACCATCCTGGTTAACACGGTGAAACCCCGTCTCTACTAAAAACACAAAAAATTAGCCGGGCGTGGTGGCGGGCGCCTGTAGTCCCAGCCACTTGGGAGGCTGAGGCAGGAGAATGGCGTGAACCCGGGAGGTGGAGCTTGCAGTGAGCCAAGATCGCGCCACTGCACTCCAGTCTGGGAGACACAGCGAGACTTTGTCTCAAAAAAAAAAAAAAAAAAAATTAAGTTTTTTTTTAAGAGTGTATATAACTCAATTTCTTAATATCTTTTTAAATTTCTTTCAACAATGTTTGTTTCCACTACACAAGTCTTTGTATTCATGCCAGTAAATTCTTGCTTAAGTTAATTTGTAAGTGTTTTATTCTTTTTAATTATATTATAAGTGAAATTGCTTTGGTAATTTTCTTTTTAGATTATACATTGTTACTTAATAGAATGCAATTGATTTTTGTGTGTTGAGTTAGTTTCCTACTACTCTGCTGAAATCATTTTTAGTTCTAACAGATTTTTTTTTCTCAAAGCTTTAGAATTTTCTAAATATGATATGGTATCATGTATGAGAAGAGATAAATTGATAAATTTGCTTCTTCCTTCCCAATTTTGTTGCCTGTTAATTCTCTTTCTGCCTAATTTCTCTGGCTAGAATTTCCAGTACCATGTTAAATATAAGTGGTAAAAGGGAGGATCCCTGCCTGGTTTTTGATCTTAGAAAAACATTTTTAGCTTTTCACAATTGATATAATTTTCACTGTAGGTTTTTCATATATAAAGTTTTATTATATTTAACTATTTTATGTCTGCTTATAGTTAGCTGACTGTTTATGAAAGGGAGTTGAATATTGTCAAATCCAATTTCTCCAAAAATTGAGATGATCATTGTTTTGTTGTGTGTGTGTTTTCTGTCAATGTGACTTGTTACATTGATCAATTTTCATGTGTTCAACCACCCTTTCATTCCAATAACAAATCTGTATGGTCGTCTTATATAATCCTTTTAATATGCTGCTGAATTTAGTTTGCTAGGATTTTCTTGTGAATTTTTCTTCAATATTCACAAAAAAACATTGAGCTGTCTTATTATTTTCCAGTTGTATCTTTATGTAGCTTTGGTAAGATAATGGTGGTCTCAATGAATAAATTTGTAAGCATTCCCTCACCTTTAAGTATTGGGAAAAGCTTGAGAAGGATTAGTGTTAGTTTTTCTTTTAATGTTTGGTAGAATTCACCAATGAATACATCAGGTTCAGGGCTTTTCTTTCCTGGAACACTTTGATCACTGATTCAATCTCCTCACTACTTGTAGTTCTATTCAGGTTTTCCAACTATTTGTAGTTTAGTCTTTTAAGGTTTTGTTTTCCTATGGCTTTTTTTCATTTCATCTATATTATCCAAACTGCAACTATCTAGGTGGGAAGACATAGGTCTGATACTTTCTGCTCCACCATCTTCCAAGAATCCTCTCTTGCTATAGATTTTTTGATAGTCAATTTTACTTAAAAAACTAAGAATTACATTAATTACAAAGCATTGACTAGAAATTGAAAAACTATACATTTGTTTTTAGAAGTCATTTAATATATCTTTCTATTTCTAAGATTTCCCAAGTTAGGAAATTTGTATTGTCATACATTTTATTTGTCCTAAATTAAGTGCCAATTTGTATCACATGGTCAGAATGGAATGGAATAAATTGAGTTAAATTTGGTTTACTTGTTATTACAGGCTGTGTGCATCATGTAGAAAGATAAACTATTAATATGTTATTGAAGAATTTTCATATGACAAAAAAGTTAGAGATATTATAGTATAAACAAACAGGCATGCAAACAAACATACACAGACGTATATCTGAGGTCCCATAATGATCACTAATTAAATATTCAAATAAAGATTACAAAACTAATCAAAGTTTATTTATTGTTTATTAAGAAGAATGTCAAATTGGGGAAAATTTTCGGAAAAGTTACAATAGAGAGGTTATTCTGTAGAGAGTAAAGTAGAGTTCAAGCTTTGGATATCATCAAATATTTATTTTTAGGAAATATTAGAAAGAAATACAATATAGAAAACAAACAAGAAGGGGAGCTCTGATCCAAAAAGGAGGAGGCTAGAGTTTATAAAATTTTCCCACATATAACCTTCAGCATTTAGTTCAAACACGTTTGATAAATATACAGACGTCTAAGGATTAGTTTGAGAAACAATTGCCTAATCTTAATTTAAATTTAATCTTAACAATTGACACATTCAATTAAAATTCACCAACTTTTAAAATAGATTTTAAAATTTAACAGAAGTTCAAACTTAAATTATTTGACTTTACTGTGTTTCTGTTTAAAAATTAATATGAATTTTACATATAAAATTGTAAATGTTTACATTATAGAATGTGATATTTGGATATATGTAAGCAATGTGGGATGATGAAATCAAGCTAATGTATCTAACACTTCATCTACTCACCATTTTTGTGGTAAAATTTTTGAAATTTACTCTAAATATTTTGAAATATACAACAAATTATCATTACATATGGTCAACAGCTGTGTAGTAGAACTCAAAAATGTATTACTGCTATCTAACTGAAAATTTGTATGCTTTTACCAACATTTCCGCATCTCCCCAACCTCTCCCAGCGTCTGGTAACCACTATTCTACTCTCTACTTCTGTCAGTTTGACATTTTTAAATTTCACATGTAAGTCAGATTATGTGGTATTTCTGTGGTTGGTTTATTTTACTTGGTATAATGTCCTCCAAGTTTACCTGTTATTTCAAATAACAGCTTTTTAAATAGGTTGAATAGTATTCTGTTGTGTATACATGTTACCTTTTCTTCAATCATTCATTTGTGGATGGACACTTTAATTGATTCCATGCCTTGCTATTGTGAATAATGCTGTAATGAACATGGAAGTGCAGACACTCTATGATATACATTTCATTTCATTTGAATTTCATTTTATTTGGATATATACCCAGAAGTGAGATTGCTGGATCATATAATATTTCTATTTCAAGTTTTTTTGGGGGATTCTTCATACCTTAATCCATAACTGCTACATTGATATGCAGTTCCAGCGACAGTATACAAGGGTTTCCTTTTCTCTACATCCTTTCAACAAGTATCTTGCATCTTTTTGATCATAGCAATTCTAACATGTGTGAGGTGATATCTCATTTCAATTTTAATTTGCACTTCACTAATGATTAGTGATGGTGAACATTTTCTTGTAATAAACCTATTTGCCATTTGTATGTATTATTTTGAGAAATATCTGTTTAGGTCCTTTGCCTATTTTATACCTGGGCTATTCTTTTTTTTTTTTTTTTAAGTCCCTTATATATTAACGTTAACACTTTGTCAGACCGATATGGCTTGCAAATTCTGCACTATGATTTTCCTTTGTTGTGCAGAAGCTTTTAGGTTTAATGTGACCTCATTTGTCTTTTTTTGCCATTGCCATCTGTGCCTTCAGGGTTATATCCAAAAAATTATGCCTAGACCAATGCTTTTACCCTATGTTTTCTTCTAGTAGTTTTAGAGTTTCAGATATTGCATTTTACTCTTTAATTGATTTTGAGTTGATGTCTATATTTGCTGTGAAATAATGATCTAACTTCACTCTTTTGCTTCTGTATTCAGTTTTTTTCTCCACATCCTATCAACACTCATCTTGCATCTTTTTGATCATAGCCTTTCTAATATGTCTGAGTTGATACCTAATTGTGATTTTAATTTGGACTTCCCTACATTTATTGAAAGGTCTGTCCTTTTCCTACTGTGTCTACTTGGTAACTCTGTAGAAAATCAATTTCTTATAAATATATGGATTCATTTCTGAGCTTTCTATCATTTTCCATTGGTCCATGTTTCTGTTTTTATGTCAATACCATGTTACTTGTATTACAATTGCTTTATGACATATTTTCAAATGAGAGAGTCTTATGCATGTATGCAAGTGGCAGCCCAAGTTGTGTCTGGAGCCCTTTGAGCCACAAATAGAGCCAGAGCAGCTGGAAGGTGAAGAGCACTGTCCTGAGGCCAAACAGGGCATCAGGGCCCTGGGCCTGACTCTTGAAACCACTTTTCCCTCCTTGGCCTCTGCTGCTGTTATGGAGGCCATAAATACATATGTAAGAAATGTATCTCAACATGATAAAGGTCATATAGGCAAGCTCACTGCTAACATACTCATATGGAAATAAGAAACTTATTTGGAACTGGAGTAAATGTCACCTGTGATATGCCTTAGCAAAGAACTTAGCTGCATTGTGCTCCCGCTATTGGAATCTGTGGAATGTTGAGCTTCAAAGTGATAATTTAGGGTATCTGGCAGAAGACATTTCTAAGCAGCAAAGCATTCAAGATGTGGCCTGGCTGTTTCTAGCAGCCTATATTCACATGCAGAAGCAAAAGAATGACTTAGGCCAGGCGCAGTGGCTCATGCCTGTAATCCCAGCACTTTGGGAGGCCGAAGCAGGTGGATCACTTGAGGTCAGGAGTTTAAGACCAGCCTGGCCAACATGGTGAAACCCCATCTCTACTAAAAATAAAAAATAAAAAAAAAATACAAAAATTAGTCAGGCATGGTGGTGTGTGCCTATAATCCCAGCTACTCAGGAGGCTGAGGCAGGAGAATCACTTGAACCTGGGAGGTGGAGGTTGTGATGCCGAGATCATGCTATTGTACTCCAGCCTGGGTGACAGAGCAAGACTCCACCTAAAAAAAAAAAAAAAAAAAAAAAAAAAAACTTAAAAATAGAACTTGTATTTAAAAAGAAAGCAGTGTATAAAAGTTTGGAGAATGTACAGCCAAGCCATGTGGCAGAAAAAGAAAAAGCTTTTCTTGGGAGAGGAATTCAAGTAGACTGTGGAGCAACCACTTGCTAGAGATATTTGCATAATGAAAAGGGAGCAAAGTGCTAATATCCAAGTCTGCGGTAAATGATCTTGAAGCTATTCCAAAGACCTTTGTGACAGGCACTCCCATAACAGCCCCAGAGGCCGAGGAGGTAGAAGTGGTTTCATGAGCCAGGCCCAGAGCCCTGATGCCCTGTATGGCCTCAGGAATGTGCTCTTCACATTCCAACTGCTCTGGCTCAAAGGGCCCCAGACACAACTTGGGCTGCCACTTTGGAGAAGGCAAGTCATAACCCTTGCCCGCTTCCATGTGATGGTAAGCCTGTAGGTGCACAGAATGGATGAGTTTAAGAATGCCTTTTAGCCTCTGCCTAGATTTCAGAGGATGCGTGAGAAAGCCTAGGTGTCCAGGCAGAAATCTGTTGCGAGGGAGGAGTTTTACAGAAAACCCCTCCTAGGGAGGTGAGGAGGGGGAATGTGAAGCCCCACACAGAATCCAAATTGAGGCACTTCCCATTGGAGTTATGTGGAGGGCCACCATCCTTCAGCCCCCGGAATGGTAGATCCATTGACAGCTTGCCCCGTAAGAATGGAACAGCTGCAGGTACTCGATGGAAACCCATGAGGGCACCCACTGGGGCAGCACCCTACAAAGCCACAAAGAGAGAGATGCCCAAGGCCTTTGAAGTATACCATTTGCACCAGTGTGCCCAGGATGCCCAGTGTGTACCTGAATGAAGAACATGGAGTCAAAGATTATTTTGGAGGTTTATGATTTAGTGACTGCCCTGGTAGGTTTTAGACTTACATAGAGTCCTTTGCCCCTTTCTTTTGGCTGATTTATCTTTTTTGGAATAGGAATATTTACTCAATGCCTGTACTCACATTATATTTTGAAAGTAAATAACTTGTTTTGAATTTCTTAAACTCATAAGAGGAAAAGATTTGCCTTGTCTCAGATGAGACTTTGGGCTTTAAACATTTGAGTTAATCCTGGAATGAGTTAAGAGTTTGGGAAACTGTTGGAGTGGCATAATTGTATTTTGCAATGTGAGAAGGACAAGATTTGGTAGGGGTCAGGGGTGAAAAGATATAGTTTGAATATTCGTCCCTGCCTCAATCTCATGCTGAATTAACAATTCCCAGTGCTGGAGGTGTGGTCTGGTTTGGGTCATAGGCGGATCCCTCATGACTTGGTGCTATCTTCATAATAGTGAGTTCTTGCAAGATCTGGTAATTTTAAAGCATGTGGCACCTCCCCCACTACACTGTCTCTTGTTTTTACTCCTGTTCCCACCATGTGATATAGCTGCTCCTGCTTAATCTTCCATCACGAGTAAAATCTGTCTGAAGTCTCCCCAGAAGGTAGCAGATGCAAGAGCCATGCTTGTACTCCTTTCATAACTGTGAACCAATTAAACCCCTTTTCTTTATACGTTTCCCAGTCTCAGGTATTTCTTTATAGCAATGCAAGATCAGCCCAACACAGATAGTTTGTTCTTAGTGTATAGAGAGGCTACTAATTTTTATATCTTGATTTTTTATCCTAAAATTTTACTAAAGTTGTTTGTCAGTTCTAACAATCTTCTCTCTCTCTCTCTCTCTCTCTGTCTCTGTCTCTGTGTGTGTGTGTGTGTGTGTGTGTGATCTTTAGCATTTTCTATATACAAAATCATGGAATTAGCAAATGGAGACATTTTCACATCTTCATTTCATATTAGGATGTGTGGATGTTTTTTCTTTCGCTCCGTTGTCTAATTCATCTGACTTGGACTTCCAGTATTATTTTGGAAAGAAGTGGTGAGGGTGTGGGAATCTTTGTCTTTTTCTTGATTTTAAAGAAAAAGTTTCCAACTTTTTTACTGCTGAGTATGTTAGCAGTGAACTTTCATATATAAACTTTACTGTGTTGAGATACATTTCTTATATACATATTTTTGAGAGTTGTTGCCTTAATGAATGTTGATTTTATTTTCAAATGCTTTTTCTGCATCTATTGAGATAATTGTACAATTTTTATTTTTTAACCCGTTAATGTGGTATATCATATTTATTGACTTGCAAATGTTGAACAATTCTTGCACCATAGGGATAAGTCCCACTTGTTTGTGGTACATCTTTTAATGTGCTGTGGAAATCAGTTTACTAGTATTTTCGTGGGGATTTTTGCATCTATTTTTGTTATAGATATTGGCTTATAATTTTATTTTCTTGCAGTTTCATAGATGCACAATCATAGGCTTGTCTCCTGGCCTAGAGAAGCCTTATGCAGGGGACAAAAGTTCAGCAGAAAACCTGACAAAGGACTAGAGCCTGGCAGACCTGTTGGCCATGCTTTCTGTAGAGTGATTCTCTTGCCTGCTTTTTTTTTTAAGTCAGGCACCTCTGTTGGCTGGAATGCAGAGCAACTGCCAAAGTCCAGGCACTATTAACTCCATCTTGCTTCTTGGTTTCTAGCTGGCCCCTAGTGGCCTACACCTGCCGATACTGCCAATATTTCCTTTGAGGTGATGCTATGGTTTGAATGTGTCTCTCATTTTCACATATTGGAAACTTAATACTCTAATTAATATGTTGATGGTATTTGGAGCTTGGGCTCTTGGCAGGTAATTAGGATTAGATAAAGTAATCAGTGTGGGACCTCTCAATGAGACTTGTGGCTTTGTAGGGTAAGGAAGAGAGACCTGAGCTAACACACAAGCTCTTGCCTTCTCACCATGACCTTTTTTTTTTTTTTTTTTGAGACTGAGTCTCTGTCGCCCAGGCTGGAGATCAGTGGCACGATCTCGGCTCACTGCAAGCTCCACCTCCTGGGTTCATGCCATTCTCCTGCCTCAGCCTCCTGACCAGCTGGGACTACAGGTGCCCGCTACCATGCCTGGCTAATTTTTGTCTTTTTAGTAGAGACGGGGTTTCACCGTGTTAGCCAGGATGGTCTCGATTTCCTTACCTCGTGATCCACCCGCCTTGGGCTCTCAAAGTGCTGGGATTACAGGCGTGAGCCACCATGCCCGGACGATGCCCCTCTTTTATATTATGACACAGCAAGAAGGCCCACACTGGACTTCTCAACATCTAGAACTTCTCAACATCTAGAACTGTCAGAAATAAATATCTTTTCTTCATAAGTTATCCAGTCTGTGGTATTCTGTTATAGCAACAGAAAACAGACTAGGACAAGTTATACAGAAATGGGCCTCCTGTGAATTGTCCCAGAATGCTAGGGATGCTAGATGTCTGTTTTCAGCAATTTTTTCCATTGTCGAAACTATGAGCCTAGGGAGATCCTCTCTGTTTGGTGCTATGCCAATTTGTGGGAGGCATGGTCAAGGTGAAACTAAGTCTTAGTCTTCTAATGCAGCTTTTCTCAGTTCCATGGCTTAAAAGGTTGTATCAGCCTCACTCCTCAGTTTGGAATATGCATGAAGATATTATTATCTGTGGATAGTTGCTAGTTGGATTTACTTTAGCGGGACTGGAGCTAGGGAACTCCTATTCTGCCACCTTGCTAATGTCACTTTTCTTACTATGTTTTCCTTTTCTTACTATTAAGCCAGTAATAATTGTTACTGCTTCCCTGACTCCCTCTCAACATACACACACACTGGCAAGGTTTCTGTGAAAATTAAAAAGATAAAATGCATTTCAGTGTGCTCTGATGGGAGAATGAGGAGGGCCTAAAGGGATTGTAAGTATTTACAGATAAGGTCTCTCATGGAGAAGTGAAAATACTTAGGTATGAAACTGTGTAGGTGAACACCATTTTGTCATGGGGATAGTCACTCATCTCCAGCATTATCTCATCTAAAGAGCCTTTTCTGATGCACTGGTGCCACTCTTTCCTCTGTACTAAGCTTGCTCATTGTCCTTGACATGGCATTATTACTATTAGTTTATGTCTCTTTCTTCTCTACTACATTTTGTAACAATTCATGGCTGTACTATTATTTACTTATCTTTATATAATACTATAGGATATAGCATCCTCAAAGCTACTTACGACACAAATTCGCTGTCTAACCTATGCTTGCTGAAAACTTGCTAATTATTAAAACAAAGAATCTAATGTAATCATATCATGAAGATACCTCTTGCATTGCAAATCCTGATCAGTGATTCCTCAAGCAAAACAATCTAGTAGCTTAATATTCACTTTTTTCTGCTTTGCCTTTATTTTATCTCAATCAAAAGTCAGATAGTTTTAACGTTATTTAAAGTAAGTTTTCAACCTTAACTTTAACATTGGGACTATATTAAGCTTTGGAGTAATAGATAATGTTTCACTTATCATTATTCATTAATTAATTTATTAAACATTTATTTAGTAGCTGTTATGGAACAATCACTGTATTAATTTCTGGGAATACACAAATGACAAGCACAGAGACCTTACCCTTAAAAACTTATACTCAATTGGAGAAGACAGGAAAGAGAGATATAACTCTTTGTTTCCCCTGCCACCAGAATTGACTACTAAAACCAGAGCCATAAGATGCTATCTCTATTTTTCTCTATCTAACAATTATAGAAAGGCCAGTCCCTCATGAAAGTATTTCAGAGAATCCCCAGAGAGTTGTTTATATGTGTTCCTCAGTTCAGTTCTTTAGGCTGCATTGAAATGGGCATTTCACTTCTTATAATCTGTTTTGTGTGTTCACATTTGCTGTGGAGGAGCCACATGCCCACGTGCAGTTCACTGTACACACTGTTATTTAATATACTGGTGTTCAGCATATACTTCTGTTATAGCTGCTATGTCTTTGCAGCATTGATTAATCTGAATCAGCCAATGCTGCATTCTGCTCTTAAGTTTCTTACAGTGAAATAGTGTCAAAACACATGAAAATTTAAGTACAACAAAAATGAGTCCACATTTTCATTTCTTCCATGTAAAAATGAAAGCATTTTAAGTATGTTTCCTTAATTTTTCTGGAGTGTCATCTTATTCATCCATAAAACGGAAATGCCTATTTTGCAGTGTTTTATGCAGACTCAATTTGTATTACTGTATTTGTATTATTGTAAATACTTAATTTTAAATTTCCTAATCTCCAGGATTACAGAGATTCAATTTTCTTGTTAGGTAAGGTACATAAATTGTGTAATATCTCAATAAATAAGCCTGTAAAATCTCAATAATTTTTATTGCATCACCTCTCACTTTTCCTTGTATACCTGCTTCTAATTTAATTGCATAATGTATTTATAATTCATTAATGTCTTTATAATTCTTATAAGTTTAAGGGCTAGAGATGAAAGTGAATGTATATTGACTGGATTGTGGCAACTGGATGATACTAAGCAAGGCTGTTTAGAGGATTAGCATGGAAAAAGGTAATATGCAGTAATATTCATCTTGTGTAAGTGTTATTTGCATACATTTCTCTTTCTTTGGAAAAAAACATAATTTAGGACATACCTCGACCATCTTAAAAAGGTCAATATTTTCAAAGTGTCTCCAAATTCAAAATGTGACACTACTATACCTCCTCTTTGTGACACTAATTCTAACCGTCTTTACTTCTGAATATTGACTATCAAGAACCATGAAGGATCTGAGATTTTATCCTATTTGGAAGCTAACAAATCAGTCTACCACATTTTTTTGTGGATGCTGGTAGAAGACAAAAGACTCCTGGATCAAAGATGAAGTCCAGATTATTACTCATAGAAATCACAGTAGCCAGAATATCAGCATTCTTGCATCTGTTCCAAAAGTTCCTGTTCTCACAGAATGCCACAGAATGGACCATATGCCACCTACACATGATAATGTGTGACATTATACGAGGGAAACACTTTGTTTAAGGAACCTAAATATTTTATAATAGTTAATAAGCCATATTGCCCTTTTATCTAGAGGGAAAGCATTCATCTATAATGCAGTAAGTAAGCTTCTCTTGGCTCTGGAGATGTCTCTATCTCCCAAGACCATCTGCTATACAAACATCTTTAGAAATGATAAAGGACAAAGTAACCTGCTCACAAGACATGCAGAAACACAGTGTTTGAATGTTGTCTAACCCTTTAACTCCTTCAGTAATAACAAGAATTATGATAATACATTTGTATGTTAGATATATACATTAAAAGGAATCCACCAAACAGCATATTTTCTGCAGTCTGTGGCAAACCATAATCACATTACAAAATGTTTCTCTATTGAAGTCAAAGTAACTTTTACACACATTGTTAAGAGTTTGTTTTATATCCTTTCCCTCTACATCTCCCTCCTTCTGGAATTAAAAATAATGACATTTTGTCTGTCCTTTGAAAAACTATACAGTTTGTTTTATTTGGATTCATATCATAATCCGATACAAACTGTCCTATAGTTAGGAGGTAATATTACCCTTGTCTCCAGCAATCTTTTGGTAGTTGATTCACATTTGTTTACACACTTCTGGTATCTTTTGCTAGATGCTCCTTTATAATGACATATTGATTTTATTTCCATTCCATGATGTAACTGCAAACAAGCATCTACAATTCAAATATCTGTTCATTTTGTTTTAAGCAAGCAATATTTTCACAAGATTGCATCATAAAAACTAACTAGATTGAATAGCACAACCAGTTGCTGGAAGGAATTGACTTAGTGTGCTTGTTAGGGGACAGAATGGCCATGATTATAACTAGAACAGATTGCTTAAGTAGCAGAATCTGCACAATGGCTCATTGGTAATAATGGGTTGGGGGTTGGGAGGAAGCAATGACACTGTCCAAGGTTAGTATTTTCTCTTGCATGCATGGTAGTTTTGAATAACTGAAAACAGCTGTAGAATAAAACCCCTGCCCTGGCTTATTATAAACCATTCACACTTTGGCATTAGAGATATGAATAGGCCCTCAAGGAAAGAATGGATTTCAATTCAACAATAGAAAGGGACCATCAGCCAAATGAAGGGGAAAAAAGTGCACGAAGCTACGTTATTTCCAGAATTGAACTGCTTCACCAACTGGAAGTCAGGAAAAAACATCTGCTCCTGATTTGTTTGGAATTTTTGTTTTCCTGGGCGAGCAGAAGGGAATAAATATAAAAAGACAGAAATTAATTCTTTGAAGTCATGCAAAAGGTAGAAATATTTTCTCAAATTTTTCCAATACACTGCAAAGAGTAAGACGGCTATTTGCTAATCAGATCCACGAGTATTGAAATCTGAACACTCAAGTTAATCCATTGATGATTATTTAATATTGTGTTTGATGACATGTTCAGGATATAGTGCAATTAGAATTTTAAAATACAATATTTGAAAAATTATTCTAAAAGAAAAGTAATATACATTGCAAAGCTAGCCTCTAAATCTTCATGTATGTGTGTGTGTGTGTGTGTGTGTGTGTATATGTGTGCATGTGTATGTGTATTAGAAGAAAGGCAACTAAATGTATTTGAAGGTCTTGTGTAGTATACACATTCACATTCTTCATACTAGTGTAAATTAAAATCTTCCTCTTGGCTTGGTGTGGCGGCTCACACCTATAATCCCAGCACTTTAGGAGGCTGAGGTGGGCAGATCACTTAAGCCCTGGAGTTCCAGATCAGCCTGGACAACATGGAGAAGCCCCATCTCTACACAAAATACAAAAAAAAAAAAAAAAAAAAAATTAGCCAGACATGGCAGCATGCACCTGTAGTTCCAGCTACTAGAGAGACTGAGGTGAGAGGATCACTTGAGTCTGGGAGGTCAAGGCTGAAGTAAGCTGTGATCACACCACTGCACATCCACCTGGGTGACAGAGTGAGACCCTGTCTCAGGAAAGAAAAAATCTTCTTCTTAAAATTATATGTAGCAGGATATCATATTAAGAATTTCATTATTGTTGGGCTATCTAGAAAGCTCACACAATCTGGATATATAGCAGGTGAAGAAAATGTTTGGAGGCCAGGCATGGTGACTCAAGCCTGTGACCCCAGCACTTTGGGAGGCTAAGGCAAGAGCGTTGCTTGAGCCCAGGAGTTTGAGACCAGCCTGAGCAACAGATTGAGACCCTGTCTCTACAATTTTTTTTTTTTTTAATTAGTGGGGTATGGTGGTGTGCACCTGTAGTCCCAGCTACTTGGGAGACTGAGGCAGAAGGATTGTTTGAGCACAGGAAGTTGAGGCTACAGTAAGCCATGTCCACACCACTGCATGCCATCCTGGGTTACAGAGCAAGACCCTGTCTCAAAAGAAAAGAAGAGAAAATAAAATGTTTGAGAAATATATTTTGTTTATAATATGCTCTGGCCTTAATGTTGTTCTCATTTTTATATTTTTGATATTGTGGCAGACTCCAAAAACAAAGGCCACAAAAAGGACATAAAAAGAAAATTTCACTGAAGTCTCTCAAACCTTAAAAGTACAAAGAAGAAATATGTTTTGATCTATGTATGATGTGAGGTTTCTGATTACAGCTGAGAAGTCAGTAACCGGTTCAATTGGTTCTGTGTATCAGCGTGGCAGCATCAGCACACACCGTATGAAGGATATTTCCTGTTTGCTTCTAGGAACTGACCTCCACCCTTTTCTGCCTTGCTCTGACAGAAGCTGAATTCTACTGACCAAATTATGTAGGTTCTTTTGTTTCATACACACAAACTCATAGGTTTTCTTTTTGATTTACTTTAAGTAATAAACTTTTGATCTCAAGAGACTACAAAGCTAGCTAAAAATTTCAGACCCATAACATGAAAATCTGGGTAAAATTTAAGAAAATTTGTATGTGTAAAAATTATTAAGTTTTGAGTTTAGAAATTTAAAAAATTAGATATTTGAATTAGTTCTACCAAGTAAAATAGAATTGCAGCTTCTCTATTTGGGTGGGATGTGACTTACATTTGGAGAAAATGTGGAAATAACAATAATTCTATATTTTTTTCTTCAAGAAAATAGCCTATTTTATGTCTCTTTTAAATAATAGCAAAATGCAAATTACAAATATATACATAATTTTTTCTTTGTATCCAAAGTTCTATTTCAGAATAGGATTGCAAAAATAATACTGCCCCACTGTGTAAAGGAAATGAGAAATGCAGAGGCCATTAGAGAGGATTGTGAATTTATACAGTACATTAGAACCAAAGGATAAAGCATGATTATTTCTTAAAAATTCAGTGTTTAATGCCACTTGGGTTTGTACTGCTTTTTATCTGAAATGATAAATCCACGAGGCCATAATTTACCCAATCTTGCCAAAACATTTTAGGTGATTTTTTTTTGTATTAGTTTCTCACTTTGTTTATACTCTTTATTTCAAAATGAAAAACTGGTTTATACTAAATAGTCTGATTGCAAGAAACACAATAGCACATCATTTCTTGTCTGACTAAGCCATAACAATATTAGATCAAAACCATCTATGTTGTTTGTTGGTTCAAGTTTCCAATATTTTGTTTGGTACCTATTATTACTGAGGATTGATGAAAACAGTAGAACTCTCTCTCTCTCTTTTTTTTTTTTAAAAACCCATTCCAATTTCATATCTCTTAGCCACTTCTACACCCTCAAAATAGCAAAGAGTGAATTGGGATGGTAATAAAATACCTTTTTAAATCATATATAACTCAATTGTGAGTTTTAAGTGTTTTCAAGCTTTATAATAAAAACATTTTTTTCTATGTGTTGTATTTGATACTTTTGGTATCAAGTTATTAGAATTTCAAATATTAATAAAACATAGTTTTTAATAGATTTTGAAAGTAAATAATACCTAATGTATTTAGAACAGCTCCACATTCAAATAAGACTTAACCTATCAGATGATATTTATAAATTTCCTTTTCTAAATAGCTTTATTAAGGTATATTTTGATAGGGAAATAATTGCGTGGATTTAATGTTTACAATTTTATGATTTGGGACATATGAAAACACTTGTGATACCATTACCACAATCAAATAATAGACATATCCATCACCTCCCAAAGTTGCCTTGTGTTCCTCCTCCCTTTTTGTGTGAATAAAAACACTTAACCTGAGACTTACCCTCAACGAATTTTGACATACACCATATCCTATTGTTAACTATGGCTAGTATGCTATATATAGCCCATCTCTAGAACTTACTCATCTAGCACAACTGAAACTATACCTATTGAAGAACAACTCCCCATTTCTTCCACCATCCTCAGCCTCTGACCACCACCATTGTATTCTCTGCTTTTATGAGTTTACTATTATAGATAATTCACATAAGTGGAATCATGCAATAGTTTTCCTTCTCTTACTGCTTTATTTTACTTAACATAATGTCCCCCAGGTTCATCCATGTTGTTGCAAATGGCAGGATTTCCTTTCTAAGACTGAATAATATTCTGTTACAGATCTGTATCTATTTATCTATCTATCTCTCATCTATCTGTATGTGTGTGTGCACGCACACACACACACACACACACACAAAGATTTTCTGTATCCCCTCATCCATTGATGAACACTTGAAGTGTTTCCATATCTTGACTATTGTGAATAGTTCTGCAGGGAACATGGAGGTGTGGGTATCTCTTTAAGATCCTGATTTCAATTCTTTTGAATGTATACTTAGAAGCAGAATTGCTGAATCATATGGTAGGTTTGCTTTGAAATTTTTGAAGAATCTCAGTACTGTGTCCCATAGCTGCTCTATCATTTTACATTCCCACTT
The DNA here is from genome assembly GCF_008728515.1 of Papio anubis. Taxonomy (NCBI): domain Eukaryota; kingdom Metazoa; phylum Chordata; class Mammalia; order Primates; family Cercopithecidae; genus Papio; species Papio anubis. The sequence continues at coordinate 55,115,583 of NC_044984.1, forward strand.
TTCTTTTTTATTTGTTTCTTAATGTGCTGTGAAATTTCACTTTCTGCAGTATACGAGGTGCCTGGCTCTCAGGATGTTTTGATTTTCACATACTTTTTTAAAAATAAAACATATTTGTTGTATTATTAAATTCAATTAAGTTTTGCCTGAGGTACCTCGAAACTTTGAATCCCTACATAGCCAACCGAAACCTAACTTAGTTTGTAAACAAGCTGTAGCCTAAGAGTACATTCTTGTAACAAATAGCTCAATCTCAGCCAATCACAACAAGTGAGCTTCAGCTATTTACAGGCTACCAGCTGACCAGATCATGACCCTATAAGGCAAATGCCTTATCACAACACACTCAAATAAGGAAAATGCCCAGCTATAATCAATCAGGCTGTTTCTGTATGTCACTTCTGTTTTCTGTCTACAAATACCGTCTGTCTATGTTGCTGGAGCTTTCAGCCTCTTCTGGTTCTGAGTGCTTCTCAATTCATATAGTTTTTGCTCGAATAAACTCAGCTACCTTTAATTTATCTAAAGTTTTTATTTAATAGTATCTATATAAGTTATAAAAAGGAAAGTTATCCATTTTCAAAAGATACTCCCTAAAGTGCTGGTTTAAAGATGGTGTTCTGTGTTCATGCATTATGACTCCTAGCATAATTAACAATAATTCCACCAGGTATTATGACAGAAGCCAGTAAGGATACCCTCATGGCTCTGGCAAGAAGAGGAGTAAAGCAAACATTATTAAATGTCCAAGGATGTCTTCTGTAACAAATTACTACTCTCTAGGAAAAAGACTACCAGAGTCTTATCTCATGTAGGGGAAGATCATTTATTCCACTCCGGCTCCTTTTGGATTTTTTTTTTTTTAGATGGAGTCTTGCTCTGTTGCCCAGGCTGGAGTGCAGTGGTGCGACCTCGGCTTACTGCAAGCTCCCAGATTCGTGCCATTCTCCTGCCTCATCCTCTCGAGTAACTGGGACTACAGGCGCCCCCCACCACGCCAAGCTAATTTTTTTGTATTTTTAGTAGAGATGGGGTTACACCATATTAGCCAGGATGATCTTGAGCTCCTGACCTCATGATCCATCTGCCTCGGCTTCCCAAAGTGCTGGGATTACAGGCATGAGCCAACGCGCCTAGCCCCTTTTGACTTTCTGATCTCAGCTAAGGGAAGAGGGGAAGAAAGCTAAGATATATGTGGAAAGGTCATAGTCCATGTACTGAGGCCCACAAAAGACTGATGTTTAATTAAAAGATTAAAAGATACACTTCTCTCTCATACCTCATCATCATAGTCACAGAGTTTCAGTATGATAAAAGTTATAGCTAAAGGAGTTCAAACTTATATCTCAAAAGAAGTTCTTAGGAAAACCCAAAGTCAACAGATAAGACAACGAAGACACTAAAGGAATTCTAAGGCTCTGGTCCTAGAGAAACAACAAAAATTAAAGAAAGTTCAAACTCTTGCCTAATAAACAAAACCTAATACTAAAAGTTTGTTTACCCCAGTTTTTATTACCTGATACATAATGACCAAGATTAAACACAAAATTAAAAACATGCTAAAAGAACAAACAAAAGGTGGTCCAAAGAGACTGATTCAGAATTAGATTTTAAGTTGATAAAGATTTTGAACTTATTGGATAATTTAAAATAACAATGACTAAGATATTAGGGCCCTAATGGATAAGGTAGACAACACACAAGAATAGAGAAGCAGGTAGTTTTATTTAAAAGTCAACTTACATTATTTAAAAATGTATATTGCAAAGTCTAGGACACACACACATACACACACACACACACACACACACACACACACACAGATTTATATTATTCTAAAAAGGAAAATGAAATAAAATGCTCAATTAAAACCACATAAGGAAAAAAAGAAATAACAAAAGAAATACAATTATACGGAACAGTTGAAAGAGGTAGATATGAACCCAACTATATCAATAATCATGTTAAATGTGAATGGTAAATACAACAATTAAAGGACAGAGATCTTCAGAGTGAATGAAAGATCAAATATATGTAGTCTTTGAGAAACCTACCTTAAATATAAGCACTCACACAAGTTAAAAGTAAAGATAGATGTATACCATGTTAACACCAATTCAAAAATAGCTGGAGTACCTCTATTAATTTTGGATAAAGCTGACATCAGAATAGATTACACAGAAAAATGAGGTTAATTCATAATGTCAATTATCCAAGAAAACGTAACAATTTCAAATGTGTATTTCTCTAACAAGAGTGTCAAAGTGCATGAAGCAACAACTGATAAAACTGCAAAAGAAATATATAAATTCAGTACTACAGTGAGAGACCAGTGTTCCTTTTTTAGTGATTGATAAAGCAGATAAACAATCAGTAAGGATATAGAAGACTTCAACAGCATTATCGGTATGATCCAGTTGACATTTACACAATGATTTATTCAACAAAAGCATAATACATATTCCTTTAAAATTCAAATAGAACATTAACAAAGATGGACCACATTCCAGGTCATAAAACACATCTTAACAAAATTAAAAGAGTCAACATTTTATAATGTGTATTCTCAAACCACAATGAAATTGAGATAAAAATCAGTAACAGTAAGAAAAATATAAAATATGTGATGGTTAAATAATACACTTATAAATAGCACACAGGTCAAATAAAGCTCTCAAGAGAATTTTTTAATGAACAAAATTAAATTGAAAATATTATTTATCAAGATTTGTGTGTTGCAGTGATAAATTTAAAGGTGAAATTCATAGGACTAAAAGGATCTAAAATCAATAATTGGAGCTCCCACCTTAGGGAATTAGACACACAAAACAATTAGGCCCAAAGCAAATATTACAAAAGATATAATGCTAGGGCAGAAATCAATAAAATTGAAAGCAGAAAAACAATACAAAATTAAATAAACCCAAAGCCTGATCTTTAAAAAATAATCAACAGACATTATAAACCTCTGGAGACATTACCAGAGAAACAATGAAGACACGAGTTGCGAATATCAAAAATGAAAGACAGATAATCACTACTGAGGCTATGGACATTATACGGTTTACAAAACTACTATGTCTACAAATTTATTAACTGAGCTGAAATGCACCAATTCCTTGAAAGATATAAACTACCAAATGTACACAATAAGAAATAGACAATATGAACAGGCCTAGGAAAATTGAATCATTAATTAGCTCCAAAAATTAAAGCACCAGACCAAGATGGTTTTGCTAGTGAATTCTACCAAATCTTTAAGGAAAAAAAAATCAATTCTATGCAAACTTTTTAAGGAAATAAAGGCAGAAGTAATACTTCCTAACTTATTCCATGAGTTAGGAATACCTAATATTAAAGACAGATAAAGCTATTATAAAAAGGAAGGCTACAGGGAAATATTTCTCATTAACACAGATGCAAATTTCTCAACAAAACATTTACAAGGTAAATTCAACAGTGATTAAAAGGATTATACACCAGGATCAAAGAGATTTTAGTCCAGGTTTGCAGAGTTGGTACAACATTCAAAAATCAATACGCTCTACCATATCAACAAGAAAAAGAAGAAATATCGTATGATTTTATCAATTGATGAATAAAGCATTTGACAAAAATCTAATAGCCATTCATCATTAAAAAAAAAAAACCTCCTAGCAAAAGAGTAACCGAAGATACTTTCCCAATTTGATTTTTTAAAAATCTACAGACAGAATACAGCTAATATTACACTGAATGATGAGAAACCAGATGGCTTTCCATATTCTTGGGAATGAGGCAAAATTGTCCTCACCTACCATTACTATTTCACATGGTAATTGAAGTATTACTTAGGAAAGGAGTTGAAAATAATGGGAATTTTTTAAGACAATGAAAAGGAAATACTAGACAGAGAATGCAAATGAAAGAATAAAACTATCCCTTTTTTGTAGATGACATAATTATGAAGAAAATTCCAATGAATCAACAAAATTCTGGAACTAATAAATAAAATTTTATGTTTTTATGAGTATATGTGTATATCTAAGTGACCTTGGATTTGAAAATTAACTTTTAGATACAATGCCAAAAGCATAATCCATGAAAGAAACATTGAAAAGTTGAACCCTATGAAAAACAAAAACTTCTGCTCTGTAAAACACAGTATTAAGAGAATAAAAAGTTAAGCATAGATTGAAATAAAATATTTCTAAGATATCTTTCTTGTAAAAAACTTGTATCTAAAACATATCCAAACTCTTAAAACATAATAGTAAGAAAATCAGCAACCGTATTAAAAAAAATAGGAGAAGGATATTAACAGACACCATGCCAAAGAAGACATACTAATAACAAATATGAAAAGACCCAACATTATTTTTCATTAGGAAATTTCAAACCAAAATTAACATAGACCTATTAGAATAGTTAAAATCGAAAACTCTGACAGCATCCTTATCTCCAAGAATGCAGAGTAATAGGAACTCTAATTCATTGTGAGAATGCAAAATGGTTCAGGAATTTCGGAAGACAGGTTGTTAGTTTCTTACAAGGTTAAACATACACATGGTGTTCTTGTGTCATCCAGCAATATGCTGTTAGGTATTTACCCAACTTATTTGAAAACCTACGGCCACAGAAAAACCTGCTTGTGGAAGTTTATAGCAGCTTTGTTAATAATCACCCCAAACTGGAAATAATCAAGATGTCCTGCACAAATGAATGCATGAACAAACTACAGTATATCCATACAAATTTACATTGCATATGTATATTTCTATCACTTGATTATTCAGTGATAAAAGAAAAATTATAAAGCCATAAATATACATAGACAAATCCTAAATGCACATTACTAATTAAAAGCAGTTAGTTTGAAAATGTTACATTCTGTATGATATCAACTATGTGACATTCTCAAAATGTTGAAAAGACAAAATTATAATGACAGTAAAATATCAACCATTGCCAGAGGTTTGGGGAAGAGGAGGAAGAGCTAACTAGATAAGACACACAGGAATTTGGAGCATTACATCTATTCTGTGTGATGCTATAATAGTAGCCATATGACACTAGACATTTAACAACTCATAGAACTTTCCAGTACAGAGGAGTGAACCTGAATATACCCAAAGTAAAAAAGAAAACAAACAAACTGTATAACAAATGTATGAAACAACCTCACTGAAGTGGATGGAAATGGAAAAATGCTGAACTATATAACTTTGGGAATTGGTGGAGTCTTTACAGTTTAAGGCAAAACAAGCAACAACAACAAAAAAAAGTCTAAACAGAAGCCCACTTTTCTAGTCAATAAAGTTGTTATTAGGCATGTGTGAATTAAATATGTTTATAGTGCTACATATGTATATGAATTTAGACTTTATATAAATGTAGGGTAGATGGTGGGATATTTCTGAATGCTCTAATGGAAGGTCACGGAGAAGTAAGGGGAAGAAGATAGAACTATTGATGTGGTCATGGATTACATTTATATAGATACTTTATATAGATACAGATCTTTACATAGACAGCTGTTTATAAATATCTATATATACTTGAATTAGTATATAAACATTTATTTCCTTGCTTTGTCAGCTGGAAATGCCTACAAGGAAGAACTCACTGGCAGCAGTGAGTATACCTCATGCCCAGATATTGATGATATTTATACTTTTATCCATGAAGACAAATCAGGTATTCTTGAATACATAGGTTTCCTAGGACTAGGGCAGAAACTATAAAAGATGAGCCTGGAGCTTTCTGTAATGCTCCAGAGATCAAGGAAGTGCTAAAGACCAATCAACCAACAAGCAAACACAGTCATAAGCTGTCAAAGAAACAACACTCAACTGAAAGTTTTCCCAGTGGTCCAAGATGGAACAATTTGAACCACCACCAAAGCAGTTTTGATATTGGTTTAAAAGCCTAAATATAATATAAATATATACTTACTAATATAAGATTCACACTAATATAGATCAATGATTTAATAAATAAATAAATGAGGGAGAAGAGATAAATGTCCCATGCAGAAGAATTCCAAATATTGTTGGTAGAAACTCTGCCCTCTAGGAAGTATAACCATTTACTCCTTAGGTGTAGTTTGCACAAAGTGACTTCCTTCCAAAGAGTGCCATACGAATAGGGAGGAAAAATTGTAGCTTTGCAGTGGAGAAACCGAATATACTCTATTTCAGCCAGATGATCAAAGTCAACATCCACAATTATAAGTCATGTCATCCTATAATGAAATAAAAACAGTTCAATGTTCTCCCTCTCCAAACCTATAAGCATAGTCTAGTTATGAGAATAAACCAGACAAATCACAACAGAGTGATACTCTACAGCAGGGGTCCCCAACCCCTGTCCACAGACCACTGGTAGCCTGGCCGCACAACAGGCAGTGAGTAGCGGGCCAGCGAACAAATTTTCATCTGTGTTTACAGCCGCTCCTCATCAGTCGCATTACTGCCTGAGCTCCAGCATTAGATTCTCATGGGAGCAGTAACCATGTTGTGAACTGTGCATGTGAGGGATCTAGGTTGCGCGCTCCTTAAGAGAATCTAATGTCTGATGATCTATCACAGTCTCCCATTACCCTCAGCTCAGAGCACCATTGATTCTACATTATGGTGAGTTGCATAATTATTTCATTATATATTACAATGTAATAATAATAGAAATCCTGTGCACAGTAAATGTAATGCCCTTGAATCATCCCGAAACTATCCCCCACCGTCTGTGGAAAAATAGTCTTCCATGAAACTGGTCCCTGGTGCCAAAAAGGTTGGGGACTACTGCTTCACATATTACATGATTTAAAGCTTTACATACTGCTTTACATGTACTCCCCAGAAGTCTCAAGTTCACCCCCAAAGATGCAAAGAGTGAGAAACTGTCATAGCTAGGAGAAATGTTAGAAGATGTGATGTCTAAATGTAATGCATCCTGAATGAAATCCTGGAACAGAAAAATTATATTAGATAAAATGAAATCTGAATAAAGGAGGGATTTTATTTAACAATAATGTGTCAATATTAGTTCATTCATTGTAAGTAGTGTACCATCCTAATATAAAATTTAATAACAGGAGAAACTGTGTATGTGGTTTATGGGCACTCTATAAAAGCTGTGTAATGTACATAAATATAAAAGTGTTCTGAAAAATGAAGTTTATTTTAAAGTTTTAAAAATCAATCAGTGAATATTTTTTAAATGCCTACCATTTGCAAAGGAATGTGATAAGAACTGCTTCAGGGTCTGAAGTGTTTTATCCATTCTTATTGTATTTCTCCATTATTTAAAGTTCTGAAAAATGACATATAACATTTATTTGGCACAGTAAAATATCGGGGACCTGGCGCGGTGAATTACTGTAATCCCAGCACTTTGGGAGGCTGAGGTGGGCGGATCACGAGGTCAAGAAATGGAAACCATCCTGACCAACATAGGGAAACCCTGTCTCTACTAAAAATACATAAATTAACTTAATTAGGCGTGGTGGCACACTCTTGTAGTCCCAGCTACTCAGGTGGCTGAGGCAGGAGAATTGTTTGAACCCGGGAGGCCAGGAGGCTGAGGTTGCAGTGAGCTGAGATCTTGCCACTGCACTCCAACCTAGAAAGAGAGTGAGACTGTCTCAACAAAAAAAAAAAAAAAAAAAAAAAAAAATGCGGGAGGGGGCTGTTTCTGCTTTAAATATTGTTTGCCTTTTTGAGATTGATGAAAATAAATCATTTATTTGAAGTTTCAATTGTGTTTTGACATATAAGACTAATTCACAAGAGTTTTAACATATTTTTTAATTACTTTGTACTCTTGCAATAAATCTTGCAAAAGTAAATGAGAGACCAAAATACTTTTCTGTTTCATTTTCATAAAATTCAATTCATAAAACATTTCAAAACAATTTATAAAAAATTGAGTGCTTGCAAAAATAAAAATGTATGCTCTCAATCTTCTGCATGCCTCTACATGGTACTATTTTTTCATCACATTTTAACAAATAGTTTTATGCTAACTTCTTATTCTTAATATTATATGAGAAGTCAAACTTTTTAAAAAGTTCAATGACATGCCTGGTTTTTTTTTTTTTTTTTTAATGCTCCTGATGTTGAATGTTTCTTTCTAATCTTTTTCTAGTTCGATTGTAAGACTCCATGACAGAGAATAAAATACCTAAAACATTTCTTCTCATTTTTCATGTACTCAAAGTTCAGTCCACTTTAATCTGACATTGTCCCGCATTCCATTTAATAATATTAAATTTTTAATCAAAAAGAAATCTTAGAAGTACTTTAATGGAGGACTTTATTATAACAGCTTAGTTTTTTTTTTTCCTCTTGCCTTAAATGTCTTTCTCCATCATTACCACCTCCTGTCAGCTTGGATCACATTTGCCTATCTTTGAAGTTGTAACTCATGTATTACTTCTTTTATAAGACTTGTATAAGTATTGTAGTGGAGAGGGAGACCCTCTTTGTCTTGAGATTCCAATAAATCTCAAATATATTTTTATCAGAGCCAATCACTGATACATATTAATTGTTCAATAAACATCTGTTGATTTTTTAATTGAGTCATGTGATTTCACTCATTTGATAACATTATATGACTCGCTACTAAATTATAAGTTTTTTATTGTTCCAAAACATTTTAGATTTATTTTTGGATCCCCAGCTGCATTGTATGGAATATGAACACAAAATAGGCACTGAATAAATTTTTGCTGAAGAAGTGTCTGAGTCTAAGGGTTTTTGTGACTTCCCCACTGTCCACATAGCCACCACATCTGGTAGAACAGTACCAATATGGAGTACATTTTACACTATTTGTATAATATTTTCAAAGATTATTACATCTCTATACACAAGTATGCCATCAACTGTTTGTAGCTCATTGCTGCTAGCAAACATGAACTTCTTTTGATCATTAGCAAGAATAGCTGATATTAATATAGTTAGATTTAGGAATGAATTTGCATTTTAAAAATCATGTTGTGTAAAAAAACCAAGTGAAACATATGATGATTTTACAATTTTGGGAAAAACATTGACAAAAGGTGGAATGACTTCATTTTTGCTAACATTACCTGAACCCTTAAAATTCCCAAGCCTGGTTCATAAATAGCTCCTGTGATTGACATTATTCTAGGGACCTCTAGCTCACTATAGAAAGCTTTAATCGTGGCCAGGTGTGGTGGCTCATGCCTGCAATCCCAGAACTTTGGGAGGCTGGGGCAGGTGGATCACCTGAGATCAGGAGTTCAAGACCAGACTGGCCAATATGGTGAAACCCTGTCTCTACCAAAAATACAAAAATTAGCTGGGCTGGTGGCGGGTGCCTATAATCCCACCTACTTGGGAGGCTGAGGCAGAAGAATCACTTGAACAGAGGAGGCGGAGGTTGCAGTGAGCCAAAATCATACTCTTGCACTTCCAGCCTGGACATCTAGAGCGAAACTCTGACTCAAAAACAAAAACAAAAACAAAACAAAACAAAAAATCACAACCATTCCTATAGAGATATCTCTTTCAAACCATTAGTTTTTGTTTGTTTGTTTGTTTGTTTTTTGAGACGGCGTCTTGCTCTTGTCTCCAAACTGGAGTGCAGTGGCGGGATCTCAGCACACTGCAACCTCTGCCTCCCAGGTTCAAGCAATTTCCCTGCTTCAGCCTCCCAAGTAGCTAGGATTACAGGCATGTGCCACCACGCCCGGCTAATTTTTTGTATTTTAGTAGAGACGGGATTTCACCATGTTGGCCAAGATGATCTCCATCTCTTGACCTCGTGATCTGCCTTCCTCAGCCTCCCAAAGTGCTGTGATTACAGGCGTGATCCACAGCGCCCCGCCTCAAACCATTAGTTTTTATTGATAATTTTTCTCCAAAATTATTGTTAGGTTCATATTCTTCTGTAACTGGTAGTAGACATTGTTGTGGGATTATAGGTAAGAAAGTGACCTAAGATGTTTTTTAACCTGAATTATCAAATTAAGGGCAAAAGCCAGTGATGCATCATGAAAATCTATAAATGATGAGACCTAGAGAAATGTCCAGCACCAAATTAGATCTTTGAAAGAGTCGTAACTAGAAAAAGAAGAAAGTACATTGTTGAGGGAAAAAAGAGCAGTTCTGAGGAAAATGGCATAGGAAAAAACTTTAAAATCATTTAATTTTATAATTTTCAATTAAATTCCAGGGTGCTTAAATAATTTGTATGTAAATGATGCCAGAAGATTAAGGTGTAGGTTTCAGATATTATTGATTTAAAAAGTCTTGGTTTTCAGAAATCATAAATGATGCATTATATGATGAATAAACTTACTAATGGTCCATAAAAATTATGTATTCTATTATTAGATATATAATGCAACAAATATTTTCCAAAAAAATTGACTCAGTCTCATTTTCCAAGAATAAGTGATGCCAATAGAATCTCATAAACAAGTATTTTTATTACTTTTGTATACATTTATTTTAAATATATCAGCATCAATACCTGTGGGGGCAACATGATTAACACTGAAATAGTATATTTTCTTTCAGTGGTTACCTGTCCAGTGTGGATGTTACATATTGACTACTCTCACAACATTAACCTTGAAGGTAGTGAAGAATTATAAATAAGCTTAAAAATTAATTTTCAGTGGCACTCTTGGGGGGATTATGTGTCTTGGGATCCATATAATGCAAGGCTAATATTAATGAGTGTGGTAACAATTGACTAGATGCTCTCTAAAAGTGAATTTCTTTTACCTCATGACTGTATAGCTAGACTAAATTTATCATTCTCTCTTTCAATACGATATGGTCAAATAACTGATTTGTCACCAATATGAATAGAAGTATGTGTGTCACTTGAAAAAAGGACCCATAAAAACTTTTTTCAAAAGTACCTATTTCAGTATTTACTATTAAGCTGCAGTAATCAAAACAGTATGGTACTGGTGTAAGGATGAACATATATATCAATGGAAGAGAATTAAGAGTCCAAAAACAAACTCTCTCATCTATGGCAAATTCATTTTTAACTAGAATGCAAATATCACCCAATGGGAAGAGAATAGTCTCTTCAACAAATGGTGCTGAGACAACTAGTTATCCTTAGGCGGAAAAATAAAGTTTTATACTGATCCCACATTGTACAAAAATGCAATTCAAAATAGATCAAATAACTACATATAAGAGCTAAAACTATGAAACACAGAAGAAAATATAGGGTTAAATCTTCAATACTTTGGATTTAGCACTCGTTTTTTCAGATATGCTACCAAAAGCACAAACAATGAAAAAGGTAAATTGGAGTTGATCAAAATTTAAAATTTCTGTGTATCAAAGGGCACTATCAATGGAATAAAAATACAACCTACAAAATAAGAGAAAATATTCATAAATCATATATCTGATAACGGTCTATTATCCAGAATATATTTTAAAAATCTATTTCAAGTTAACGAAAAGACAACCCAATTAAAATTTTGTCAAAGTCTTGAGTAGACATTTCTCTGAAGAAGAAATATATTTGATCAATGGGCACAGGATACAATGTTCAACATCATTAATAGCTAGAGAAATGCATATCAAAACTACTGTGAGATCCTCCTCACCACCGAAAAGAATAACTATAATTATTTTAAAGTTGAAAATTAAAAGTGTGTTTGAAGATTTAGAGAAATTAGACCTTATGCAATGCTGATAGGAATGTAAAATGTCACAACCACTTTTGAAAACAGTTTGACACTTCCCCTGTAAGTGAAACATAGTCTTTCAATATGGCCAATCAATTCCCCTCCAGGGTATGTACCCAAAAGACCTAAAAACAGGTGGCCAAAAAGAACTTCTACAAAAATGTTTAAAGCAGCACTATTTACAATAGCTAAGGATGGAAATCAATCCAAATGTCAAGTGGTGGACATTGAGTAAACAATATATTTTATACCATTCAATGGAACATTATTCAGTCATAAAAAGGAAAGAAATCCTAATAAATGCTGTAACATTAATTAACATTAGAAAAATGATGGCAAGAGGCCAGATACAAAAGGTCACTTATTCTATAGCTCCACTTATATGATATATCCAGACTAGACAAATCCACAGGGACAAAATAGCAAATTAGCAGTTGCCACATGCTGGAGGAGGATGAGAATAGGGAGTGACTGCTTTAATCGATATAGATTTCCCTTTGGAGTAAAGAAAAATTACTGGAATAAGATAATGGTGAAGGTTGAAAATACAGTGACTGTTATAAAAGTCACTGAATTACTCTTTAAAATGTTGAATTTTATAAATGTGAATTTTACTGCAATAAAAAATCAATTGAATATAAAGAAATAATTCTATTCAGAATAAAATATTTTACAGGTTTTCCTGAAACATATGTTCCCACGGCATGTTTTCATGTCCTGTTAGAATTCAACACTGAACAAGCAATTGCCAGAGATAGTCTAATTCGCCTAAATTTTTACATTTTCTTGTCATCCTGTTAAATATGAACATATAGTGCTCACATGCAATATTACTTTCAAAGTAGAATTTATTTACCTTTTTGTAACCTATGGCAACTTATGAAATTTTTTGTTAATATTGAAAAAATAAATAACATGAATATATTCAGGAATTCTTTTCAGTTTCCTACAATGAGATTTGATGTCTGTTACATATCAAAGAAAGCATAAACTCACTCATAATAAATATTTTATCATTTATGATATATGGGATTATATTATATGCTTATAAATGGAGTAAACTCAGTTATATTCTCACCCTTTTATAGATCTGTACATTCTTCTTCATAATTATTAGAAATCCATAAAACAAAGAATTTTAAATGGCTGTAATTTTGTGGCATAGTATTTAAAAACCATCATTTGGCTGTTTTTGTGATTATCAGGATCAGTTCTTTAACTTACTTAAATCCGGCCTTCCATAATCATCACAATGAGAAGGCCACTCACTACGCTCAGGTGCTCTCTTGAAATACGGTAAATGAAATAAATGAACAGCCTATGGTTAAATAAAAATCTCTTAAGCCATATTTATTCTGAGTCCAAAGAGAGTTTATTTTAATTATATTCAATCCACTGTGTAATTATTCTGTGTCTATAATACTGGTTCTAACCCCTTTGTTCAGTACTTATCAAAGGCAGAAATTACAAAGGTAAATGAAATACATTTTGATAAGAAGGCATTTGCATTCCACTAGAAATACGCATTCCTTATACATATTCATATGTGTTAAGCATTGTATATATTTTTATGAAATGGTGATCACTTAAGTTCATATATCCCTCATGTACTTATCACCCTTACTCTTCCACTGTCATTTTTATAATATGGCTTCCACTTCTGGCGCAATTTCTGATGTTATATATTTTCTCTATGTCTCACATTGAAGTCAGGAATATTTTCCATAACATTCACATGCCCCAGTCCCTTCAAACTGTTTGAGTATGCCCTAGACCAGGAAAGCACCTCTCTTTGACTGAGCATACAAGGGAAAGGAATTGGAACACCAAGTCGAAATGGATTCTAAGTATCTTCTGATATATTACCAGTTTCTCCTTTTCCCCAGCACCAAATGATTTCTTTCTTTTCTTTCTTTCAGAATGTTGCAGTGACCTCTTCACTGGTATATTTTCCTTGTGGAACCACCATTCTGTAATTCATTCTCCTCACCATCATCTTAATGCTCTTTATGAAGACAAACTCGATAATACCATTTTCTTGCCAATTTTTTTTAATAGCTTTCCAAGCTTACATACATTCCAAGTTATTTATCGTGGCACTGAGCTTTCAAAATCTGCATCTACTTATTGTATCTAGGGATCATCTCAACTCCTCTTTTTCATTGTCTGATCACCAACCACATGATGCAGATATCAGACTGCTCCAAGTAACACATATTCTTTCCCTCCTTCATTTGGAAATTAGGAAATTGTTATTTTAGTATGGATTATTCTCAACTGCATAGTGAACATTTATTCAAACTTCAATACGTATGCTGCAGTTTCATTGTCTTTGAGTAGTTTTATCTTCTTTTTGAAGGTGAATATAAGACCTTTCTTTCTTTGCTTCTTTCCTGCAGCACTTTGTAAATGTCTCTGTTGTTTGTCAGTGTGCTATTATAAATGATGGATTACACGTCTGTCTTATCAAGTAGATTTTTCTCTCATGGTCATCCTTCTATGTCTTTGATCTTATTTTCTCTATCTCTTTTACAGTTTTCAGGGGCTGATATTCATTACTTTGCATTTCCATGTATATTTTTCTTTAACATGTGATGACATTGATGCTGACGATACCTATGGAGAAAATGATAATTATATTTAGTATCTACAATTTGACAGGTCCTGGGAGAGGTCCTTTATGTGCATTAATTAATTTAACTTCTTAGAAATGTCTTATTTTCTTTCAACTATATACAAAGTTGCATTAATTATTGTAATTCTACATGCAGACCATAATGACAGTATTCAGAGAGCATATCTAACTTCTTTAAGACCACACAACTTAACTACCTATTGGATACTATGCTTACGACCTGGGTGACAAAATAATCTGTACACCAAACTCTTGTGACATGTAGTTTACCTATAAAACAAACCTGTACATATACTTCTGAACCTAAAATGAAACTTTTAAAAATAAAATAAGGTTTGTTAATGAAATCATAATAAATAAATTAATTAATTACATTTTTTTCATTAAAAGAAGACCACACAACTAGCAAATGTAAGATTGGAGTTTTCTCCTTAATCAGGCAGAATGACAAAATTGTCAAGAACAGACTTTCTGACTTTGACTGTGGGCTTTGTCATCTATTGGATATAGGACATGGTCATCATATGTGTTTTCTCTGCCTCAGTTTCTACATTATAAAATTGACCAATATTAGTAAATAACAATAAATTGTTGTAAGTCTTTAATGGATTCACAGTTGTTAAAAGTATTTGGAACAGCATTTGGAGTGAAATAAGAACCGTGAAATTGTGTTATTTTTATCGCTTCCCATTCTCTTATCTGTTTTGTGTATCTTTATTCCCACTCTTTGTGATTTCAAAATTCGCATCACTCTATACCGTGTTTCCTTCTTAACATTTCTTCCTATGTAAACAATGACTCAGTAACAATGAAGGTAAGTATTTTACTGACTGTAGTATGCAGGTAGAGTGAAGCTCTGGAGCCAGTCAGGCACATTATCATGATACATGATCATGTTTAGTAAAGTTAAAAAAGAGAGTGGATGAGAAAAGTTTACATTAGCGGTTGGATAACTTTTTTTCTTCTCTGGTAAGGACCAGGTAGTGAATATTTCAGGTATGCAGGCCATATATTCTTTATTGCAGCTTCTAAACTCCGCCCCTGAATTGAAAAAAACAACCATGAACAATACACAAATGAATGAGCATAGCTATGTTCCTATAAAACTTTGTTTATAGACAATAAAATTTGAATTTCACATATTTTTATGTTAGAAATAATGTCTTGACTTTTTTTTAACCATCTAAAAATGTAAAAAAAAATATCAATAGGAACTATACAAAAGTAGCTATTAAATTAGATTTGGTATGTGGACTATAGTGTGCTGATCCCTGATTTAGACCAAAAAATCTCATTCTAGAGATTTCTATATTTAGTTCTCATCCTAAAAGTTGCTGTGTTAGTGGCTATTCAAACTTTCTTCTACATGTTTTTGTTTAATGACCAATAAGATTTTTTTTCGTATTTTAGGAAGGATCTTTTCCCCTGGGGCAGGAATAAATAAGGTCTGTTTTTCAAATATCTGTGGAAGAAAGAAGGGTGGTGAAATAACAGAACTGCAGGCACTACACATGTACTTCTATAAAAACTGAAAATTTTTTTCTTGTCACATGCATATCATTGAAGAAATCTGATGAGCAGAAACTCTGAATTGGAATAAATAATTTCTGAATGAAGTGAATAGGATAGACATGATGTCAGTGCTTTCATTATTTCCTCAAGCTGATCTGATCATTTACTACTGTGTAGATGATTGTAAGACTCACTAAGCTTCTTCAGGTCTATCTTTAATTACTCCTAGCAAAAACCGCTCCCTTTGGAAATCAGGCAGTTGAAAGGTGGAACAAGAAAGTAACTTTCTGATATAAAGTGTTGCTTTGGAGTTGTCCTGACAAAGAGTAAAACAAATGAAGAAAGTAAATATCTGACAAAAGCAGAAACATCAGACAGGTTTAGTTTTTCACTTCGCTCCCTATCTTGCAGATCAGTTCCATTGAAATCTATGGGACTCTTAAATGCTAGGGAAATCTTCATGTGGCCAAGAAAAATAAAAATCTGTTCCACGGAGTCCAGTATTTAATAAAAGATTAAATAAAGTTCTGCTGTTTTGTTTTAGTTTATTATTTATTTTTTAAATTTCTCCTTCCCTACCAAAACAAATGATTTGGGGGTAGTCATTTAATAATATAATTAATCCATATAATTGTTATATAGTACCAGTTAATCTTTGGCTCAATTTAGCTTTACTGTGAGTTTGAATATTCTGGAGATTCCAACAAGAACAAAGAATTTGTTAATTGTAAATGTTAAGCTTATAACAATTACATAAAAAAGTTTTGTGATTGAACCAATAAGGAACATGCAATTATGTGAGGTGTTTTGATTGTTGTTGTTGTTGTCGTCATTTTTTTTTATATTATTATATTTTAAGTTCTAGGGTATATGTGCACAACGTGCAGGTTTGTTACATATGTATTCATGTGCCATGTTGGTGTGCTGCACCCATTAACTCGTCATTTACATTAGGTATATCTCCTAATGCTATCCCTCCCTCCTACCCTCTCTCCACAATAGGACCCGGTGTGTGATGCTCCCCTTCCTGTATCCAATAGATCTCATTGTTCAGTTCCTACCTATGAGTGAGAACATGCAGTATTTGGTTTTCTGTTCTTGTGATAGTTTGCTGAGAATGATGGTTTCCAGCTGCACACATGTCCCTACAAAGGACATGAACTCATCCTTTTTTATGGCTGCATAGTATTCCATGGTGTATATGTGCCACATTTTCATTCATCTTTTTGATAGCATCCATTCTAACAAGTGTGTGGTGATATCTTATTGTGTTTTTTATTTGCATTTCCCTGATGGTTAGTGATGTTGAGCATCTTTTCATATGCCTGTTGGCCATCTGTATGTTCTTTATGATAAAATTTTATTCAATTACTTTGCCCATTTTTTAATTGTAGTGTTGCCTTACTGTTAATCTGTACACTGGAAAATATTAAAATTCATGAAAGAGATAGAAAAACATACAGATAAATGGAAAGATATCCTGTGTTCAGGGATTAGAATAATTCATATTGATCATATTACCCAAAGCAATCTACAGTTTCGATGCTCACTCAATAAAAATTCCAATGAAATTTTTCTTAGAAATAGAAAAATAAAAACATAAATAAATAAATAGAAGAATAAAGCAATCCTATAAGTTGTATGGAATCAGAAAAGACCTTAGATAGCCAAATAAATCTTGAAGAAAAGGAAAAGAGCTGGAGGTATCACAGTAGTTGATTTCAAAATACACTACAAAGCTATAAACATCAAAACAGCATGACACTGGAATAAAAACAAACAAACAAAAAACAGACCACTGGAACAGAAGAGACAGTCTAGAAATAAATCCATATACATATAATCAATTGATATTAAACAAAGATGTTAAGAATACACAATGGGGAAAAATAGTCTCTTCAATAAATGGTATTGGAAAAACTGGTAATTCATTTGCAGAAGAAAAAAACTGCACCCATATGTCACACCATTTACAAAATCAACCAAAAGTGTATTAAAGAACTACCTGTAAACCCTAAAACTATACAACTCTTGGAAGAAGACAGGCGGAAAGGTTTCTGACTTTGGTGTGATCAATGAATATATATATTTTTATCATTATTATACTTTAAGTTCTAGGGTGCATGTGCACAACGTGCTGGTTTGTTACATATGTATACATGTGCTTTGTTGGTGTGCTGCACCCATTAACTCGTCATTTACATTAGGTGTATCTCCTAATGATATCCCTCCCCCCTACCCCCTCCCCACAATAGGACCCAGTGTGTGATGCTCCCCTTCCTGTGTCCAAGTGACTTCATTGTCCAATTCCCACCTATGAGTGAGAGCATGCAGTATTTGGTTTTCTGTTCTTGTGATAGTTTGCTGAGAATGATGGTTTCCAGCTGCATCCATGTCCCTACAAAGGACACGAACTCATCCTTTTTTATGGCTGCATAGTATTCCGTGGTGTATATGTGCCACATTTTCTTAATCCAGTCTGCCACTGATGGATATTTGGGTTGATTCCAAGTCTTTGCTATTGTGAATAGTGCCGCAATAAACATACATGTGCATGTGTCTTTACAGTAGCATGACTTATAATCCTTTGGGTATATCCCCAGTAATGGATGGCTGGGTCAAATGGTATTTCTAGTTCTAGATCCTTGAGGAATCGCCACACTGTTTTCCACAATGGTTGAACTAGTTTACAATCCCACCAACAGTGTAAAAGTGTTCCTATAATGGTTCTATCCACAGAATAGTTTAGCAGTCACAACAAAATGATCTTACAAACAGCAGTATTTAAGTCTGCACATCCTGATATGCTCGCTTTGCTTTCCAGCTTCTCAATTTCAAGTCTTTCACAGACTCATAATTTAGGGCCAGTGCCGCCCTTGTCTTTCTGAAATTTATAATAAAACATACATGTATGTAAATCTTTAGATTATTACATTTTAACAAGTATGAGTCCTTATGATTATATATAAAAAAGTCAAGTGAAGTGAAACAGTGAATAAAGCAATGATGTTAAAATAACCACAAGACCCCGAGTCTATTAATTTTAAAGCAAATATGTATTAGGAAAGCCTTCTACATGTCAATCTTTCTTGCCTATCAAATCTCTGTAGCCCTTCCCCTATTGTAGAAAAGGAGATATATGTTTATAGCCCTATAGAGTATATTTTTGTATTTCTCTCACATTCCCCACTGCCCATGTTACTTGGCCTTCTTACTCTGCAGCAAAACGTTGTACACTCAGTTGTTGAATATCTTGTAAACTGGCCATATCAAAAAATAATGAACAAGCTGGCCACTGTAACTGCAGTTGACTCTTCTGAAGGCATTACCTGCAAGGAGTACATTAAAAAATTCAGAAGAAAGTTAATTCTTGAAACTCATAGGTTTGTAATGATTTAGATATTACATAAGAAAAACTATATAGTACTCTTTTCCTTTTAAAATTGGGGGAAAGTTTTCTTTTCCTCTCCATAAATAGTAGTAACTTTTGTATTCCTCATTCTCTTAATATTAATGGAAAAACATATTTTTTTGTATAAACTATAATAGTCCTAGGACTACAGGGTCCTTCGTTTTTCTTTTTTTAACTTTTATTTTAGGTTTGGGGTACATGTGCAGATTTTTTTACATAGGTAAATGTCATGTCATGAGAGTTTGGTGTAGAGATTATTTTGTCACCCAAGTAATACGCTTAGCACCCAATAGGTAGTTTTACAATCTTTACCTTTGTTCTACACTCCACTCTCAAGTACGCCCTAGTGTCTGTTGTTCCCTTCTCTGTGTCCACATGTACTCGAAGTTCAACTCCTACTCATAACCTATAACATGGCATATTTAGATTTCTGTTACTGTGTTAGTTTTTTTTAGGATAATGACCTCCAGCTACATCCATGTTGCTGCAAAGGACATGATCTCATTCTTTTTTATGGCTGTGTAGTATTCTGTGGTGTATATGTACCACATTTTCTTTATCAAGTCTACCATGGGTAGGCATTTAGGTTGATTCTATGTCCTTGCTGTTGTGAATAACGCTGCGATAAACATACATATGCATGTGTCTTTATGATAGAATAATTTATATTTCTTTGAGTATATACCCAATATTGGGATTGCTGGGCCAAATGGTAGTTCTGAGTTTTCTGAGAAATCTCTAAACTGCTTTACACATGGCTGAACGAATTTGTATCCCCACCTGCAGCGTGTAAGTCTTCCCTCTTCTCCACAGCCTCATCAGCATCTGTGGTTTTTTGACTTTTTAATAATAGTCATTATGACCGATGTGAGATGGGATCTCAGGGTGGTTTTGATTCAGATTTCTATAATGAATAGTAATGTTGAACTTTTTTTTCATATGCTATTGGGCCACATGTATGTCTTCTTTTGGAAAATGTCTGTCCATGTTCTTTGCTCATGTTTTAATGAGGTGGTTTTGGGCTTGTTAATTTAAGTTCCTTATAGATTTTAAGTATTAGACCTTTGTCAGACACATAATTTGCAAATAGCTTCTTCCATTCTGTAGGCTGTCAACTTATTCTGTTGATAGTTTCTTTTGCTACCCAGAAGCACTTTAGATACCATATTTGTCAGGTTTGTTGTTGTTGTTGTTGTTGTTCTTGTTCTTGTTGTTGCGATTGCTTTTGGCATCTTCATCATTAAGTCTTTGCCCAGTCTTATGTCCAGAATGGTATTTCCTAGATTATTTGCCAAGTTTTTTATGGTTTTAAGTTTTAAATTTAAGTCTTTCATTTATCTTGAGGGTATTTTTTTAATATACATCATATAAGGAAGAGGTCCAGTTTAAATCTGTGTATGCCTAGCCAGTTATCCTTGCACCATTTATTGAAGAGGGAGTCCTTTCCCCGTTGCTTGTTATTGTTGACATTGTTGAACATCAAGTAGTTATAAGTGTCCAAAGTCATTCCTGGGCTCTCTATTCTGTTCTATTGGTCTATGTGTCTGTTTTTGAAATAGTTTCTTGAAATTTTGGATACTATATGTAGCTTTTTAGCATAGAAGCTAGGTAATATGTTGCCTCTACCTTTTATTTTTCCTTAGGCTTGTCCTGGGTATTTGGGCTCTTTTTTGGTTCCATGTGAATTTTAAAATAGTCTTTTTTTGTGTGAGAGGCAGTCTCACTCTGTCACCCAGGCTGGAGTGCAGTGGTGGTATGTCGGCTCCCAACAACCTCTGCCTCCAGGGTTGAAGCAGTTCTCCTGCCTCAGGCTCCCAAGTAGCTGGGAATAAAGGCACCCGGCACCACGCCTGGCTAATTTTTATATTTTTAGTAAAGACAGGGTTTCACCGTATTGGCCAGGCTTGTCTCAAACACCTGACCTTGTGATCCACCTGCCTCAGCCACCCAAAGTGCTGGGATTACAGGCGTGAGCCACCACACCTGGCCCAAATAGGATTTTTTTTTTAAATTCTGTGCAGAATGCCATGTCATTGGTAGTTTGATAGGAATAATATTAAATCTATAAATTATTTGGAGTAGTATGTCCATTTTAACAATATTGATTATTTCTATTCATGATCCTGGACTGTTTTCCGATTTGTTTGGGTCATCTCTGATTATTTTGAACAGTGTTTTGTCACTGTCATTGTGGAGATTTTCAACTCCCTAGTTAGCATTTCTTCTTTTTTGTGGTTATTGTGAATAATATTGCATTTTTGAATTGGCTCTCAGCTTTTATGTTGATGGTATATAGAAATGCTACTGATTTTTGTGTATTCATTTTTTTTTAACTTGACACATTGCTGATATTGTTTATCAGATCAAGAAGTTTTTGATCAGAAATTACATAATTTTCTAGATACAGGATAATATTATTTGCAAACAAGAATACCTAACTTCCTTTCTTTCTATTTACATGCCTTTTATTTCTTTCTGTTGCCTGATTGCTTTGGCTAGGACTTCCAATATGATGTTGAGTAAGAGTGGTGAGCGAGGGCATCCTTGTCTTATTCAAGAGGATTTCTTCTAACTATTGCCCATTCAGTACGATGTTGGCTGTGGGTTTGTTGTAAATGTCTCTTATTATTTTGAGGTGTATTTCTTCAATGCCTAGTTTGTTGAGGGTCTTTAGCCATCGAAGGATATTGAATTTATTTGAAAGCCTTTACTGCATATATTGAGATGATCATGTGATTTTTGTTTTTAGCTCTGCTTATGTGATGAATCACGTTTACTAATTTGTGTGTTGAATTAACCTTGCATCCCAGGGATAAAACCTACTTGATTGTGATAGTTCAGCTTTTTCATTTGCTGTTGGATTCTTTTTGCTAATATTTTTTTTGAAGATTTTTGTATCTATGTACATCAAGGATATTGGTCTGAAGTTTGTTTGTTTGTTTGTTTATTTATTTTTATTTATTTATTTTGTCTCTGCCAGGTTTTGGTATCAAGATGATGCTGGCCTCATAGCCTGAGTTAGGGAGAAGTCCCTCCTCTTCAATTTTTGGGAATAGTTTTAGTAGGAATAGTAACAGTTCTTCTTTACACATCTTGAAGAATTTAGCTGTGAATCTCTCTGATTTTTGGCTTTTTATAATTAGTAGGCTTTTTATTATTGATTCAATTTCAGGAATCAACATTAGTCTGTTTAGGGATTTAATATCATCATAATTCAATCTAGAGAGGCTTTATATTTCTAGGAACTTATCCATTTCTTCTAGGTTTCCTAGTATGTGTACATAAAGTTGTTTGTAGTCATCTCAGTGTGTTTTTTTTTTTTTTTTCCTTTTTTTAAATTTTGGTAGGGCCTGTGGTAATGTCTCTTTTGACATTTCTGATTATGTTTCTTTGGATTTGCATTTTTTTATTAGTCTAGCTAGAAGTCTATCTGCTTTATTCTTTCAAAAAACAAACTCCTTAATTCATTGATCTTTTGTGTGGTTTTCTGCATCTCAATTTCCTTCAGTTCAGTTTTGATTTTGGTTATTTCTTGTCTTCTGATAGCTTTGGAGTTGACTTGCTCTTTGTTCTCTAGTTCCCCTAGGTGTCATGGTAGGTTGTTAATTTGAGATTTTTCTAACTTTTTGATGTTTGCATTTAGTACTATAAAATTCCCTCTTAACACTACTTTAGCTATGTTCCAGAGGTTCTGGTATATTGTATCTTTGTTCTCATTAATTTTCAGAAAATTCTTGATTTCTGCCTTAATTTCATTGTTTACTCAAAAGTCATTCAGAAGCAAGTTGTTTATTTTCCATCTAATTCTGTGGTTTTGAGCAATCTTTTTAACACTGGTTTTTGTTTTTGTTGTGCTGTTGTCCAAGGGTGTGGCTGGTATAATTTTTGTTTTACTGAATTTTCTGATAATTATCTTATGGCCAATTGTGTGGTGAATGTTAGAGTATGTACCATGTGCAGATGAGAAGAATTTATGTTCTGTTATTTTTGAATTGAGTGTTCTATACATGTCTATTTGGTCCATTTGGTCAAGTATTGAGTTCACATCCCCAGTATCTTTGTTAATCTTCTGGTTTGCTGATCTGTCTAATCTTGTCAGTGGGCTATTGAAATCTCCCACTATTGGCCGGGTGCGGTGGCTCACACCTGTAATCCCAGCACTTTGGGAGGCTGAGGTGGGTGGATTACGAGGTCAGGAGATTGAGACCATCCTGGCTAACATGGTGAAACCCCATCTCTACTAAAAATACAAAAAATTAGCCGGGCATGGTGGCAGGTGCCTCCTGTAGTCCCAGCTACTTGGAAGTCTGAGGCAAGATAATGGTGTGAATCCAGGAGGTGGAGCTTGCTGTGAGCCAAGATAGTGCCACTGCACTCCAGCCTGGGGCACAGAGTGAGACTCCATCTCAATAAATAAATAAATAAATAAATAAATGAATAAATAAAATAGATAAATAAAACTCCCACTATTATTGTGTAGTAATTTAAGTTTCTTTATAAGTGTCTAAGAACTTGCTTTATGAATGTGGGTGCCCCTGTGTTGGGTGGATATATATTTACAATATTTCTGTTTTCTTGTTGAAATGAACCTTTAACATTATGTAATACCCTTCCTTGTGTGTGTGTGTGTGTGTATGTGTGTGTGTTTTATCTTTGTTGGTTTAAAGTCTATTTTTTGTTGTTAAATTAGAATAGTAACCTCTGCTTTTTACTGTTTTTAATTCTCTTGGTAGATTTTTCTCCATCCCTTTACTTTGAGTCTACAGGTGTTAGTACATGTGAAATGGGTCTCTTAAGACAGCATAACATTGAGTCTTGCTGTTTTATCTAACTTGCCATTCTATGCCTTTTAATTGGGACATTTATCCCATTTACATTCAGGGTTAATATTTAAATGTATGAATTTGAACCTGTCATCATGTTGTTAACTGATTATTATACAGACTTGATTGTGTAGTTGCTTTATAGTGTCAATAGTACATGCGTGCTTTTGTAGTATGTGGTAACTGTCTTTCCTTTCTATATTTAGCACTCCCTTCAGGACCTCTTTTATGGCAGGTCTGGTGGTAAAGAATTCCCTTAGAATTTGCTTGTCTGAAAAGGTTCTTATTTCTCCTTTGCTCATGAAGCTTAGTTTGACTAGATATGAAAATCTTGATTGAAGTTTCTTTTCTTTCAGAATGCTGAATATAGGCCCCCAACCTCTTCTGGCTTGTAGGATTTCTGCTGAAAGGCCTGCTGTTAGCCTAATGGGATTTCATTTGTACTTGACTTTCTCCTTCTCTCTTGCTCTCTTTAACTTTCCATCTTTTATTTTGATCTTGGAGAATTTGATGACTATGTGCCTTGATGACGGTTTCTTGTGTAGTATCTCACAGAAGTTCTCTGAATTTGAGTGCTGAACTCTCTAATGGGGTTGGGGATATGTTCATGGATGATATCCTAAAATATGTTTGCCAAGTTGCTTGCTTTCTCTCCATTTCCTCTAAGAGTTTGGTCTCTTTTATAATCCCATATTTCTCAGAGGTTTTGTTACTTATTCTTTAATCATTTTTCTTGATTTATGTTTGGCTGATTTATTAAAGAAAACCAGTCTTCAAACTCTGAGATTCTTTCCTCAGCCTCGTATATTTTGCTGTTAATAGTAGTGATTGTATCCTGAAATTCTTGAAGTGAGTTTTTCTGCTCTATCAGAAAAATTTCGTTCTTTCTTAAGGTGGCCATTTTGTTTTTCATCTCCTGTTTAATTTTATTGTATTCCTTAAAAAGTTTGGATTGAGTTTTGCCTTTTTTCTAAAACTCAATGTCATTTCAGCCATTATGGCCTGGTTAAGAGCCAGTGCTAGGGAACTAGTGTGGTCATTTGGAGGTAAGAAGACACTCTGGCCTTTTAAGTTTCCAGAGTTGTTGTGCTGGTTCTTTCTCATCTGTGTGATCTGATGTTCTTTCAGTTTTTGATGTTGCTGTCCTTTGGTTGGGATCTTCTCTGTTGCCCTTACAGGTTTGATTGTGGTATAAGGTGGGTTTAGTCAACTGGCTTCATTTTTGGAAGATTATAGGGAGACAAGGCTTAGCTCAGCACTCCTGGTCTGCATGATCAAACTCTGGGGCACTGGTATTAGGCCCACAACTTTGTTCTCTAGTCTCTCAAGGTTAGTAACCTGCTGTGCTGGAGGCGCTGTGGTATTCCCAGACTGCTGGCCACAACACTCCTATGGGTGGTACCTGTCAAAGTGCTTCATCAGGGAGGTGACAGCATGATTGCATGATTTGTGCTCAATTGCACATGCCAGCAGCAGTGGCAGCACAGTGAGGTGCGTGCTCATTGGCTGCTGCAGGGTGCTGTTAGCTACACCAACCTCTGTGTGCACATTTGTACCTGTGGCAGTATTGGCACCTGGGTTGGCAGTGGCTCTTGCTGGTGGGGGGAGAGCCCAGGGGTATGCACTCACTCTGTCAGCTGTGGCCCAGTGGGTACACATTCACACCAGTGGGGAAGGGGAGACAAAGTCTGTCTGTGTGCACACAAGCCAGCAAAGCAGTGGGAGGGTGGCTGTGGGCTACTGTGTCCTGATGAAGTGGTTTGGGGAGGCTGCAGTGGGGGAAAGCTGCAGCTGTACTAGTGTGTATTGGTGGAGGCTTCTCTGGTAGAGCTCTCCAATGGTCAGCCACAATCTGCTGGCAAAGCAGCAATGATGTGGGCTCCTGGGAGGAACTCCAAATGTGATATGAGACTGGACTGCAAGTGAGCATGGCCAGCACACAGTGGGGTGCTCATATCTGATTGGCCCCATCTTATAGGCAAGAACATTCTACTCTGCTCAGGTCTGACAGATTCTCTAAGGCTAAAGTCTCCTAGGGGAGCATGGCAAGTCTTGAGGGTTGGGTGTCCTTTGCCATGCTTTACTGGAGAAATTCTTACACCAAATCATCTGGGCTCTGCATAGGCTGGAGTGTTGCCTCTACCACCTCTCTAAGCAGTATTTATGATGTCATGGGTTCTCCTGCTGACAGAGTACAGAGGTCCATGTAGAGAGTGGATCTCTCCTTGACTGTTCAACTCATTCCTTCCCCAGAAGCAAGTCTTGGTGTGCGGCAGCTTTATATGGGGTTCCCAGCTTCCTCCACCTTTAGCCCAGCATCTGTGTCTTCTGTCCATCCACTCTCAATGACTTCCCTCTTAAGATTTCTAGGAGTGCACCAGTCTTCCTGACTTCCCAATTCCTCAGTGGCAGATGATCCTCCTGGCTGCATTTAGTCAGCCATCTTGTCACAGAGTTCTCAAAGTCTTAAGATACATGACTTCAAAAAGCTTATGATTTAGTAGAGAAGATATAATTTGTACTTAATAAATGTATTTAATATAGAAGAATTCAAATGAATTATGTAGATACATCCTCCCTTAAGTAATTGGAACATAATTCCCCATGTCTTAAGTGTATGCTATTCCCAGTCACTTGCTTTCAAAGACTACAGCATAGAAAGGAGGAGAAAATAAACCTTACAGTGGAGAAACCTGACAATTAATACTTTTGCACATGATATAAGTTAACATTAATAAGTTATGTTGATAGCATGTACTCTTGATATGATGTGTTGAGAATGTTGCTTTATCTCTGTCAGCTTCTTCCCCAAAACACATAACCCCAAACTAATTATGAGGAAACCTCAGCAAATCCTAATAAAGTATCATTCTACAAAGTATCAGACCAATATGTCTCAAAAATGTCAAAGTTACCAACAATGAGTAAATTCTGAGAACTTGTCACAGCCAAGATAAACCTAAGACATGATGACTAAATGTAATATGATATCCTGGATGAGATCCTAAAATAGGAAAACAGGACATTACAAAGAATCTAATAAAATATGAAGAAAGTATAGACTTTGATTAATGATAATATACCTTTATTAGTTTATTAATTTAACTAAAGTACCACACTAATATTAGGGAACCCTGGGTATGACATATATGTGAATTCTCTGCACTATCTTTTCCATTTTATGTAAATATAAAACATTTCTAAAATGAAAATTTTATTAATGTATTTTTAAACCATCAATTTTAAGAATCAAATAATGTAGAACAATAAAAGAGGTCACATATTTAGTAACTACTTGAAAAGAAAATTATAAGGAGCCTAAGAATCTAAGAATCAGTGAATATATTTTTGACTATTTAGAAAATTTATCTCAAAATATTTGTATCTGAAGTTTTTATGTTATATCATCTGTTATAAAAGTAATATAGAAACAAAAACTAAAGTTAAACATGTGTATCCTATAACACAAAAATTTATTTACATATTTACATTTGGCACAAAAAATAATAATATTAGAAGAAAGAATATACCCTCCCTCTATTATTATGCTTACATCATTTTGTTTTAGGTCTCTTCCAATGAGAAGTATAGACAAAAATTCTTTTTAAAACCATGTGGTTCTACTATTGCATGTTTTGTTACATTTATGTTATAATTCACAATGGACAAAAGGTTATAAACATATTGATATGGTTTAGATCTGTGTCCCCACCCAAATCTGACATTGAATTATAATCTGCAATATTGGATGCGGGGCCTAGTGGAAGGCAGTTGAATAATGGGAGTGGTTTCTCATGGTTTAGCACAATCGCCTTGGTGTTGTTCTCATAATAGTGAGCAAGTCAGTTGTCATGAGATTTGGTTGTTTAAAAGTGGTTTGGAACTTCCTAGAGAATTGTTAAATTGTTTTGACCAAAATATTGATAGTGTTATGAACAGTAAAGGCCAGACTGCAGAGGTCTCAGATTGAAATAAGAAACTTGTTAGGCACTGAAGCAAAGGTGACTTTTTTATGCATTAGCAAAGAGGCTGAGGACATTATGCTCCTGCCCTAGGGATCTGTGGGACTTTGAACTTGGCAGTAATGATTTAGGGTATTTGGCAGAAGAAATTCCAAAGCAGCAAAGCATTCAAGATGTGACCTGGCTGCTTCTAACAACCTATGCTGATATGTGTGAACACACACACACACACACACACACACACACACACAAAGTCCTGAAACTGGAACTTATGTAGGTTTGGAAAATCTGCAGCCCAGCCATGTGGTATAAAAAGAAAGAAAGAAAGAAAGAAAGAGAGAAGAGAGAAAGAGAGAGAGAGAGAGAGAAAAAAAAAAAAAACTTTCTTGGGGAGGAATTCAAGCTTTCTGCAGAAATTTGGGTAAGTAAAAAGGAGGCAAATGTTGACAGCCACAACAATGGGGAAGAGGCCTCCAAGGCATTTCAGAGACCTTTGCAGTGGCCTCTTCCTTCCATCACAGGCCCCAAGGCACAGGAGAATTAAATGGTTTCCTCTGCCAGAACCAGGGCTCTGTTATGCTGCACAGTCTCAAGGTATGGCTACCTGCATCCCAGCCACTCCAGCTCCAGTTGTGGCTAAATGGGGTTCAGGTACAGGGGGTACAAATAATAAGCCTTGGCAGTTTCCAATGTGGCATTAAGCCTGCAGGTATGCGGAGTGCAAGAGTTGAGGCTTGGGAGCCTCCCCCTAGATTTCAGAAGATGTATGGCAAAGCCTGGATATCCAGCCAGGAGCCTGCTTCAGGGGAGGAGTCCTCACAGACAACCTCTACTAGGGTAATACAGACGGAAAATGTGTGGTTGGAGCCCCCATATAGTCTCCACTGGAGCCCTGCCTAGTGGAGCTGTGAGAAGGTGGTCACTGTCCTCTAGACCCCAGAATAGTAAATCCACTGGCAGCTTGTAATCAGGTTCTGCAAGACCAGTAAGCACTCAACAGCAATGCCAGTCAATGATGGCAGCCGAGGGGACTGAACTCTACAGTCTCAGGGGCAGAGCTACCCAAGTCTTTGAGAGACCACTCCTTACACTAGCATGCCCTGAAGGTGGGATATGGAGTAAAAGGAGATAATTTTGGAACTTTAAGATTTAATGACTTCCCTTTAAGGTTTTGGATTTGCATGGGGCCAGTAGCCCCTTTCTTTTGGCCAATTTCCCCCTTTGAGAATAGGAGTAGTCACCCAATACCTATACCCTCCCCTCCCCCAATTGTGTCTTGCAAGTGACTAATTTGTTTTTGATTTAACAGGCTCATAGGTAAAAGGGACTTACTTGCCTTGTCTCAGATGAGACTTTGAATTTTGGACTTTTGAGTTAATGCTGAAATGAGTTAAGACTTTGGGGGACAGTTGGGAAGGCATTGATTGTATGTTGCAATGTTGAGGAGAACATGAAATTTGGGAGGGGCCAGGGGAAGAATGATCTCATTTGTGTCTGCATGTCTCCGGAAATCTGATGTTGAGTAGTAATTCATAATGTTTGAGATAAGGTCTAGTGGGCTGTGATTGAATTATGGGTGTGGTTGCCCATGGTTTAGTGCCATCTGCGTTGTGCTGCTCTCGTAATAGTGAGTGTGAAAGTTATTGTGAGATCAAGTTGTTTAAAAGCATGTAGCACCTCCCTCCACCTTCTCTATCTGCCTCTTACTCCAGCTATGTGATGTGCTTTGCTCCCCTTTGCCTTCTTCCAAGATTGTAAGTTTCCTGACTCCTCTCCAGAAGCTGAGCAGAAGCTGTCATGCTTCCTGTAAAGCCTATGGAACCAATTAAATGTCTTTATTTTGTAAATTACCTAGTCTCAGATATTTTTCTTTATAGCAGTGTGAGAACAGACTAGCACATATATATAAAGTTTTATTGCCAGAATTCATCATATTAAATCTCAGTGCTTCAAGGGGGCTACAACAGTTACAATACCTATAAATTACTTGAAGTATTTCTACAGAAACATAATTGTACAAATATATGTGTTTGTTTAAACCACATTCTAGAAAAAGTGAGGTGCTAATCACAAATTATAATCCAGAGGTGATCAGCTAGCATTTAATCCAAAGACTGCAAAGGTAAATGTTACTGATAGCCATTATCTATACCTTGGTCATATTTATCTCAATAAACACTGGTGTCTTTCATAATAATAGAACAAATGTTGGAAATTAGTTTTTACTGGCCAAATATGTAGCTCATCAATTAAAACATTGGAAATGTGATATGGGCTATCATTAATGATAAGATTTATTTTAAAATAATGTTGTGATGTGCAGTAAAAATATAAATAAACACCATATTATTTAACATTTTTAGTAGCATCATTAATAAAAGTTAAAAAAGTAAAATTAATGTCATTAATATGTTATTTAAACCAATAAACTCAAAATATTAACATTTAAATTTTGAATCACTTTTAAAAATATTAATGAAATTTGTATAGTTCTTTTCATATTTAAGCATTCAATGTGTAATTTATAGTTGGAAAAGTAGATTCACATACTCAAATATTACTAAGCATAACTGTTAGCCAAAAATTGAGTAGAGTGTAAAAACATTTTTCTTTACTATTTTTATGTAATCTGGTTAATTTTTTATAATAATTGATTTGATTTTGAAGCTCATTGTCATTTATTAAATAGTCCAAAATGTCCCCATCACTTGAAATAAGACTTTTTATCTTTATTTATGAAATTTTCATAACCATATGACTATTTTTTGATTTATTATTGAAACACAAACTTTGGTCCATTTCTCCACCAGTTGTCAATATCATAAAGCTTTGACTATGGAGATTTTATAATGTTTTAAATATTTGATGCAATTAGCCTCCCACATTGCTCTTTTCCCCAGAATTTTGACAATTTTTTAATTAATTTATTTTCCTACTAACTTCATATAATCTAGTTCCAAGAGATAAATGCATTGCATTTTTATTGGAATTGCATCACATTTATAAATTTAGTAAGGGGAAAAAGACATCTAAAGAATTGAGTTCTCTGCTAGGTGCCGTGTTGTTCTTCTATAGTTGCACCTATTAGGGAATCTGAGGGGAAGGATTGCTTAAGCCCAGACATTTGAGACTTTGAGCTATAGTTGTGCCTCTGTACTCCAGCATGGGAAACAGAGCAAGACTCCTTCTCAATACTAAATGAAAAAAAAAAAAAAAAAAAAAAAGAATTGTTCTCTTGTCAAAAACATGTTATGTCTTCCCAATTGAATTGTTTAAGTCAACCTTGTGTCTTCTATTACAATAATGGCAATCATCATCTATGTAAAACATCAAAATGACAAAAATACTCCTGGAGCTGGTAAGTGATTATAGCAAAATTATGACAAGATTACAGAATACAAAGTAAATATATAAAAGTAAGTCACTTTCCTATATGCTAACAATGAACACATAGAATCTTACATTGAAAACACAATATCATTTAATTAGCACACATGAAAATGAAATAGTTATAAATTTAATCAATTTTGCATAAGACCTATATGAGGAACCCTACAAAATACTGATAAAAGAAATCAAGGAAGAATTAAATAAACAAAGAGATATTCCATGTCATGTCCATGGAATAGGAGACTCGGTATTGTTAAATGTCAGTTATCCCCAACTTCATCTATAGATTTAATGAAGTTCCAATCAAAATCCCAGCAAATTATTTTGTGGATATCTAAAGTTTATACAAAAAGGCAAAAGTCCTAAAGTAGGTGTGATGGTAAATACTGAGCATCAACTTGATTGGATTGAAAGATGCAAAGTACTGATCCTGGATGTGTCTGTGAGGGTGTTGCCAAAGGAGATTAACATTTAAGTCAGTGAGCTGGGGAAGGTAGAACCACCCTTAGTCTGGGTGGGAACCATCCAATTAGCTGACAGTGAATGTAAAGCAGGCAGAAAAATATGAAAATGTTAGATGGTTTAGCCTCCCAACCTACATCATTCTCCCATGCTGGATGCTAACTGCTCTCAAACATTGGACTCCAAGTTCTTCAGCTGTGGGAATCGAACTGGTTTCCTTGCTCCTAAGCTTGCAGATAGCCAATTGTGGGGACCTGTGATTCTGTGAGTTTAATATTCCTCAAGAAATTCATCTATCTATCTATCTATCTATCTATCTATCTATCTATCTATCTATGTTTATTAGTAAACTCATATGCCATTTAAGTTTATATATATTTTGTTTATTATATATAGTAGGTAACACAAATTTGAAGGAGAGAACAAAATTGGGGGACTGACCCTACTTCAAGACTTAAAATAAAATACAGTAATTAAGACAGTGTGATGTTGACCAAAGAATGGTCAAATACAGGGAATAGAATAGAGAGCCCAGAAATTGACCCACATAAATAGAGTCAACTGAATTTTTACAAAGAGGCAAAGACAATACAGTGGAGCAAAGAGAGTCTTTCCAACATAAAGTGCTAGAACAACTGATCATCTACATTTAAACACGCAAATATGGACAGATCTTTCACCTTTCACAAAAATTAACTCAAAACAAATCACAGATCTAAATGTAAAATGAAAAACTATAAAACTCCTAGAAGATAGGATAAAATGTACTTAAACTTGGGGTTAGTGATGAATTTTTAGATACAACACCAAAGACATCCATGAATGAAATAATTGATAAGCTGGACTTTATTGAAATAGAAAATGTCTGCTTTGCAAAAGACGCTGAAGAGAATAATAAAACAAGCCATACTCAAAGAAAATATTTGTAGAATACCTCTTAGGAAGGACTTCTGTGAAGGACGGCTATCTGAAACATGCAAAGAACTATTAAAACTTAGCAATAAGGAAACCAACAACCCAATTTAATTGGGCCTACTCAAGTGTATGGTGTACAAATATTTTATATTCTGTAGGATATAGTTTCACTCTATTGATTACTTCCTTTGCTGTGCAAAAGCTTTTTAAATTTTATACAATCACATTTGTCTATCTTTGCTTTTACTGCCTGTGCTTTTGCGGTCATATCCAAAAAATCATTGTCCAGACCAATGTCAAGAAGCTTTATCTCTGTGTTCTAATAGTTTTGCAGTTTCAGGCCTTACATTTAAAGCTTTAAGTGCTTTGACTTGATTTTTGCATATGATATGAGATAAAGGTCCAATTTCTGTATGTGAATATCCAGTTTTTCCAATAAAACTTATTGAAGAAGGCATTATTTCCCCACTGTGGGGAAATTTTATATATGTGTTGTGTGTGTGAGTGTATGTGTGTGTGTGTGTGTGTGTGAAATCATTACCTTGAAGAGATGTCTGTGATCTCATGCATATTGCAGCATTATTCACAATAGCCAAGAAATGGAAACAATCTAATTGTCCACCAATGGATTAATGAATAAAGTGTAACGCTCACACCCATCCACTCCCCCACAAACACCCACCACCATACACAAGAGTATTATTCAGCCTTAAAAAAGAAGGAAATCTTGCCATTTGAGACAACCTGAATGAACCCGAAGGACATTATACTAAGTGAAATAAGCCACACACAGAAAGGCAAGTGTTACATGAACTCACTCACCTACATATGAATCAAACTCATAGAAGCAAGCAGAAAGTAGAATGCTGGTAAATAGGAGCTGAGGGGTGGGGAAAATGGGAAGATGTCCTGGAGATCTAATGTACAGTATGGTGACTACAGTTAGTCATTCTGTACTGTATACTTGTAATTTGCTAAGAGAGTAGATCTTAAGTGTTCTTGTCACACACAAGCTAACAACAATAAAAAAGAGATCACTATATGAGCTGATGGATATAATAACTAGCTTGATTGGAGTAACCATTTCCCAATATACACATACATTAAAACATCATATTTTACACATTAAATTTATAAAAATGTTGTCAATTATATGTGAATAAAACTTAAAACAAAAACAAAAACAAAAACCTTTACAGATACATCACCAAAAAATATATACGGATGTCAAATAAGCATATACAAAGATGCTCTGCATCATATATTATTAGGATAATGGAAAGCAAAACAATAAGATACCACTGCACACTTAGAATGGCCCAAATCTAGAACACTGGGAACCAAGTACTGGTGAAGATGTGGAGCAACAGGAACTCATGGCTGGTGAGAATGCCAATGACACTGTCACCTTGTGACATTTTGTAACCATTACAGAAGACAATATAAGGGTTTCTTAGAAACCTAAACATACTCTTACCATATAATCCAGCAATCACATACTTTGGTATTTACCCAAAAAAGTTGAAAACATGTCCACACAAAAACCTACAGATGTATGTTTATAGCAGTTTTATTTATAATTGCAAAAACTTGGAAGCAACCTAGATAAACTTCAATAGGTTAATAGATAAATACACTGGTACATTCTAATTATGGAATATTATATTAAGTGCTCAATGAAATGAGCTATAAAGCCATTAAAAGACCTTAGGGAAACTCTAATGTATCTTACTAAATGAAATAAGTAAGTCTGAAAACGTTACATACTATATGATTCCACTAAATGACATTTTAGAAAAGGCAAAACTTAGAAGACAGTAAAATGATTAGTTTTTGCCAGAAGTTAGCGGGGAGGTAGAGATGAATCAATAAAGTGCATAGGATTTTTAGGGCATTGAAAACACTCTGAATGATATTATAATATTAGACATGTGTCATTATACATTTACGCAAACCTACAGAATGAAGAATACCAAGTGTAGCTTCATCAGTTATAACAAAGGTACCACTCTAGTGAGAACTGTTGATAAAGTTGGAGGGGATGCATGTGTGGGTGCAGGAGGTTTATAGGATATCTGTACACTTCTCAATTTTGTTGTCAGTCTAAACCTAACAAAAACAAAGTCTTAAACACACACGCACACACACACACACACACGTAGACACAGAGACACACAGCCTGGTATCTTACAAAACTTAAAACGCAGGTTGTATGAACTCTATGGTTGCTTCCTAGTGCTTATTTAATATCTGTGAGGCAGATTTTTGTCTTAGATTTGTTTCCTAATATCCTAGTATCCAAGCTGTGTAGAAATAACGTTTGCCCACATCTATTCATTGGCAACTAATAAAATTAACTTACTATTATTTTCAAATCAAATTGGATTAGGTCATTTCAGCAAAATATGTAACATAAATTGCTGTTACCCTCCTGTCACTTGGGAAGATATGTTTTCTTTCTACGTGAGAATAAAGTAGCAACTTTTGCAGAGCTTTAAATGTTAACAACAGATACAGACAATCACTTTAGTGTACTAATAGATTACATCAAGGAAGAGTATGTCTCAAGCTGGGAAGCTACTGCTCAAAGTTGCTGTATCTTTTAAAAATATAATAATTTTAGAAATAGAATGATTCTTATATTATAATGAAACTTACTGGGCATGGTTATGGACAATGCAAATTTTAAATCAGTGTACTTTAAAATGCATTTTTTAGTATTAATGAATTCTGTTTAAATGGACTCTAGAAAAACTGAAAATGAGAACAATCATTACAAAAGTTTTATTTTGTTTTTGATTGTTGCTGCAGGAAATATGACATTTTATAAAATAAGATTTCCCAGTATTTTTCAAGACAATGTTTTTTAAAAAGTACACTTTACTCTTGATATCAGTACCAACATTTTGGATTGTAACTTACTATTATTAATACATTTTCATGAGTTTTTTTTAATGTACATTTATGTTCAGCTTCCAATACATAGTGTATAAAGATTTGAAAATTTAACAGTAGGTGGTTCTTAAACTAATAATCCATCATTCTAGACTGAAATGTCTTTTTCTTTTTTTTTAATTTTCTTACTTTTTCTTACTATATTTAAGCAATACATTTCCTATAGCAGAGATTTTATTGTATTTTACCCATTCACTGAGTTTGAAGGGATTCTTCTAGTTTATCCCTGCAAATGATACAGTTTATCCTTTTCAATTCAATTCAAGAAGGTGTGGGGTCTCTTTGGAAGCTCTGGATGTTGAACACTTTCAATCTAAAAATAATTTTACCTAACCTTTACAGAACTTTAAAGCTTATTTAGATAGGTTCTTATAAAACAGACTTGAAGAGCCCCAAAAATGATTTCACATCTTCACTTTTAGGCAGAGTTTGAATCAGAACACTATATTTGATCTAAACAGGGGTGTCCAATCTTTTGGCTTCCCAGGGTAACATTGGAAGAATTGTCTTGGGCCACCCATAAAATACACTAACACTAATGATAGCTAATGAGCTAGGAAAAGTCACAAAAATTTGCGTAATATTTTAAGAAAGTTTAAGAATTTGTGCTGGGCTGTATTCAAAGCTGCTCTGGGCTGCATGAGGCCCATTGACCATAAGTTGTACAAACTTAATCTAGAAGGTCTTTTAGGTACTGCAGAGCAGTCTCTGTCCCAACTACTCAACTCTGTCATTGCAGTGTGAAAGTTGTCATAGAAAAAAAAAAATGTAAAGGATGAATGTGACTATACAAACAAGCCTTGATTTATGGACACTGAAACTCGAAATGCATATTTTCATGTGCCACAAAATACTATTCTTTAAAGTTTTTTTCAACGATTCAAATATAAAAGCATTCTTAGTTTGTAGGATGTACAAAAACAGGCTGTAGGCAGGATTTGGCCCAAAGGCTACAGTTTGCTAATTAAGGAATTCCTTTATTAAGTTGACATTACTATTTCACTGTTTATTAGCATAATATTTCTGTTCCAGGGGACACTCAGGAATAGAAAAGTTGAAAATGATTTTATTTTCATTCTTGAAGCTTCTGGAATGAACTAGAGCTTATCAACTCTTTAATAAACATGTCAGCTCTTCTGATGGTTCCTACCTTCAAATTCTAATAATCTTTCCACTCCTAGCCACAAATTCCTTTTTGGTGCTATGAGGGTTTTTAAAAAAGTCTGTGCTTTCAAAAGGAAAAGTGACCTTTTGTCCTCTCCCTTTTTTTAAAAAGAGTTCCTTAAGAAAACATATAATTCTAAATCATTTCTTTGTCTCTTTTATATATGTACATGTTTTTAAAGTCTAAATAAGGTCTTGCCAACATTACAACTCAGTAATGTTTTTCTTGAGGGTCTGGGAGCCATGTTCTTTGAAATGTCAAGGAAGATAAGACCCATTTCTGTCACCATGGGAGTTTAGCGTAGAGTTCTTGTTCCAAGCTTTACATAAAAATAAAAATTTTATTTTCCTTTAAATAAAGGAAATTATCTAACACAAATGGCAATCCTGTTTATCAGGTAAAGTTAGGGAGAACTATGAAAGAATATGTGGCAAATAGTGCTATATCTTGAAAACATGTATGCAATGAATTGTATCTATGTGGCTATATAAAATGTTGAGATTTCATTCTCCTTTGCAACCTCATTAGCATATTGCCTGTGATGTACATCACAGTATGGCTTAATGTTGATTCTCTAATTAATATTGCTTGCTTTCTTTTCTTCATTTGTGGAGAGAATTATCTGAGTTAGCCAAAAATGTTTTATTTTTATATTTTCCCCAAGATTGTATCCACCAATCCTAGATAATCATGTTATGATTCTTACCTGATCATAATCCAACAACTCCTCTGCTCCCATTAAAAGACCATTATTAAATCATATCTCAAGTTCTCAGTAACTGTCACTGGTCTTGTCATTCCTCCTCAGAGATTCTGTCATATCAGACTGTCTTGATAGCATTCTCCATTATCAGGGAAGGCAAAAAATTCAGATTCATGTAATCAATAGGTAGCTATAGGGATATTTATGGAGCTTCATTTTGACCTTAATTCTCTTTTTTAACAGTTTTATTGAAATATA
This sequence comes from Papio anubis, assembly GCF_008728515.1. Taxonomy (NCBI): domain Eukaryota; kingdom Metazoa; phylum Chordata; class Mammalia; order Primates; family Cercopithecidae; genus Papio; species Papio anubis. The sequence goes on from NC_044984.1 coordinate 55,153,446, forward strand.
ACATGCTATACAATTTACTGTTTAAATTTTACAATTTAACTTACTTTTGGTATATTCATAAACTTTTACATGCACCATTGCCATATGTTGTGATTCACTCAGGATGGTGGCAGAAATATTAAAGGGAAATATTAGGGAAAGTTATAGGGAATAGTCACAAACCTTTTGGAAGACCGAAAGGTAACATAACTCGAATTAATTGAACAGGCTGAAGGCAGCCAGCTCTTACCTTAGAGCATTAGGTCATAGGGTAAATACTAGGGACAATATAGGCTTCCACAGTTAAGTCTGTTTATCCTACCTCCATTAACTAACCTTTGAGCCAGATGGCCGTCTCTGGGGGGAGATCAACCAGGGAAATTACCCACTAATGGTATTTACTTCAGACCTCATACCTGAGCTTTAATCATTGGTAGAACTACTCTCTTGACCATATTAATTATCCCCAAACAAATTGTCACCAGACAGTGTGTTTACTTAAAGCTCCTGTTGTTAATTGTATACTAAATAAATGGCCTGGAGCGCGAGCTACTCAGGGCTGGCCGCAGTGACAAACCTTTCTTGGTGTGCAGGCAGTCGGACACTCAGCTGGACTGGCGAAACAGAATATCTGTGTGTCAATGTACATTTTATTCATCCGTCATTTGGGTCAGGGTCTGTGGGCAGACCCCTGCAGCTAATGCCAACTTGTGAGGAGCGCTACCTCAATGATATATGTTTAACTTTTCATCGCATCAACAAGAAATTCTACATCCGTTAGCAGTGACTCTCCATTAATTTCTCCAAACCTAGCAACCCATAGGAAACCATGAATCTACTTTTAGAATCCATAGATTGAACATTTCACATTAATGTATTAATGCAATATGTAGCCTTTGGTGGCAGTCTTCTTTCAATTAGCATACATTTTTATAATTCATCTCTCTTATAATGTGAATCAGTACTTTATTCTTTTTATTGCAGAATCATATTCCATTGAATAGATATGCTATATTTTATTTATTCATCAGTAGATGGACATTTACATTATTCTACTTTTTGACTATGATCAATAATCCTTATATAAATATTCAGATATAAGTTATGATGTTAATATGTTTAAAAATAACATGAATAAAACCTAGGAGTGTAATTACTAGGTCACACACTAACCATACATGTAACTTTTTGGTGAACTGCGAAACAGATTTCCATAGCAACTACACTCCAACTATGTATTTTAAAAAAACAAAGATATTATTTAAATTTATTGACAATTTGTGCAATCAAGGAAATACTTATATTTTAAGGAAATAAAATAAGAACAACAGAAATACCAGTCAAAATAGTTAAAAGGAGGCTTAGAAATCAAATCAGATTTGTTGGTTTAATCTTAATCTTTAAACCTGTGTAGATTATTTGTTGGTTTAACAAAATAATTTGTATTGATTTCTATAGCCCTTAATATATTTAAATGGAAAACTCTAATTTAAATAGTAGCCTATGAGCTATTTTTTGGTAGTAAAATTTTACTTTTAATAAAATATCTCTACATATTATTTTCAAGTCAAGGAGTCCGTTAGGATCGTCGAGCAATGGGTTTCACTTTGCTTTTCGGTTTGTGCCGGAACTTATGGGACAACATGTAATCGTGGTTTGCGCTCGAGAAACAGTGATAAGGACGTTGAAATATAATTTATTTTCAGTCAGCTTATTTATGGATTCCTTAGTAAAATAGCTCATATCAGACTCTTATAACTAGTTTGAATTTCCAATATCTAAATTATTCCCTCACTAGAAGCAATGCTTATAATAATTAACAAAAAGTGATGTATACCACAATTAAACAAGTCTCGTTTATAACCACCTCCCACAAGAAAGGCTAGAGGAGCCAAAAGAAAAGAAGTTAATACACTCAATATCTCGAAAGAAAAAATAATATATATATATATATATATATATACACACACACACACACACACACCATATATATATATAGTAGGGGACTCTGAAGCAGGAGCCTGGTCTACTTGAACCAGTGGTCTCACTAGACAGAAGGCAGATCCCTGTGCCATTACCCACCAGACGCAGGGCTTGTATACCATAGGAAAGGGATGTGTGGGACAACTTAAGTCGTCCCTTCAAGGAAAGGTAAGAATGCTGTCTGCATCTGCCTAGGGGAAGGGGATTTGCTTAAAGTTGTTTTACCTTGAGGACGAGATTTATGATAACAGTACATAAAGCAGAAATTGTATAGGCATTCTGAAACAGGGGTTAGTAAGAAGTTAACATGGTGGATTCACATCCAAGATGGAGTTGCTTTATCCTCTGCAAATGACTTTCAGAGAAATGCAAATAAGTCTCATAAAAATTGGAGGATGCCGGAGACAAAATGTTAGGTCAGCCTTAGCATTGCAATATTGATTGAAAATCTCCAATTAGAAAATACTCTGTTCAGCAACAGAAAATTATGCCATTTTTATGTTTCAGATAAAATCATAATTTTGAAATGCATTTTATTATGTGTCACATTTGTAATATTATGTTTAAAAATATCAGATTACAATTCTTTCTAAAAATGTATTAGAAAGAGACTAATGAATTCCAGGACTACTTATTTAAATCAAATTACCTTTTTCGACAAAGGGCCTAAAGTCAAAATTCTGTCAATGTGCATTTATCTATAATGAAAATTACCTTGCTTCTCTGGGTTTTACTCTACATTGATAACTATTGGAGCATGTGGACTTAGGCACTGTTTAAGAAACAAGTAGCTTTTAATTCACAAACCATTTTTCATAAACAGATGATCAAAGTTTTGCCTAAAGGCAATGCATTCCAAACTCTTAATTTGACTATTTAAGAGACTGAAAGATAGAGAGTGGATGTGACATGACATGGTTCTATTGTGTCTTATAATAGAATGGCTTCTAGAAAACAGGCTTCCTCATTTTCAGTCTACTGTTTCTTTTCTTTGCACTATTTTGCTCACATTGCAAACTGCTTTGTAGATATACTTAGAAACATAGCTAGAAATATTTTCTTGATATTTCATGCACAGCTCAGTGTTTCAAAATTCTAACACCCTGCATTTTGAACCACATGAGCATTCATTTTGCATTCATATTATTATAAGGCTCATCTGTGCTTGCAAGTCTATGGCTATTGTTTAGCTCCATTATATTATCTTCAAACCATATATTAGGATTTGTTTTGCCTGGACAAGTTGAATTGCCTATTAAGAAAACCTGAATTCAATGAATAATTGCATAACCTTCTGTTGCCTTTCTTTGTCTTCAAATGATTTTTAACATATTCTCATTTCTATTTAGACAAATACAAGATATTGGTATCTGCTTTTCTCAGATTACTTTATTTGTCATGGGTAATGTAGGATCTTTATTTCTACATAGGATTTCAAATGCAATTTTTGTAGCATTTGTATTGAAGAACTAAAAGGATGATTTTGATCATATCCCAAATAATATTTTAATGGACTATAATGCAAAATAAAATGATAGCTACACTTAAAACTGGTATATATAAATTGTAACACAATTTCAAAATTATATTGGTGGCTAAGACATATCGCAATGCTTTTTATTTTATATTTCAAACATTTAAGTCATTGCTTAAAAGGCTCAAGTTGATTTTTAATTCATTTTTTGTGCCTATCTTTTCTTAAGATGTATATTTTTACAAATCCCATTTCTTCAGAGATGAGCTGATAATAGAGAAGCTATAGGTAAATTTATGTATTTATTTTTATTATCTGAAACAAAATATGTAACAAAAATAATGTTTTTTAAAAAAGCTAGAATCCTATAAAAGTTACGTATCAGAAGAACCCAAAGAAGGATTTCCTCTGATGTTATTTCTAGGCAGTGAGGCCAATGCATATGTTTATTAATCTTCTCAGATTTCATTGGATATCTATAATGTAAAGTAGTCTATGAGCTGGTAGAGAGTATACAAAGTTGAATGATAAGACATCCCTGTCTTAGGAAAACTGTATGGTATAAAGAAAAAATGTGTGTATAAGCAATTTATTTTATTTTGTTTAGGTTTGTTTTGGAGAATGAATGAGTAGAAAATGAGTAGGAATCTGAAAACCCTCATAACACAATTTAATAGCTAATACTAACTGAACACTTATTAAGTGTCAGGCTCTTTGCCTACAGTAATTAGCCTGTTTCATTTTTATAAAACCATGTGAAGTAGTAGTATTTTAACCCTGGATTTGCACTTGGGAAATTAAAGGCACAAAGGAAAGGAATCAAACAGCTTTGGCCTAATCACAGAGAGGTGGTTCCATGTTTGAGATCTCAGTTTTCTACACTGTCTTTCAGGGCCTTTTACAACCATTATTGTAATTGAATCTCACAAACCTGGAAAATAGGGATTTTTAAAATCTGCATTTTTTAACAAATAAATAGGATGTCAGAGTATCAGTGATTGACTAACATCTCTTAGTTCCTATATGCTCACCCAGGTCTTGACTCCAAATCTTCTGACTACAGAGGCTGTGATATTATCCAGGTGTAAACAATCATACTGATTTTCGTATACCATGCCTAATCTGTTGTTCAATTAATGACATTTCCTTGAAATATACAGCTTTTGTCTCTATAAACACTATACCCAACATCTTACATACTTATGAAGTTCAAAATGCCCTCTTTTTAATCTGCATAGAAGGAACTGTCTGGCAAGTAAAGAGTCTAAGGAATTCCTGGGAAACTCTGGTAATGAATTTGATCGTAAACATGCTAATTACTAAAAGCATGAGTTATCTTGTGTCTGTGAGAAACTTTCAAAAAATAGTGTCTAAAACAGAACATAGGTCTGGCATGCAGTGGCTAGAAGACGTGTAGGCTTCATTGGGTGATATCTGATGACTTTACCTACAACGTTTAGAAACATTCCACCTGTGAAACTGTCTCATTTGTGAAATGTGAGAACAGGGTTGCTTTGGTAAAGAGGTTTACAGAGATGCTATTTCTATCATTTTCAAATATTTTTTATTTGAATTCACATAATAATTGCTAGATAATATTTTAATTGATTCTTTTATTATTAAAATTATAATTAATTTTGACTCATAGAGGACTAATTATAAATGCATTTTCTGTGTTTGATCAATACCTAAATGTTTGCATTTCTAATTGATTCTAAAGTTTAGCACAATATTAATTCAGATATCTAATACAATTAAAGATTTCTTTACTAAATACTTATAGTTATATTCTAAAATATACTTATAAAATAATTCAATAATTATTCACTTTCATATTGTAAAAATTATATATATATCCCCACAGATTACTTAAGTACAGGTAATAAAGGGAGAGCTCTCTGAATTCAAATTTTTTTTGTGTTACAACATATAAGTTCTGTGGCATTGCAAAGAGAGATAAATGCATGTATTGATCATTTACTATGAGCTACACATTGTAGTAAGCATTTTACACTTGTTATTTTCTTCTTTAATATAATTTTAATGCAAATATCATTTATCTCATTGTATATCTGATGAGGTCAAAACTCAGAGAATCAAATGGTTTGCCAAACCATAAAATCAATAGTAGGACAATTGGAATTTAGTCTATATCTGAGTTACTCTTGAAATTGCTTACTGTTTACCACATGTAGCAGTTATTTAACTTTATGTAAACTTCTTCTGTCAAAACTGAGTTATATTGCAGATTGAATACACTAATATATATTAGTGTGCTGTATAGGTAATATCTCTTTTCTCTCCATCTTCTTTCTTCTTTTTTGTCTCCCATTTCTTGTAACCACTCTTAATTTTTTTTTAGGAGACAGAGTCTCACTGTGTCACCCAGGCTGGAGTGCAGTGGTGAGATCTTGGTTCACTGCAACCTCCACTTCCCAGGTTCTAGCAATTCTCCTGCCTCAGCCTCCCAAGTACCTGGGACTACAGGTGCACGCCACCATGCCCGGCTAATTTTTTGTATTTTAGTAGAGGTGGGTTTTCACCGTGTGCCCAGACACGAATTCCTGATCACAGGCAATCCACTAGCCTCAGCCTCCCAAAGTGCTAGGATTACAGATGTGAACCACAACGCCTGGCCTAACCACTCTTTAAAATATTAATAGTCAATTATAATTTTGAATGTGTGTCTAACACCAAGAAATGGTAAAAAGCTAAGTTTATTGTCATTAGAAATGCTTCTTCGTCAGCGCCCAAAGCTACACAATATACAAAACCTGATCTCTGATATTTCTAGTATTAAAAATAAAAATAACGATAATAACCATATGTATGTATATCAATTTTAAAATATTTTTTTCTTTTTATTTTACTTCCTGACAAAGAAGATGTGAGAATAACCTCTTTCCCATTGCCAAGTAAGTTTTGGTGTTACAGAGTGTGGATGTTATAAAGCCACACTTTTGGATGTATAAACTAAGCTGCAGAAAATCTATAAAAAAATTAAAGGAAAAAATATTACATTTAATAAAACATGATTACTGGTGACTTCTTCTTCCTTTCTTGCTTTTAATGTAGATTATCAAGTTAAAGTCACTAAATCACAATTGTAAATAAGCTTACTGAAATGTTATTCTCTTTTTATAAAACAGTGCTTTAGAGTTAATTTTGGAAGGGTTTTCTCCTATTAAGTAGCGCTATAGATATTTCCATATTATGCTACAGCAAAAAGATTCGCACAGTAGCAAGATTTAAGACAAACACCAGTGATCTTTTTGGTTTGTCAGAATTTATTTTGCTCAAGCCATTTCTCAAATTGCTTTTGTGGATTTGTATTGCATTTTAATTGAGACAAAATGAGAGCTGTCAGGTGACATATTGATTGCTTTTTCAATATGTTGACAGGGAAATATATCTTATTAAATAGGGGGTTTACTTTTTAAGTGGATCTGTATTTTGAATAAAACATTTAAAACATATTCACTAAATATTAAATATCTATCCGTAACTTATTAAATGGGTATTTATAACACCTTATTTTAATTAAAATGTTTCTAATTTTACTTTAGAGAACCCCAAATTTAATTGGTTTCTCTCAATATTTTTGTTTGTGTTTCATTTGTCTTTAATCGCAATAAGATACAACTGTTCTCATTAAATTAATCTACTCCTAGGAAAACATATATGACTTATTTAGAAAGCTAAGCAAAAATAAACTTCTGAAATATTTATTTCTAGTACTCTATTAAAAGTGATTTATTCTATATTTTAACAAGTAATCCAGCTACCCCAAACTGATATCTACATGGTGTCAAGGAAAAATTATATTTTTATGAAGCTACCATTCCTTTGAATTAGTTAAAACTTGGGACTAATATGGTAACAGGATTCAATCTTCTTAAATTTTGCTTCTTAGAAACATAATCATATTTACTCTGTAAAGTAATTTTCTTACCTGTCGTTGCTGAGGGCTGCCTTTGAACAGAGAGGTACTGAAGTGGGAGCTTTATCTCATGGTGTCTTACATATCATTGGTAATGATGAAAGATTTTCTTTCTCCTCAGTTTAGCTAAAGTTCGGGTTCTTGTCTCACAGCCAGAAAAAATTAGGCACATGAACACATTAAAAGGTAAGGAGAACAGAATTTATTAAAAGAAAGCTGTCAGTGAAAAAAAAAAAAAAAATAGTGAGGAGGTCTTGCCAACAGTTCCCTACCACACAGACTGAATACAAGGCCACCACACATGAGCTGAAGTGGCCAGGCTCCTCCCCTTGAATAAGGTTTGAATTCCCAGTAGCTCCACCCCATTCTCCCAGTGTGCAGGGGGGCCCTTAGTCTGAGCCACTCCACATCAATTTATTTCTGTTACTGCACATGTGTTAAGGGACAAAATTTTTCATCATGGACATGTTTAGGCAAGCCCCCTGTGCACAATGACCTCCGTGGCATTTGGCTCTCTCCCATCTCTATCAGTAAGATAAAAATCACCAATACAAAAGTGAATGCCAACAGACACTCAGATATTAGGTTTCACATCTAATTTTAAATAATCTTATTTTAAATATTTTTAAAAGATCAATGATGAGGTACTATAATCTACAAAACACTGATGAGGTAATTAAAGAAGATGGATCCATTGAGCTCAGGAAGTCAAGGCTCCAGAGAGCTGTGTTCATGCCACTGCACCCTAGAACAACAGAGTGAGACCCTGTCTCAAAAAAATAAAATAGTAAAATAAAATAGTTTCTATTCCAAACAATAGAAAAAGAGGGAATCCTCCCTAATTCATTCTATGAGACCAGCATCATCTTGATACTAAAGCCTGGCAGAGAGACAACAAAAAAAAGAAAATTTCAGACCAATATCCCTGATGAACATCAATGTGAAAATCCTCAATAAAATACTGGAGAACCGAATCCACCAGCACATCAGAAAACTTATCCACCACTATCAAGTCAGCTTCATTTCTAGGATGCAAGGCTGGTTCAACATATGCAAATCAATAAATGTAATTCATCACATAAACAGAAACAATGACAAAAGCCACATGATTATCTCAACAGATGCAGAAAAGGCCTTCGCCAAAATTCAACAGCCCTTTATGCTAAAAACCCTCAATAAACTAGGTATCAATGGAACATATCTCAAAATACTAAGAGCTATTTATGACAAACCCACAACCAGTATCATACTGAATGGGCAAAAACTGGAAGCATTCCCTTTGAAAACCAGCACAAGACAAGGATACCTTCTCTCGTCACTCCTATTCAACATAGTATTGGAATTTCTGGCCAGGGAAATCAGGCAAGAGAAAGAAATAAAGGCTATTCAAATAGGAAGAAATGAAGTCAAATTGTCTCTGTTTGCAGATGACATGATTGCATATTTAGAAAACCCCATCGTCTCAGCCCAAAATCTCCTTAAGCTGATAAGCAACTTCAGCAAAGTCTCAGGATACAAAATCAATGTGCAAAAATCTAAAGCATTCCTATACACCAATAACAGACAAACAGAGAGTCAAATCAAGAGCAAACTTCATTTCACAATTGTTACAAAGATAATAAAATACCTAGGAATCCAACTTACAAGGGATATGAAGGACCTCATCAAGGAGAACTACAAACCACTACTCAAGGAAACAAGAGAGGACACACAAAAAAAATGGAAAACATTCCATGCTCATGGATAAGAAGAATCAGTATCATGAAAATTCCATGCTCATGGATAAGAAGAATCAGTATCATGAAAATGGCCATACTGCCCAAAGGAATTTATAGATTCAATGCTATCCTCATAAAGCTACCACTGACTTTCTTCACATAATTGGAAAAACACTACGTTAAACTTTAAACTTCATATGGAACCAAAAAAGAGCCTGCATAGCCATGACAATCCTGGGCAAGAAGAAAAAAGCTGGCGGCATTACGCTATCTGACTTGAAACTATACTACAAGGCTACAGTAACCAAAACAGCATGGTACTGGTACCAAAACAGATATATAGACCAATGGAACAGAACAGAGGCCTCAAACATAACACCACACATCTACAACCATCTGATATTTCACAACTCTGACACAAACAAGCAATGGGGAAAAGATTCCCTATTTAATAAATTGTGTTGGGAAAGCTGGCTAGCCATATGCAGGAAACTGAAACTGGATCCCTTCCTTACACTTTACACACAAATAAACTCAAGGTGGATCCAAGACTTAAATGTAAGACCTAGGACTATAAAAACCCCAGAGGAAAACCTGGGCAATACCATTCAGGACATAGGCATGGGCAAAAACTTCATGTCTAAAACACCTAAAGCAATGGCAACAAAAACCAAAATTGACAAATGGGATCTAATTATACTAAAGTGCTTCTGCACATCAAAAGAAACTATCAGCAGAGTGAATAGGCAACATACAGAATGAGAGAAAAATATTGCAATCTATCTGTCTCACAAAGGGCTAATATCCAGAATCTGCAGAGAACTTGAACAAATTTATAAGAAAAAAATCCATCAAAAAGTGGGCAAACCTACAAAGAACTCAAACAAATTTACAAGAAAAAATCAAACAACCTCATCAAAAAGTGGGCAAAGGATATGAACAGACACTTCTCAAAAGAAGACATTTATGCAGCCAGCAGACACATGAAAAAATGCTCATCATCACTGGCCATCAGAGAAATGCAAATCAAAGCCACAGTGAGATACCATCTCACACCAGTGAGAATGGTGATCATTAAAAAGTCAGGAAACAACAGGTGCTGGAGACAATGTGGAGAATTAGGAACACTTTTATACTGTTGGTGGGACTGTAAAGTAGTGCAACCATTGTGGAAGACAGTGTGGCAACTCCTCAAAGATCTAGAACTAGAAATACCATTTGACCCAGCCATCCCGTTACTGGGTATATACCCAAAGGATTATAAATAATTCTGCTATAAAGATACATGCACATTTATGTTTATTGTGGCACTATTCACAATAGCAAAGACTTGGAACCAACCCAAATGTCCATCAATAATAGACTGGATAAAGAAAATGTAGCACGTATACACCATGGAATACTATGCAGCCATAAAAACGGATGAGTTTATGTCCTTTGCAGGGACATGGATGAAGCTGGAAACCATCATTCTCAGCAAACTATCACAAGAACAGGAAATCAAACACTGCATGTTCTCACTCATAAGTGGGAGTTGAACATTGAGCACATGGGCATAGGGAGGGGAACATCACACACCTGGGCCTGTTGGGGCATGGGGAGCTAGGGGAGGGATAACATTTGGGGAAATACCTAATGTAGGTGATGGGTTGATAGGTGTAGCAAACCACCATGCCACGTGTATACCTATGTAACAAAACTGCACGTTTTGCAAGTGTACCCCAGAACTTAGCGTGTAATAAAAATATAGAGAGAGAGAAAAAAATAAAATAATAAAAGAATAATTTTTAAAAATGTAAAGTCTCAGTTATGCAAGATGAACAAGTTCTAGATATCTACTATGTAACAGTACCTATAGTTAATTACATAATATTGTGTACTTTCAAATATGTTAAATTTTATATATACACACAGATCACAAAGAACATTTTGTAGGTGATGGATATGTTTAGTAGCATTTTGATGATGTTATCATGAATATATACATATGTCCAAATTCATCAAAGTACATATATTATATATACATTGATTGTGTACATTTTTGTACATCAGTTATACCTCAGTGAAACTTAAAAAGAAAACATGAAATAACAAAGATTAACAATGAGGAATATCAAGAATCCTGGGACATTTGTAATGGTCCCCAGGAGCAGGGGAATGGGTTATGTTGAAAGGGTAAACAAAGGAGTCAATAATACATTGGCTCCTTCCTATCTCTTTATCCATTTTTTTCCAGATAATTTTGTGTATTTAAGATGACTCTCAGCTGTTCTGAACTTGTAAATGTTCATAGGCAGACTTGTAGAAAACAAGATTATTTTTATGCACTTCTGCTAGGAGCATTAAATTTTCACCACTATGGTGCTAACCATTTAAAAGGTTAACAATATTTTGGTCAAACAATCTTTTTTTTCTTCCACAAAATGCTATACATATGAAAGGCTGTGAAGGTCCCCACTTAATTACTGATTCTATTATTCATTTTTCTTCTCCCCCCTGTGTAAAATCTGAGCTTCTATACAAAAACCTTGTATATTCTACCCAGAAGGTAGTAGTGTAACTGTGTTTCTCTGGAAAGAAAAGTGCCTATACAAGGATAGATGGCCATCCATAGACAATACAGTACAAACTGACGGCCACGGTATGGGAGCAAATTGTCTCTCACCGTACTCAGAGTCACTTCTTACACCTATGGTTATATTAACACCTCATGAGTGATACTATTATGCCCAAACACTCATGGAGAGGAAGTTATGAATTAAATGGTGTAGTTCTTTTTCATATATTCATTATGTACAATATTTATCATTTATACTTCATCAATTACCAAACATACTTTCCTTGTACATGCTCTTGATTCCTCTCCACAAGTAGCTATCTCCTCTTTATAGACAGTTATTTTTAAATATGGCTCATAGGCTGCTTTTAATGTCAGCCGGTACTATGTCTTGGCCAGGTTGCATGCTCCCTCGAAGCTAATGCATTGCCAAACTCCTTTTGAAGTCAGTAAAAGTGTCAGACTTGAAGTAGCTTAGGAAAGGTTCGGGACAGATAATAAACTGATGCAGGGAGAATGACTTCTTATTGCACATAATTCAGTTGGCTGGATAATCTCTGTTTTTCAGGTACATGTTGACCTCAGGAATCTTCTCTGTCTACATGAAATATGTCAGCCTTAGTGCTGACCTTATTTAAAAATCATAGATTGATAATTTGAGATGCATATGCCATTAAGTAGCTGAAACAAGACTTGTCCTCTGCAGGTTAAGCATATGAAAAATTTATTGTCACTAAAACAAACCTAACCTAGGAAATATTATATATTCTCTAATTGTGTTCAGATAACTATTATTGTTACAACCAAATGTGTTTTTTAAGGGTTATCTTATTCTAAAACCTCTAGCCTGACTGTGCCTCACCTTGAGTAAAGACATCTCAAAATTATGATACATGGTGGATTGTCGCAGATTTGAGGACTTGCAGGTATCCTAAAAAATGTCCCAAGCAATGGCAAAGATAGGAAATCAACCTTAGTGTCCCTGGATAAATGAATAAACAAAATCTGATATACACACACGTACACACACACACACACACATTCTCTATAATATTATTCAATCTTATATGAGAACAAAATCTGCCATTTAAAACAACATGGATGAACTTGAAGGACATTATACTAAGTGAAAAAGCCAGACCCCGTCTCCCCACAAAAAGACAAATACTGTGTAATCTTAGTTTTATATATGAAATACAAAACAATCAAACTAATAAAAACACAGTAGATGGGTGGTTATCACGGGTTAAGAAATGGAGAAAGTAAAGCATTGGCTAAAAGGTGTAAACTTGCAGTTACAAGATGAATAAGTTATGGAGACCTAATGTACTATATGGTGACTATAGCTCATAATAATGTATTGTATACTTGAAATTTGCTAAGAAAGTAGATCTTAAGTACCCTTATCATCAAAAACATGGTAAATATGTGAGGTGATGGATATGTTAATTAGCTTGGTTGTGATAATCATTTCACAATTTATAGGCAATTTATAATATCACATTGTATACCTTGAATATCATAACTTTTATTTATCAATTCTACCTCAATGAAGCTATAAACAGCCCTAAATTGTCTTGAAAATACCTCTCTCTTTTATTTATTTTTCCTCCAACGTTGTTTTCTACTTGTTTGGTTAAAAGTCATCAGAAGAAACTTTTTTAAACCACCATTTCTGAGATTAACTATTATTAAAGATGGCTTAAATGTGAAAAAATAAAGAATACTGACCAAAAATGAAAAAAAAGGAAATTAATATAAATTTAATTCACAATATATGTAAATGACTTGTCATCTTGCGTGTGTGTATGTGTGTATATATATATATTTAAAAAATACTGTGGAAAGAGACAAATAATGAAAAGTTTTTCACTCCAGTCTTTATTAAAACTTTGCAACATGAAATCAGTCACAAGATGAGTGTTCTGCAAGGAGCAAGAGGTTTAAAGATTTTTATGGGGAGGTGGGTAAGTAAGCATTTACCCAGTTTTGTAGCCGTTGATTGATGACTTTGGGCTTAGCAAAAGGATAAAGAGAACGTTTGGGAGTAAAAGTTTTGCTGGGATCAGTGGAAAATGTTCAGTTTTTCAGTGTTTTTCACAATAGATAATTCCTGGATGTTTATTTTTGCTAGGCACTGTTTCAAAAGCTTTACATTCATTATCACTTTCAATACTCACCACAAAACTATGAGAGGTATATTGTGTAGCAAAGAATTTAACTTTGCCCTAAGAAAAGTCACTTTTGCTGTTGGCTACCTGGAGAGATCCCTGGGCCCTTGGAATATCTTGCCTGATAAGAGTGTTTTGTTTACCTGAGGGTTTTGATTCACACCAGAATGTCTAACATGATGTATGGGAGCATTTTGAGTTACATGGTATTTGATTAACCTCTGGAGAGGCTGGAGATAGAGGTCAGCCACAAGGGTAGTTGAACATGGAGTCCCCATAAAGACTCCGGACACCACGCTTGGGTAAGCTTCCCTGGTTGGCAATACTCTATGCACATTGTCATATATCACTGATGAGAGGAGTTAACACTGTCTATGAATCTATGGAGGAATTTGAAAGTCTGTGTTTGGAAACCAAGACATTTTCCAATGTACCTGTTTCCTTAGGTGATTCTAATTTGTATCCTTTCACTGTAATAAACCATAACTGTGAGTATAACAACTTTTGATAAGTTCCATGCATCTTTCTAGTAAATTATTAAAGCTGGGGTAGTTTCAGGGACCCCACAAACACTGCAGTTAGTGTCAAAGTGAGGTTGGTCTGGTGAACTATTCACTATCTGCATATATCCCCCCTTGTATACAAATAAGAAATGCAAAATCATAAAGAACTTTCTTCAAGATTTACATGCACTAGAACAATGAATACATATTATTAACAACTACTTTACAGGTATGGAAACTGAAACCCAGAAAGATTAAGGAATTTGCTAAAATTTACACTACTTGCAAATGGGAGAATAGGGATACCAGCCTAAGGCCATTGTCTTTTCACTATTGTATATTGCCTCCTTGGAAATAGATGGGGGAACTAGGTTAATCCTGTGAATATTTTGGCAATTGGGATAAGTTATATCTTGATTTTTAAGTAATGTGTGTTTACAATGCAAATGCTGCAATCCCTCAACTTGTCAAAGTCTCTGCTAGTTATTTTTCCATGCTAGGGAACCAAATCATTTAGAAAAGAAAGTAAAAGAAAAAACAAACCTTGGAATGGTGATTTAGATTTACGAATTATACTCAGATAAAATTCGCCTTGAAGCATAAATTTCCATAGACTTCATAAATTTGGTGATTAGTTTCAAGAAAACTGTATGCAGAAATAACTTAAAATGTAATATTTCTATTGATTTTCAAAGCTACATTTTGTATGGCTGTTCTATTTTTCAGAAACATAGCAGATGCATAGAAAACAGCATATAGGGTCTTTAATTTAGAGAAATATTTCTGGTATTTTGGCAGGCTATTAAATAAAAATGAGGGACAAGCTATAAATAATAAATGATGTAGCTATGGATCTACTTCTTTTAGCTGTATCTTCTCAAATTGAGACATTTAATTAACTGATAAAACAGAAAACAATACTTATTTTTAACACTATGGCAAAATAGGAAGTGTCGTTGTGTATAATATCACAGGACCCACTATAAAATCTGCTTGAGTTAATCTGTTTCTTAGTAATATAGGATATTTAGATTGAAGAGCAACTTCATGAAATTTGAAAGTGATGGGAGAGGGGCACCATAGGGAGTAGAATTATAATAATTTTTTGAACAAATCTAAATGAAATGTGGGAGCAAGGGATGTAAATATCTGGAGGAAGAATATGCCAGGTAGAGAGAGAGCCAATGAAGAAAAGGCCTGTGAACCCGAGAATAGCAAGGAAGTCAGAATGACTTGACCAAGTGACAGAGAATTAATGTGGTTTAAAAAAAAATGAGGTGGTAGAAGGATGCTGAGGACAAGTTATGTAAAACATTCTAGGTCATAATGAGTATTTTAATTCTCCCACACAAAATAGTGTGATGTGATTTGAAAGGGATGTTTTATATTCTTTATTTTGGCTGTTTTGCAAAGAATAAAGTGAGAAAGAGAGGGAGCAGGGAATCTACTTGAAAAGTTAATCCAATTATCTGAGTTAAAGAGGACCATGAGTCAGTCTACAGGAATAAATGCAGTGAACATAGAAAGAAGTGCTTAGAATCAAGATATACTCTAAGAGCAAATCACCAACATGGCACAAGTATACATATGTAACAAACCTGCACGTCGTGCACATGTACCCTAGAACTTAAAGTATAATTAAAAAATAATAATTTTTTTTTTTTAAAAAAGCGGATCTAATGATGGATTGAGGGTTTGAGTATAGAAAGCAAGAGAAATAGAAGAACGCATGATGGGCTTAAGGCTTTAGGTTTGAGGACATGGGTGACTAATGTGCTGATTTGTTGGGTTGATGACATAGTAGTCAGTAGGATTTGGAAAGTGCATGAATTATTATTAATAATTTTAGTGACATTTGGTTGCATAAAGTTTGAAGGGCTTGTTATATATCCAGGTAGATCTGGCAGTTGGTTATACAAGTTTCAAGAAGTAATTTGGGAATGAAGACTTAATTTGAGAGACGTTGACTTATTGATTGCACTCACCTGAAAAATGAGTACCAAAATGCAGCAGCTGAGGTTTGGAATGTTCCCACATTTGGAGGTTAAAAAAAAAGTTAAGGGAAAATTGCAAAGATGCTGAAAATGTACGGACAATGAGATAGAAAGAAATCAAGAAAGCAAGTACCAAACCCCAGTGTCCCAGAATTTAACCTCATTTAGAGATAGGATCTTCACCGATTTTAATTACTAAATATAAGTTCATACTGAAGAATGATGGGCCCCTAATAAGATACAGTTATTATTTTTATATGAAGATAGCCATGCAAAGACAGAGACACACAGGGGGAAGGCCAAGTGAGGATGACGGTAGAGAGTGGAATTATGCTGCTGCAAGACAAAAATAAAAGTTAAAGATGGCCACTGAACTATCAGAAGGTAGGGAGAGGCAAGGAAAGATTTTCTACAAGTTTCAGAGGAAGCATGGCCCTGTTGACACCTTGATTTTGGACCCTGAGCCTGCACACTGAGACATTTAACCGTTGTCCTAAGCCACTCAGTTTGTAGTGACACAGCGTCATTTTGGTGCCACTTCTCCAGCCAAAAATTGCCACCCCCAGTGGCACCCCTGCCCGGGCCTCACTCAGCTCCAGGTTCACAAACTGGGGTTGCTCCACCTACTTGGTCCAGCAGGCTGCACTCAGCTCATACTATGGGCATAGGCTCCATGCCTGCCCATGGTTCTGTGCTCAACCTGCAGCTGGTCCGGGTGTGCCACAAACATCTTCTGCCTTGGGCGCCAGCCTCTGGACAAGGAGGAAGCAGCTGCACCCGAAAACTCAGAGATACCAACAAACATGGAGGCCCAAGGGGTTTTATGGCTCTTGCCTGGGGAGTCCCGAGGTCTGAGCCCCGAAGGACAACTACAGTTCTTTCTCCTTCCAACCGCCCACAGTGCAGCAAATGGGGGGTGGGGGGCGGTGTTTCAGCTTGTCCGTGTTACAGCTTGTTTGGTTCCACCTCCCCACTCCAGTTCCTGCGGCTCCTGGGCTGGCCCAGCCACACTGCCACTTCCTGTCATGTGGGACGGCTGCCAAGCACCAGCAGAGGGCAGGAGGGTTACAGTGTTATAGCTCATTTCACACGTGCTGTTCTGTGGGTCCTGGGTTCTGGTCCCTCATCCAAGAAGAATGAAGTTATGCGAACACCAGAGAGTAAGCAAGGTGGATAAGGGTTTTATTCAGCCACAGAACAGCTCTCAAAATGAGAGGGGACTTAAAGTTGGTAGCCCTCTATGTGAGAAGTGGCCCAAAAGCAGATAGTCCCCACATGTAGCTGAGTCTGGGGTTGTTATGCGCTCAGAATTGCGGAGTGCATGCTGATTGGTCCATGGTAGGCCTGGAAAAAGCACCAGTTGATTGGCTAAAAGACATTGAGGAAATTCTCACTCCAGTCATAAACTCGGTCTGAAACTGGCAGTCCAACATTCAGGTTTCAGTCAGTCTTTGGCTTGAAGGTCAGGTTTCACTGGGACCCACCTGTATCTGCCTAGTAATTTGTCTGTCTCCTGCCACTATCAGTAGTACACGGCTACTGCAGCCCTAGGAAACTAACACAGGCATTGGTTGAATCCCTGGATCCATCTTCAAAGAAAGAGGCTAGTCAGAATTAGACAATTTTTATAGCCATTGGGATTTATTGTTAATTGAAATTGATGCAAAAGCATCATATTAGGTATTAAATATTAATCACCTTCTAGTTGTTAATATTACTTGCCAGAGCAGCTGTATGCTATAAGACATTTTTCAGAGAATAATTTATTTATGTTTTCATGCCACCTTTATGAACAGACTTGAAAGCAGATTTATTGATCATAAGAGATGTGACTTCTTAGACATTGAAAGGATGATTTGACCTTAAAATGTGTTATTCAACTTCTATTAATATTGTGGATAAAAATACGTAAACATTCCAAAGTATGTTTATGATTAGCAGCTGCAAGAATAACTTCAATCCAAATGTAAGTTTTGATATTTGGCCTGAATAACAGATAAAAGTGACTACATTAAAGACCTAATTTTCAGATATTTCATGTTGTTGGAATTTGATCTTTGTGATATTACTATTTCTGTTTAATTTTTTAGCAGCATGTGATTTAGAATTCATTGAATCACTTTTAGAATGTTTGTCAGGCTCTGCTCAGTGATGAGTCAATAGTAAAGATTAGAGGCTAAATGTAAATGACCATAGTTTATCTGGAGCCAAAGGAGCTTTCTATTTTGACAGATTATAGAGTGTCTGTGTACTCTGAAAACATCATCATCTATGCATCCAGCAGCACTGGATACATTTGAGCACCCAAAGAATCTTTGCCTCAGTGCTAAGATCAAGGCAGGCAGGCTGGATGTGTTGTCACAGGTAGACAGAAATGTGTTTTGAAGGCACTGTAAATACATACTAACTATAATGGAAGAAACAGCTAATCTTATGCCAAATGAGATAAGTCAATAGCCATATTCTAACGTATAAAGTCCTACCATGTCATTCTTGTTTTTAGGCCATTAAAAATGTCTGAGTTCAATTGTGTCCCTAGACCCCGTTTTTGTCGGTATACTTTGATATAGAAATGTTTTTGTTGGATGATAACTAGACATTCTGAAAATAAAAATAGATTCAATTACAGTCTAGGCTGGAAGAGTACAACATCTGATACTGATTTTTTGTTGAATATGAGTATTCTTCATTCTACATATTTACACAAACACCAGTGTTTTTACATAAAACTACCTATAATGAATCTTATTCAATGAAAATAGAGACTACAAATCCTACAAAACTGTAACTTTCATAGCAACATGATGATGGGTTAATTGGAATGAGATTATCTTCACATTCTTCTCTAGTCCTTCCTATTTTTGGTGATAAGAGACTTGCCTGAGTCAAACCAAGTAACTCTCAGGAGATCTAATACTAAGTAGCATTTATTAATCTTGTTGACCTGTAAGCATTCTTGACATTTGGAGAGTGGTATTATATTAATAACAATGGCATATAAATATAAGCTAAGCATTTTTTTCTTTATCAAATAGAGACAGTGGTGCTGATTTTTCAGTCATAGATCTCTGAGACCTAGATGATTAGGGAACAAAGGGGATATATTAGTCCATTTTCATGCTGCTGATAAATACGTACCTGAGACTGGACAATTTACAAAGGGAAGATGTTTAATTGGACTTACAGTTCCACATGGCTGGGGAAGCCTCACAATCATGATGGAAGACAGGGAAGGGCAAGTCACCTGTTATATGGATGGCGGCAAAGAGAGAATGAAAACCAAGCGAAAGGGGTTTCCCCTTATAAAACTGTCAGATCTCATGAGGCTTACTCACTACCATGAGAACAGTATGGGGGAAACCACTACCATTATTCAATTATCTCCCACCAGGTCCCTCCCAAAACAATGGGAATTATGGGAGATATAATTCAAGATGAGATTTGGGTGGGGCTACAGCCAAACTATATCAGAGGAGCCCTTGTTCTTTGATTTCAAGAAAGAATGAACCTTAACTTTGCTTTAAATGTGTACTTTTAAATAACTACAGCTTAAATGTTTCCTTAAAAAGTCTTAAAATCTAATTCTGTGAAGAAAGTCAGTGGTAGCTTGATGGGAATAGCATTAAGTCTGTAAATTACTTTGGGCAATATGGGCATTTTCACAATATTGATTTTTCCTATCCGTGATCATGGAATGTTTATCCATTTGTTTGTGTCTTCTCTTGTTTCCTTGAGCAGTAGTTTGTAGTTCTCCTTGAAGAGGTCCTTCACATCCCTTGTAAGATGTATTCCTAGGTATTTTATTCTCTTTGTAGCAATTATGAAGACACATTATATGAAAAGAGCAGGAAAGAGAGAGACAGGGGCAGATGCCACACTTTTTAAAAAGCTATATCTCATTAGCACTCACTCACCAGCCATGAGGGACCTCCAGTTACCTCCTAACAGGCCTTGCCTCAACATTGGGGACTATAGTTCAATACGAAATTTGGGTCAGCTGTATATCCAAACTATAACAGTATTGCTTGTTCTAAAATGGAGGAAATCAACATTGAGAGAAATAAACTTCCCCCAAATTACTGAGGGCGTAAATGGTAAGACCACATAATCTAAAAGCTTCCCTAAAAGCTTTCTGTTTTGTCTGTTTAGCCTATATATCCTTGTCATTTGGTAGCCGACCTTCGACTTTGGTATGGGAAAATACATTGTCCTCGTTTTCTCCTATCTTCAGATGAAATTCTTTGCCCATTAAGTATTAGTACCTAGATACTCATTTTTTCTCTGGTCTCTGTATTTTCTGAGACTTGGATCTTGAGATTTGCCATTGATTCTGTGGTGTAAGAAAATTCTTACTTAAGGAAACTAAAGCCATTATTTGTGTTTGGAAACCAAGAGCCTTAACTGACGTTAATTCAATTTTGTTGTTATATACTACACCTGTGCTCTTCAGAACTGTGCCATATTCCCACTACTCTTCCTCTCATTTTACTCCTAATCTTTCTTTTCAAACACCTGCCCTTCTACCTTTTTTTTTTTTTTTTTTTTTTTTACAATATTCATTTTGAAAACATGCGTAGTTGTTTTCTGGAGCAAACTCAGGCACAGTCTTTTAAAAATTGATTAAATTGATGAGTAAAATTGATAAGATTAATGATAGTGAATAATAGTAGTTATTCACCAAGATCAGTGGTTACAGTCAATAAACAATTTATTTTCTTTTTCAAAATGGGCTCTGGTTACTACATTTTGTTTCTTAGGTTGGCACACTAAAAGGGAGGGCAATTTCACCAGCTGTCTAAGCTCAATTTTTAATATTTCTCTTCCTTTAGGTGAATGAGAAACCTACATAAGGGAAATTTAAGTTGATAGTAAAGATTATAATCTCTAGCATACTTATAAAATAAGTTTTTAAATGTAATGTTACTAATAAATTTTTAAATACATTTCAAACATGAATACAAACTTCGAAGTTAGAAACTTTTTAAATTTTTCTGGGTTTATGCCAGAATTCTTAAGATGAATTTGAATATTAAAAAGGTTTTATAATAGCAGTTGAATCACAAGGGGGTTACTTATTTGAATACACATCCTGAACTTCAAACATTTTGTTAAAACCCCTGGTTCTCTTTCTTAAATATCTCAATGTTTCACAAAGGATTGAGTATGTTTTACATAGAATGAATACAGTGTTTTGAATCTCTCCTTGTTCTGAACAAGCTTAAAATGTTTTTGCTTGTATGCAATATCAGTAAAGCTATACTAAACAGAAGTACATTTATTTTAAGCACATTCATTATAATTACATACATTTCAAAAGATGTATTCAACTCCAGTGTAGGCAACAGACCAAGACACTGTCTCCAAAAAATAAAAACGTATTAAAATTTGAAATCTAAAAAATGAAATACATATGAGTTTAAATGTGTTGCATTGTATGTGAAAGGTTAAAAGCATTGAACAAACACTGCCATGGTTTCAAAATGCCCTCCAAAGTTTCTGTGTTGAAATCTTAATATCCAGTGCAAATATTGAGAGATGGAACCTTCAAGAGGTGATTAGATCATGAGGGCTCTGCTTTCATGAATAAATTAATGTTGTTATCACAGGAGTGGGCCAGTTATAGAAGTGAGTTTGGCCCCCTCTCTTGAGCACACATGCTCTCTTGTTTTTCCTTACTCTCTCTTTGGCCTTCTGCCGTGGGATGATGCAGCAAGAAGGCCCTTGCTAGATTCGGGACTTCCCAGTCTCCAGAAACATAAGCCAAATTAATTCCTGTGTTTATAAATTAGCCAGTCTGTGATCTTCCGTCATACCAACACAAAACAAAGAGAAGCATCTATAGAGAAAATATGTCTAGAAGAAGATATTTTGCCAACAGTCTTGGAATAAAGCTTCCTTTCTTAAGGATTTCAACATAAATTTTTAAAAAATTATTTAACTTAAAAATTAAGTTTGAATAAAAGATTGCAACTCCATTCAATAAAATAGTATTTATTTACTCTATCTTATAAATACAATATTGTTCAAAGAATTATAAAATTCTTTATAAAATTCTTCAAAATTTATTATTTATTTTGAAATGAAATAAATAATAAATGAATAATAACAAATTAAAAATAAATAAATAAAACTGTATTTGTCCTTAAGGAATTTATAATAAAGTAGTTAAAATACTAAGGAAACTGTAACACTGTGATAAAAATGGTGATGGATTTCATGTTGGGAAGTAGTAAGTTGTACATATTAGAAAATTAAAAGTATCAGCTAGGAATAAAAGGATACATCTCCAACATGATAAAGGATATCAGTGAAAAATCTAGGCTAACATCATAGGTAATCCATAAAGACTGGATGCTTTCACTCTAATACAGAAAAAGGTAAGAAACTCTTCTCTCACAATTTATATTTAATATTGCATTGGTAGTTTTAGCCACGCAATAAAGCATAAAAAATAAAGACATGCAGATTGGAACAAAAAAGTAAGACATTATTTATAATTAAGTTTATGTATATAGAAAATCACAAATATCTACAAACACAAACTAATATAGAAGTTTAGCAAATTCACAAGACACATGATTAATATATTTTAAAAACTATATTTCTATGTACTTGATTATGTAACTCAGAAATGAAATTAAGAAGACAATTCCAGGCCGGGCGCGGTGGCTCAAGCCTGTAATCCCAGCACTTTGGGAGGCCGAGACGGGCGGCTCACGAGGTCAGGAGTTCGAGACCATCCTGGCTAACACGGTGAAACCCCGTCTCTACTAAAAAATACAAAAAACTAGCCGGGCGAGGTGGTGGGCGCCTGTAGTCCCAGCTACTCGGGAGGCTGAGGCAGGAGAATGGCGTAAACCCGGGAGGCGGAGCTTGCAGTGAGCTGAGGTCTGGCCACTGCACTCCAGCCTGGGTGACACAGCGAGACTCCGTCTCAAAAAAAAAAAAAAAAAAGACAATTCCATTCACAATAGCATTTAAAAACAGATTAGAAGTAAATTTTGACAGAAGTAAAATGCCTATACACAAAAACTTACAAAACATTACTGAAACAAACTAAAGAAGATAAAATTTGATAATGATATCAAACAGAGTCATGAATTGGAAGTGTTTCTATTGTTACTTGGGCAAAATTCTCTCCATATATATCTATATATTCAACACAATCCTATTAACTTCCTGTCAGTCTTTTTGTAGAAATTGAAATTGATTCTAAATTTTAAAAGGAAATTTAAAAATCTAGGATATTTACATTTTTTAAAGGAGAACAAAGTTAGAAGACTTACACTGCATGATTTAAAAACTTACTATAAAACCATAGTAATCAAGACATTATATACAAAGTTAGATCAATGGATCAGAACAAATATTCAAAAATAAACCTTTGCCTGTGTGGTCAATGTTTTTTTTTTTTTTTTTTTTTTTTTTTTAAATTTTTTTTTATTTTTTGGTTGTTTTTACAAAACATGCAGGTTTGTTGCATATGTATACATGTGCCATGTTGGTGTGCTGCACCCATTAACTCGTCATTTACATTAGGTATATCTCCTAATGCTATCCCTCCCCCCACCCCCTCCCCACAATAGGACCCCGTGTGTGATGCTCCCCTTCTTGTGTCAATGGATTTTTTTAAAAGGTGCCTAGCAAATTCAATGGGATAGACAATAGCCTTATTTGCATATAGTGCTTAGGTAATTGGATGTCCATATGCAAAAAAAATACTAAAATCTGCCACTTACTTCCCAGCATATCCTAAAATTAACTCAAAATAGATCATAGGTCTAAATGTAAAATGTAACACTATAAAATTTTTAGAAAAAGTGTAGAAAAAAATTTGGCAATAATGAGTTAAACCATGATTTTTTAAAAAATTGAGGCCAAGAATTCTATTCATAAAAAAACTGATAAATTGAATTCATCAAGTTATAAAAGTATGCACTTAAAAATTACTCCTAAAGGAGAGGATTCTAGGAATGTGGCAGTGTAGGAAGCCTCAGGAATGTGTCTTCTCACCTAGAAAACTATTGCACTGGCACAAGCTGTCCTATATAATTATTATAGAACTCTGTAGTCTATTAAAGGCTTGCAATTTTGAAAGGAAGGCTTGGACCAAAAATTGCAGTTAATTTTTCAATTTCAGCTCTTTGTAGAGTAGTGACTATCCATCCCTCTCCAGGCACATGGGAAGCAGAAGTACATCTGTTCCTGGAGCAACCTGCACACACTGTGGACAGAAAGGACCCTGTCTTCTGAATACTAGGGATCTGGTCTCTGATTGTTTTTTGTTTGTTTGTTTTTTGTTTTTGTTTTTTTTTAGACAGTCTTGTTCTGTCACCCAGGCTGAAGTGCAGTGGTACGATCTCTGCTCACTGCATCCTCTGCTTACGGGTTCAAGTAATTCTCCTGCCTCAGCCTACTGAGTAGCTGGGACTACAAGCACGCCCCACCACGCCTGGCTAATTTTTATTTTTTTAGTAGAGATGAGGTTTCACCATGTTGGCCAGGATGGTCTCGAACTCCCGACCTCAAGTGAGCCACCTACCTCAGCCTCCCAAAGTGCTGGGATGACAGGCATGAGCCACTGCCCTCCGCCTGATTGCTCCTTCTGATTACAGTGGTACACAAAGAAGCAGGTTTCCACTGATGTTGCGCCTCTCCCTATTGTTGTAACCCTTCTGCTTAATATGGGTTACATATTAATATAATATATTAATATGGGAGTATTAAAATAATATGGGAGTATTAAAAGGCTGGTACTCTTTGCCACCTATATTTTTTACTGTTTTCCTTTTTGGGGAGCTAGACATTAAAGACAAAAATCCTCAAAAAAATTACATATATGAAGAAATCAGAAAGTATATGGACATGTCCAGGGAGAGGCTCAAAAACAAAAATTACAAAAGCAATAACAATAACAAAAACAGAAAACACAAAGAAAGAGTAAGAATTAGGTTTCCAGATTTACCACTTTATTAGATTCAAATGTCCAGTTTTAAACAACAACAACAAAATTCAAGCAGAAAATGAAACAGAAAAGTATGGGCAGATTTCTAATGTGAAATGTTGGAGGTCAAAAGACAATAAACAAATACTTTCAAAGTGCTAAAAGGCAAAAAAACAAAACAAAACAAAACAAAACAAAACAAAAAAACCTATCAGCTAAGAATCCTATATCTGGCAAAACGTTTCTTCAAAAGTGAGGAAATTAAGACATTCCCAGATAAATGAAATATCAGGGAGTTTATTATCATTAGACCTTCTGTGTGACAAATACTGAAGGGAGTCCTGCAGAGTGAAATGGAAAAAAGAAACCAACAATCAAAAAAAATTCCCCCAAAATTAGACACTGACTTAAAGCCATATAAAGAATGATAAATCTCAAAAGAGGCAAATATGTGAATAATTATAAAAGTTAAATTATTGTAAAACACCTTATAACTCTACTTTTTGTTTTTTACATAATGTAAGAAACTAACAATTATAACAATTATTTTATGATGTACAACAAACAATATGTAAAGATATAATTTTCTAATATTAAAAACTAAAAGAAATGGGATGGAGTTGTTAAAGAAACAGTTTTTGAAAATTACTGAAGTCATATATGTATAAATTTAAATTTGAGTTTTATAACTTTAGTGTTCAATGTAATTCTCACAGTAACTACAAAGAAAATAGCTGTAGAAGATACACAAAAAAGAAAGAAATTTAAATGCTTTACTACAAAAATCAATAGAACATGAAGAGTAATTCAGAAAAAAAGAACAAAAAGCAATGAATTAAATAGAAAACAAATAACAACATGACAGAAGTAAGTCCTTCATTATCAGTAATTATTTTAAATGTACATGGATTAAATTTACCAATCAAAAGATTAGCTGAATAAGCAAAAAATAAAAAAAAAAAAGCCCACAAACAATATCCAACTATATGCTATGTACAATAGAATGACTTTAGACTGAAAACCATTACTAAATTGATAGTAAAAGAATGGAAAAATATATTTTATGCAAATAGTAACAAAAGATTGCAGGGGTGGCTATCTAACAGAATAAAATCAACTTAAAGAAAGCATTGCAAGAGACAAATAAGGACATCATATTTTCATACAATGTTTAATATCTGAATAAGATGTAAAAAAATACTATAAATATTTATGTACCTAATAAAAGACCATCAAAATATGTGAAACAAAATCAAACAGAATTGAAGGTTGAAAAAGACAATTCTATCATAATGGTTAGAGACTTCAAAACTTCACTCTCAATAATGGATAGAACACCTGACAGAAAATAAAGAAATCAAGCAACTCAATAAACCAACTACATCTGCTATAGATATAAAGACTATTCTAACAAACAACAGCAGTGTATGCATTCTTCTAAAGTGCACATGAGACATTTTTCAGGCTGGACCATATCTTAGGCCATAGAGTAAGTCTCAATAGATTTAAAAAGTTATACAAAATATTCTCTCCGACCACAATGGGATAAAGGTAGACATTAATAACAGACCTAAAACTGGAATTTTTTTTAATTGTGGAAATTAAATAACACACTCTAAGGCGACAAATGAATAAAAGACAAAATTGTAAAGAAAATTAGAAAATACCTAGAAATAAATGAAAATGAAAACAAAATACATTAAACTTTATGAGATACAAAAGAAGTAGGGCTAAGGGAAAATTTATATTTATCAATAGTTAGATTAAAAAACAAGTAAGATTTCAAATCAAAAACCTAACTTTACAACTTAAGGGACTAGAAAAGAAAAGCAAACTAAACCCAAATCTAGCAGAAGAATAAAATGATAAAAATTAGAGCGGACATAAATGAAATAGAAAAAAGAAAGACAACAGATTAAATCAATGAAACCATAAGTTATTCTTTGAAAAGAAGAACAAAATCAACAAGCTTTTAACTAGATGAAATAGAAATAAAAAGAGAAGACTCAAACTAATACAATTAGAAATAAACTGGGGACATTAATACCTATCAATCATATAGAAATAAACAGGATTATAAGAGAGTACTATGAAAAATTCTGTCACAACAAATTGGATAACCTAAATCCAGTAAAAATGCCTAGGAGGACAACATTTTTCAAGGTAAATAATGATGAAATAGAAAATCTGAATATACCTGTAACTAGTAAGAAAATTGAAACCATAATAATAATAATAATAATAACTCTTAACAAAATCCCTGAATTTGATGGTTTTATGGGTGAATTATACCAAATATTTTAAGAATTAGCACCAATATTTCTTAGACATTTCAAAAAATGGAATAACGAAAACACTTCCTATCTCATTCTATGAGGCCATTATTACCTGGATACCAAAGCCAGACAAAGACAAAACAGGAAATGAACAATACAGATCACTAATGTTTATGAACAGGATGGATGTGGTGACTCACACTTGCAATTTCAGCACTTTGGGAGGCCAAGGAAAGTGGATCACCTGAGGTCAGAAGTTCAAGACCAGCCTGGAAAACATGGTGTAACCCCATCTCTACTAAAAATACAAAAATTAGCCAGGCGTCGTACCTCACGCCTGTAATCCCAGCTACTCAAGAGGCTGAGGCAAGAGAATTACTTGAATCATGGAAGCAGAGGTTGCACTGAGCCAAGACTGTACCATTGCACTCTGGCCTGGGTGACAGAGTGACACTCTGTCTCAAGAAATAATAATAATAATAATAATAATAATAATAATAATAATAATATTCTTTATAAACATTGATGCAAAAATCATCAAGAAAATACTAGCAAACTGAATCCAGGAGCATATTAAAAGGATTATATACTGACCAAAATAATTTATTTCTGGAATGCAAAGATAGTTCAAGACAGGAAAATTCATCAATACCACAATAACTGAATAAAGGAAATAATATACAATCACCTCAATTTTGGCAGAAAATGCATTTGAAAAAATTCAACATCACTTCATGATAAAAAGACTAAATAAACTAAATAGAAAAAAGCTACCTCAACATAATAAAGACCATAGATTAAAAACCCACAGCAAATATTATAATCAATGGTAAAAGAATGAAATTATTTTTAATAAAATCAGAAATGAAGTAGAGATGCTCAATTTCATCACCTTTATTCAACATATTATGGAAAGTTCTAGTCAGCATAATTAGGTAATAAACACAACCAAACAGGAAAGAAAGAAAAAATTGTCTATCTTGACAGATGTTACAATATTATATGTAGAAAACTTTAAAAAGTTCATAAAAATATGTGAGAACTAATAAATGAACTTTAAAAAGTAGCAGGATACAAAGTAAGCACTCAAAAATCAATTTAATCTCTATGTACTAACAATGAACAATCTGAAAAAAATATTTTAAAATTCCATTTGTAATTGCAGCAAGACAAATAAAATACATAGGAATTAACCTAACTAAGGAGGTGAAAGACTTGTACAGTTAAAACTACAAAACACTGCTACAAAATTTAAAGTATGTAAGTAAATAAAAACATGTTCTATGTCCATGGATCGAAAGGCTATATATATTATATATATTAGATTCAAGGAGTGTATATGCAGGTTTATTGCACGGAGGTATTGCATGATGCTTAGGTTTAGGCTTCATTTTAACCCATAACCCATATTGTAAACACAGTACCCTATAGGCAGTTTTTCAATTCTTGCCCCTCTCCCTTCCTCTTCCCTTTTTGAGTCCCCAGGGCCTACTGTCTCTATCAATATGTCCATGTGTATCTCATGTTTAGCTTCTACTTGTAAGTGAGAACATGCAGTATTTGATTTTCTGTTTCTATAATAATTTGCTTAGGATAATGTCCTCTACATTTCAACAGGTGAATAGATAAACAAATATTGCCTGAAATGGACTATTTTTCAGCACAAAAGAAATAAACTACTGGTACATGCTGCAACATAGATTAACACCACAATTTTTATGCTCAGTGAAATAAATGAGTTGCAAACAGTGCATATTGTCTAATTTATTTATATGGCATTCCTTAAAATGTCAAATGAGAAAGCTTATGGGTGGTTGCCTGGGTTAGAAGCAGAAGTCATAACTGACAGTAAATTCGTATGAGAAAACTTTTGTGAATGATGAAAATATTCTGAAACTCATTTTTGATGATGTTTGCACATACATACATTTATTAAAAATCAAAAAAATATCTTTTAAACAACCAGCCCTCACATGAACTGACAGAATGAGAACTCATTCATTACCGCAAGGGGATTACCAAGACATTCAAGAGAGATCTGCCTCTGTGACTCAGACATTTCCCTTTAGGCCCCATGTCCAATATTGGAGATCACATTTCAACATGAGATATGAACAAACATCTAAATTATATCAATTGTTCAGGAGCATGTTATTTAATTTCTGTGTATTTGTGTAGTTTAAGTTTCATTATTGATTTATAGTTTTATTCCATTGCTGTCTGAGAAGACACTTGACATAATTTTTATTTTTGTAAATTTAGTGAGACTTGTTTTGTGGCCTAACGTGTTTCTTTATTGATTTCCTCTCTAGATGATCTGTCCAATGCTCAGAGTAGGGACTTGAAGTCCCCGACTATTATTGCATTAAAGTAAATGTATCTTTCACTATAATATTTGCTTTGCATAAATGTACGTTACATTGTTGGAAGCATATATATTTACCATTGTTATATATTCCTGATGAATTTGTTGCTTAATTATTATATAATTACCTTCTTTGTCTCTTTTTATTGTTTTTGTCTTATGGTCTCTGTTATCTGATCTAAGTATAGCTGTTCCTTCTCTCTTTGGGATTCCATTGTGTGGAATATCTTCCTTCAGCTCTTTACTTTCATTCTACATGTGTCAAAAAGGTAAAGTGAGTTTCTCATAGGTAGCTTCTAGTTGGGTCATGTTTCTAAAATCCATTAAGCCAGTCTATATATTTTAAGTAGAAATTTGTTTACATTCAAAATTTTTATTAATATCAATAACTTATTTCTGTCCTTCAAAAATTATTTTCTGGTTGTTTTGCATATACTTTCTCTTTTTCTCTATATCATTTGTCCTTACATTAATATATACATATCTGGTGTAACAGTCACTTTTTCCAATTTTCTGTATTCTCTCTCAGGAGAAATAACTTCCTTGAATATTTACTTATGGTGCTGGTTGGGTAGGACACTTTGGTCTTAATTTTGGGTGCATGTAGTTGTGTAGTCTCCATATGATATCATCAGCGTTAAACTATGTGAATGATGTCTGTAATTTCCTCAGTGACTTAGGCTGTAGTGGTTAGTAAAGGCTATGGTAAGGGTTTGCTGAGGATAGGGATGCCAGGTCAACCAATCCTTGGGTCCCAGTCATGGCAGTGGCAGGACAAGTGTGCCTGTCCTTGGGCCTCCAGTTGGCATACATGAACCCCAGTGGTAATGGGCCACAGTAGAATTCTTGTGTTTCCAGGCAGTTTGTTTAGGTGCTCTCAGTGGTGGATCAGGTGGGTAGTGGATCCTTGGGCCCCAGTGCACATGTTATGGGTGATGGCAGTAGCAGTGGCCGGAAATCCCTTGGACTCCCAAGAAGCATATGCTGGTGTTAGCAGTGGGTGTGGTAGTGGGGGCAGTCCAGTCTCTAGGCCCCCAGAGGGCACATGAGGATGGGTACCAGTGGTGGTGATGGTGGTAGGGTAGGTGATATCATACTGAGGCCCTTAGGAGGAGTACACAGATGTCAACAGTGGTGCATAGCATAGAGTAATTATTGGTCCTCAGGTAACTTGCTCAGGCACGACTGGGGTTATGGCAGGTTGGTCAGGCCTGTCTTCCAGGCCTCTAATGGTTTGCACAGTTGCAGACTGTGGTAGACAGGGCAGAGCAATCCCTAAGCTCTTGGGTAGCATGTTTCAGTGGAGATGGTAGTATCAGTGGCAGACAGGGAGATCCTGTCATCAGGATATGTGCAAGTACCTGATAGCACTGCCTTTGCTGGGACCTGGGTTTACTCTCAGTAGTAACCATCCCAGGCTGGTGGCTTTCAGGCTTTGGGGAACACACACTTTGACTTACTTTGTCCTATGACAGCCTTCCCAGTGTGCTACATGACCCATTTCCCAGTACATAGAACACTGTGTGTGAGGGTGCTGGGGAACCCGCTGTGTTGCTGGGTTCAACCAGTGTAGTGTCAATGCAGCCCTCTGGGTGGACAAATATGTGTCAATGGGCCTCCAGGGATATGGAGATGAAGAGGCTGTTGGGTCCCAGGTTAGAATTCAATCTGGTGAAGATTCAGCTCTGAAAATGGCTCCATACTTCAACATGCTTTGTGGGTCTTGGGGCATATGTGGGACACATTGTGAACTCTTTCTTGGAGCAATGCCATAGACTCCAGGCAGCTCCCTATACTAGTCTCCGGGTCTGCAATGGTAAAGAGGCTCTCTTATGGCTAGAATCGCAGGAGTCTACAGTATTAATAGCAATGTGGACTGCTGAGAATCTATTAGTTACTCTTTCTCTGAAGTGAGGAGCCTCTCCATGCTCCCAGCTGATTCCACCTGGGCCATCTGCCTCATTTCACTTTCTTCCATGCCCTAGGTGTTTCCTGCCATTTATCTGCCGAATTCCAGTGTTCTTAGATGCTGTAGTCATAGTGCGATTATCTACTCACTATTTTCATTCTTCTTTGTGAGGGACATAGTGCCAATTCCTCTAATCAGCTCTCTTAAAGCTCCCTCTCTTTCTGAAAATTTTAAAATGCCCTGAATTGTTAACTGATATTCAATTACTACAAGGATTTTTACATTCTTGCTGTATCAAAACATCAAAGAAAAAGTAATGACCGTGTAATCCCAGCTACTCAGGAGGTGAAGGCAAGAGAACCACCTGAACCGAGTAGGTGGAGGTTGCAGTGAGCCGAGATTGAGCCACTGCACTCCAGCTTGGGCGACAGAACAATATTGTGTCTCAAAAACAAAACAAAAAACCAGTAATGACTCATTAATAACATAGGCTATTACACAATGAAGTTTATTTGAAATAAGTTATACAATTGTACAGGGGCCTGCTGTGTTTAAAATACTGGAAAAATCAACAAATATTATATTTTACTATATGAG
This sequence comes from Papio anubis, assembly GCF_008728515.1. NCBI lineage: Eukaryota > Metazoa > Chordata > Mammalia > Primates > Cercopithecidae > Papio > Papio anubis. Next base: position 55,185,856 of record NC_044984.1, read on the forward strand.
AATAAAAAGTATCTGAGTACCATAAGAGTAAGAGATATTTTTAAATGACCTTTCTTTCTCCTTTGCATGTCCTATTCTCTTTATCTCTTCTGCGCTTCTTCTGTATTTTTCCTATGCTCTCTTTACATGTCATTATTTGTTCCTGTGATGGATTAAAGACTGTTGGCCATTATAAAATATTTATATTAGAATCTCAAAGAAGGCATTTAGTAACTTAAAAGCTGTTAACAACTCAAAGTGCCTGTTTAAGATGTTGCTTTTAGAAAACCACTGATGAATTTGATTAGCTATAAGTAAAAGAAAAATGCAGATATAGATATACGTTTTGGCTGATTAGTATATATGTTGTTCCAGAGAACATGCATAGTATGCTCTTTCAAGGATATAGCAAAGTCTAAAGAGTTTATTTGTAAACTTCTCCATGAAGTACAATTTTTAATGATTTTAAAATTATAATGTTCAAATTATAATTTTAAAACTATAATGTTCATCATTATAAATGTTGGACTTTGTATTTTAGTTTGGTCCTCAGCCTTCTCCATCAATCTTTTTACTGGCATTGCCTTGACAACGATTTTAGACACTATAGTCTTTAAATTTCCTCTTAAATTCTTTTGTAATTCTCAGTAGATCATGTTTATGCATAGTATCCTTTTTATTTTCCTCCTTTGATACCCCCAACACTTCATTCAAATCAATCCTTACTGCTCTTCCTCAAGTATTATAACATGCATGTATGTATGCATCTGATGTCCTATCTTCTTTCTTCTGGGACTTTGCTCATTAGTCATCTACTCTCTGCCATTCTTTCTATTGCTGCTCATTCCTTTCCTTCAGTTTTTAAACCTGGTTAGGACTTTCCTATATTTAAATTTTCTGCTTTGTCCCCTTGCCCATCTTTACTGCTCACTCTCTTCTATACAAAGCAAAATGGGTCCTCCAGGTTTCCAAATAATTTATTCAAGCTTATCAGAGTAATGCAAAATACAAAAAGATTTGAAAACATGTTATATCACTCCTCTTACTTCCATTTCACAAGACAGCTCCTTCTTCAGTCTTCCCCATCGCAGCACAAGATAGCATCATCCATCCCATTGCTTAGACCAAAACTTCAGGTGACCCCTTGTTCAATTTGTATCCCTCTAGTTAGATAAATTCATTAGTTCTCCTGTTGGCATTACTATTAAAATAGATTATTAATCTAGTCACTTCTCATGATTTTCCTTGTTTTACTCCAAGACCAATTTATCATCTCTGACATATCCTAATTCAATGGTCTCCTCTCTAGCTTTCTTTGTTTTCCTATTTATCCCCACAATAGTTTATAATCCACACAAGATGACATTTCCTTTTCTAAAGTATATATATCAGATTATCAGTCATTCTCTTGCTTAAATACTTTTAATAGCTTTTCATAGCAATGGAATAAAACACAGACACTTATTAAATCCTACAAAAATAGAATAGAATATTGTATAGACCCAATAATGATAATATAATTGTTATTATTAACTTGCCTATATGCCTAAATTCAACCACTGCATTTTCTCCCACGTTAAGTTATCTGTGGCTACTGTGTCTTTCTTACTAACTTTTCAACAGTTCAACCTTGGTCATTGCACTTGCATATTTCATCTTCCCCATAGTCTCACTGCGTAGATTCCCATGATTCTTCCATTCTCATCACTCACTCTTCATCACAAATGTTAGGCATTCAAAAGAGCCTCTTCTAATGATGTTAGTGGGCAGATTATTTCCCATGTACCTATTAATTACGACTTCCTGTTGCATTTCTTTGTTTTAATTTTTTAACAAATTCTCAATATTTGAAATTCTAATTTTATTCTTTATTTATATTTGAACTGATATCTTGCCTCACCAGAACATAGCATACAGGGAAGAAGAAATTATATTTTTTTACAGGTTGTTAAATAATTTAACATCTTAAACACAGTGGATTCTTATTTAGTAATTGTTGAATTAAAAATAAATGAATTTAATTATAATTATTCCTGTGTACCTATTGCTACAAAAATTAAGTGAGATAACTACATGATAGAAGACTCAATCTATTTAATGTGTTTTTTGATTAAAAAATAAAGTGAGCAAGCTATTTCTATTTTGAGAATTCTATGATTTATTCATAATAAAATAGCACAGTCATTTTTCATTATCTGCAGGGGGTTGGTTCTGGGACCTCTATGAAAAAAATCCCGTACCAAAACCCATGGAAATTCAAGTTTCTTATACAAAATAATATAGTATTTATATATAACCTCTTAACATCCTCCTATATATTTTAAATAATCTCTAGATTACTTATAATACCATATACAATATAAGTGCTATGTAAATATTTGCTATATTGTATTTTTAAAATTTGTTTTATTTTTATTGTTGTATTGTAATATTTTTATTTTTATTTTTTCAATGTGTGGTTGGTTGCATTGGGGATGTGGAACACACAGAATTTGTTTTATTTTTATTGTTGTATTGTAATCTTTTTATTTTTATTTTTTCAATGTGTGGTTGGTTGCATTAGGGATGTGGAACACACAGATATAAAGGGGAAACTTTAATTGCTAAAATCTGTATTTCTAATTCTGAGTTACTTAGCTTCGAATATTGTGTTTAACAATTAAAACAAAACAAAATCTGACAATTTGTTAATTTTTAAAAATAGCTACTAAAGTATATTCTTCATTTTAATCATGTTTCTGTAGGATGCTTGATCTGGTTTTGACTCTTATATTCATCTCCCACATTACTAATTTAAATTGCAGTGATATATTTTGCCCACCTCCAATTTATACTACTTCTGGACATCTCTGCCATCCTCTTGATTTTTTTATGGGCTCCAAATTTATTTATTTATTTATTTAGAGACAGGATCTCATTCTGTTGCCCAGGCTGGAGTGCAATGGTGCAATCTCGGCTCACTGCAGCCTCTGTCTCCGAGGTTCAAGTGATTCTCATGTCTCAGCCTTCTGAGCAGCTGGTATTACAGGTGCATGCCACCACACCTGGCTTATTTTTGTATTTTTTTGTGCAGACAGGGTTTCACCATTTTGGCCAGGCTGGTCTCGAACTCCTGACCTCAAGTGATCTGCCCGCCTTGGCCTCCCAAAGTGCTGGAATTACAGGCATGAGCCACCATGCAAAGCCCAAATTTATATCTTTTAAATTGAACCCTCTCCCAAACCAGCAATTCTGTGTTTTCAATATCCCATTTACATCTTTATAAGGACAATATTAAGGTACTTCAAATTAAACCCATATGCATCATAATGTGGTTCTTAAAAGCAGCATTCAAATTCTAACTCCTCTAAGTCCATATTTTCTTATCTGTAAAACAGGGATTACGACAGTATCTACATCTTAGGTAGGATTAACTAAAGATTCAAAGACTAAACCATTTAAATCATTGAGTGGAAAATAAGCAGTATATAACTGTTTAGTTATTGGGCATAAAGTGCCATTACAATTTTATTGATGATTAATTTACTATCACATTTTTATACATTGTGAAGATATTAAAAAAAATTGTGACATTTCAACAGCTTTAAAAAGTAGTATGCTTTTTAAGTAATCAAAATGTAACTATGGATTTTTTTGATGACTATCTCTCATTTATTTACTAATATTTAACACTTATAATGTACCAAACACTATATTAGATATTAAGAATTCTAAATATTCATGAAACTTAGTATCTTTTCTTTAAGCACTCAAATTGTGACATGACATTCAGAGAAGAAAATATTTATTTGCATTAGGAATTAATAGTGATTATATTGCAGACATATTCAAGGTACTGGGTTTGAGTTCAAGCTTGATATATCTTTTATTAATATTTAATATCAGTCTCAGTTTCCTTATTTGTAAAATAAGTGGTTTGACTATATCATCTATAATAACCATCCCATGAATAAATGTTATTTGCAAATAGATGGCCCATTAATTAGTGTAGTATACTTATCTAAAACAAGGAGGATTTGATGTCACTTACATCTACTTCCATTTATTTTTCAAAATTGTGAGAGGATATTTTTTGTGTGTGTTTGTGTGTATGTGTGTTATGTATTAGTATAAAGCTGCAGTAGAACAGATTATGTATCATGTCTTTTATTTTTATAATAGGCTAAAAAATATCAATATTCGTTGCAGTGGAGAGACTATACTCATGCTCTCAACCCTTTTCCGGGTCAAAGTATCTACCTGTTGTGAATATTACTGCTTTGCTATGTAGGATTATAATAAGATGTCAATCTGTGAGTTTCAGCAGTACATGAAATCACTGTGGGGAATCTCCTCGATGAAAGAGCAGCCTTTGTTTAATATCTTTATTCCCTCAACAGAGCTGTAGGACTAATTGGCAAGTTGGATTACTCGCAAAAGCCAAACTTTTTTTAATATAACAGCAGGAGGTATTGGATAAATTATAAACTACATCTCTGAAATTTTCAAGTTGGTAGACAAGAGAACTCTGATCACTATTAAACTTGAGTATCCATTCTCAATTACAATTCTAGTAACTAGAACAAATTCTTTGCAATTTTGAATCAATTATTCTCTGCTTGTAGATTTGACAAAGCAAAAGATTTACTAATTAGTTTAAAATTTGTTAAGATAATAATTTGCAATTATTAGTGTTGTTTTTACTTGAAAAGGAGCTTCTACAAATTAATAAATTTAATGGTTTTAAACTATGACTTCTTGAAAATGTTCACACCGTTAATTGGTTATTAGATTTTTTAAAAGGTATTGATGATGTTTTTAAATGTTTTAAAAATATTTTTAGTATTTAGGTGTGGGGAAAATTCTGTAGCATGTACTGTCAAAGGCTTTACAGCAACCATTTCTTACCTTTAAAATCAAAATACAAAGTGCAAATATTTAAATTTTAAAATGCCAAAGACAATGTGATTCCCCAAATAGAAAATTCACATTTTTTCAGAATATCTTGGAAAATAAAAACAAACCAAGTCAATATTATTTGCATTAAGCAGCAGTAGCCAACTAGGAAATGTAATGGAAAAAAGACATGTCATGGAACATTGTATCAACACCAACACCCCCCCAAAAATTACTCCAAAATAAATATATAAATAAGTAATTAAAAATGTCTATGTGGTAAACGTAAGTAATAAACTTGTAAATGTGATATATTAACTCTTCCAAAATGTATACCTCTGGAAGATAAGACAACAGACAATCAAAACCAAGGGTATTTTGCTATTTTTTACAGATGCAATAAGAAAAATTTGTAGCCAGCACAATATTGTCATCTGAGAAGTAACATCTGAGAAGTATTTATCCTTAATTTATCCTAGAGACTTTCAAACTAGCTTCAAGAATAAAGCAACTAATCAATTAAGATTCATGAATTTTAATTCTTAAGTGTTCATACTGGTTAACAATATGTATCCTAGAGACAAGTTCATAGGCTGAAAAGACTTTGGATCAGAATGGCATATTTATGTACTGGCATAGTAATTCCTTGAGTAGATTAACTCTGGGAAATATATCAAGAGAATGTATAATATTTCCTATGGAAGTAATTCCTTTTATTATTATGGAGTGTTCCTATTTATCTGGATTAAAGATTCTTGTCTTATAATTGGCATTCCATAATATGATGTAACGCTACCAGCTTTTTTGGGTTCCTGCTTGCACGTATGTTGCTTTCATTCTGTTTTACAGAAAGTCAGATTTACAGAGTGTTGTTTTTGTAAGCTACATGAAATGGAGATAAATTTTTATCTGATCTGACAATTTTAAATGTTTACTAAATATATTTTTTATTTACTGTAATTAATAATATATCTTTGTTTAGATCTACTGTCTTACTATTCATTTTCTATATGTCTCATGCTTTTTATATTCTAGTATCTTTTCTGTTTTGATGACTTTTAGATTGTTCAAAATTATCATTGCTTTTTTTCCTCCTATAACTTGTCAGTTACACTTTCTTTTACCTGATTTTAGTGATTACACTAGAGGCTACCATATGCATCCCTTAGTCATTATGGGGTTAGGATCAATCATTATTTTTTGAACATCCTCAACTCAATAAAAATTTTGAACCTTTGAAGTAAATTCATATTTCCTGTGTTTTACATTATTTCATATATGTAAGCTTTCTCTCTCTAATGTGTGTGTGTGCATGTGTGTATATTTCACACAATGAATTATTTTATTTTACACTGTCAATATATATTAATATTTGCCACATCTTTTCTTTAGATACTGTTCTTTTCTCATTAACTACTTTAATCCTGGCTTACTGTTCTCAGGCCTAAAGAACTACTAGTAACTCTTTTGGTATAGGCCTGTTGGGTGATACAGTTTTGGTGATATAGTTGGTGATACAGTTTTGGTTAGTCTTAAATGTCTATATTTTGCCTTAATATTTAAACAGAGTTTTATGTTGGTATGGAAAAATAAAGTTAGCTCCCCCTTTTCTTCTCCTGCACTTTGTTGATGTTGTCCCATTATTATATTTTGGCTTTCCTGCTAAGACACCAGTTTCACTGAAGTTAATTTGTTTTCCATCTGACTATTTTAAGATTATCTCTTTGTCTTTGATTTTCAGCCATTTTTTTAAATTAACTCATTTTTTAATTTTTAAAATTTCAGTAGCTTTTGGTATATGAGTGGTTTTTAATTACATATATATATTATATAGTGATAAATCCAGAGACTTCAGTGTACTGTCACTCAAATAGTGTATGTTGTACCTAATATATATTTTTATAGCCCACACCCCCCTCTCACCCACCTGCTTCTGAGTCTCCAAAGTCCATTAAATCACTCTATATGCCTTTGCATATTCATAGCTTAGCTCTCACTTATAAGTGAGAACATATGGTATTTGGTTTTCCATTTCTGAGTTACTTCACTTAGAATAATGACCTTGATCTCTATCCAAGTTACTGCAAAATAAATTATTTCATTTTTTTTTTATGGTTGAGTAGTATTCCATGGTGTATATATACCATATTTTCTCTATCCACTCATTGGTTGATAGGCATTTAGTTTGATTTCATATCTTTGCAGTTGTGAATTGGGCTGCAATAAAAATATATGTGCATGTGACTTTTAAATACAATGATTGATTTTCCTTTGGGACATCTGTGCTATTTTTCATAGAGGCTGTACAAATTTACTTTCCCAATTTTAAGCCATTTAACTACACTGTGCTCGTTTTTTGTTTGTTAATTTTGTTTTAGAATGTATTCTACTTGGAGTTCACTTAGATTACTGAGGTCTATGATTGAAAACCTTTAATTTTTGGAAAATTTTCATTCATTATATTCTCAGAAAGTCCCTTTGCTCCCATTTTTGTTTCTCATTATGTAACTCATATAACAAGTGTATTAGACGTTTTGTTGATTCTTATAATTCCTTTATACAACATTTTTTAAAAATATTATTTTATTTACATTTCAATTTCTATATGTTCTATTTATCTGCCTTTGAGTTCACTAATCAAGTATGCTGCTGTTCAATGAGTTTAGCAAGTGTTTAATTTTAGATATGATTTTAAATGATTTTTAAGGAATCCAGTTATGTGTTGAAATTGTCAGCTCCTTCAATATTTTGAAAATATTTTCTCATTTAATATACTGATCATTGATTCTGACCTACTACATTATATTCATAAGCTCTATATTGTAAATTTATACTTATTTATGAAAAACTTGATATTTTACAAGATATATGAAACAAAGAAAAATAAAATATTGTATTAAATTTCAATTTGCTTATGAAATAGATATTTTGGGAACTCTCAAAGGCACCAACTATGTCACCAAGTAGCAGGGAAAATATTGGTCATATCTCAAGAATTTACTAATGTAACTTTTGATATAAAAAAAAATTTACAGTAACCTCTAACTTCATAGCCTGAAAATTATGAAGAGTGATGAATCAAGGAGTTTGAGCAACTCTCAAAATTGAAATCTACATATGTGAGACAAGAAAATGAAATAACCTATTTAAACTAATGAATGTGATTATACGTGCAGCAATCTGATGTTAATGAGATGAGATTTTAAAATTATACTTAAAGCATGGATCTATTGAAAAACCCAAGGACCAATATAAAAATAATAAAAAAAAATGCTACATGATAATATATTTATTGATTAAAACGACATCGAGGCAGCGTTGCATGACACACTTCATGACAAACTTCATATTAAAATTACAACGGGAAGTGACATCAGCAAGATGGATGAATAGGACTTTCCAAGACTCTTGCCCTTATGGAAATATCAATGCACAACTATTCAAGCACAAAAGTACCTTTGCAAGAGCTGTGGAAACCAGGTGAGAAATTACAGCTCCTGAGTGTAGTACAAAAATGATTTTTGAAAGATGCATGAAAGAGGGTGGGATGGACAGTTTTACATTGCTTGCATTTTACTTGTCCCAACCCCATACAACTCAGTATGGAGAGAAATATCCTCCACAAGGAAAAAGACTGTAACCTGAGCACTAGACTTTGTCTTGGACCCCAACACTGAGCCTACTGTAGTAAAATTAACACCAAGCAGGTCCTCACAGCTCCAGGCCAGTATCTGAGGACAAAACCTTCAGGTCTGCTCCACTGCCACGCTGGCCCCCACAGTCTCAGGCATTAGGTCCATCCCAGCACCTGGCTGACCCGTACAACTCTAGACTCCATGCTAACAAACTGCAGACTCAGTTTCTAGACCTACCCCTTCACTAAGCTGGCCCCTCACCCTTAGGCTCCAGGCCCATCACAGGGCTACGACAGCTCCAGAAGCTTAGCCCTAGCAAGCACCTGCAAACTCAGGGTCAAGGCCCACTCTACTACCAGACCAACACCAGTGGTACTAGGCTCCAGACTGATCTCAGCACTGAGTCAGACCCCTTGGTTCTAGGTTTCCAGCCTTCTCCAAGGCTAAGCCAGTCTCCACAGTGCTAGTTACCAGACTGGCATCCATGGACCCAGCCTATTTGCTAGCTCCTTGGCCCCAGATAGCAAGCCAGTATTTGAAGTTGCAAAGCCTAGAACTTCCCCTGGACCCAGCCTTTATACCTACACCAGCACAGGGCCAGCCTCTCAGCCCCAGACTCCAGATTAGGACCCATAGCTTCCAGGTCCTCCCCAATATCAGGTCAACACCCACAGACTTCAGTTCCAGGCTAGGACCTGCTGAACCAGGACCCAGTCCCCTTCAGTGCCAGGCTAACTTCTGTGTTTTCAGGCACCACACCAGCACCCTCAACCTCAAAATACAGGTTGGACACCAAGAACTTAGATTCCAGCTCCACCCCAGGCACTAGAGCAGCCCAACATCAGGCTGATTCACATAGACCCAGCCTCCAGGCCATTCCTAGTGCTAGGTTGATACCTATGGATAGGAAGCTCTATGCTGGCCACTGTGGTTTATGGCACCAAGGTGGTACTAACAAATCTGACCTCTAGGGCAACCTCCATGGACACAGACTTCAGGCACACTCAGTGTTAGGTTGACTCTTGCAGCCTCATGGTGGTTGACCCATGCAGGGTCAACCTGTAACTTCTGTGCTAGGTTGATCCATGCAGATCGAAGGGCTAGGACTGCTTCAGAAGACTCAGGGTCCAAGCTCATCCCTGTAAGCCTCAGTGCTGGACTGGCCCCCACAGAGCCAGGCTCAAAGAACACCCTGGTAGATACAGCTTTTGGACTTGTACCCTATGACTCAAGAACCCAGGCCAACCTCCACAGATACAGACTACAGGCCCACCAAAGCCAAGCCAGCCACCAGGATCCCACACTACTGGCCATCCCTCACAAACCTAGCCTCCAAACCAGGACCTATGCCCTCAGTATTTCGGGCAGTGCCATAAATCCAAGCTCCACAGAAGCCCCTGTTGGTTGAGGCACTAGGTCAGCACTCATGTCTCCAGGCTCTGGGATCATCCCCAGGGCATCTGGTTTCAGTGGATTCAAGGTCCAGGAGAAGATGACACCAGGCCAGTCCCCATGGACATAAGCTCCAGGGCTTCCCCAACAGAAGACTTACCCCCTGTGGACTCAGGCTCAAGGGCTGTTCTTATGCACCAAGCCTCAAGGCCCATTCTATAACCAGTCCAGTGACTACAGACTCAGGTTCAAGGCTCACCCCAGATGCATATTGTCCCTCATGCACCCAGGATTCAGATTGACCTCTGTGGACACGAAACCCACGCCTGCCCTAGCAGAGTCAATTTCATGCCCACTGCAGTAAACCCAGATTCTAGGCCCAGCCCTACAGAAACAAATGCCGACTCTATCCTCCTACTTACTCCAGGAGAGTGGCCTTAGGACTACAATGGTAATCCCACATACAAAACACACTTCACAAACTTCTAAGAATCTCTGGACAGACTAATTGTCAAAGCGCTATTTGAAATTACCCTGTCAGAGGAACCAAAAGGAAAAAAGAGTGAAGAAAGCCTAGAGTAACTACGACACACCATCAGGTAAACCAATATACATAACAAATATCTCAGAAGAAGAAGAGAGAAAGAAAGAAAAAGAAAGCTTACTTTAGGGAGGGGCCAAGATGACCAAGTAGAAATAGCTCTGGTCTGCAGTTTCCACTGAGACAAATGCAAATGGTGAGTAATTTCTGCATCTGCAACTGAGGTATGCAGATTTTCTCACTGGGACGGACTGGGCAGTTAGCGTGACCCACGGAGATCAAGGACAATCAGGTTGGGGAGATGGCCCACCCGGGAGCTGTGTGGGGCAAAGGGACCTCCTTCCCCCAGCCAAGGGAAGTGGTGAGGGACTGTGCTACCCACCCAGGGTTCTACACTTTTCCCACAGCTATTTGCAATCTGTGGATCAGAAGATTCCCTCGTGTGCCTACACCATCAGGGCCTTGGCTCTCAAGTACAAAACTAGGCAGACCCAAGGCAGCTGCACCAACTGGCAGCTATAGGGATAAGGGTTAAGCTGAACTCCAGGGTGGCAGGAGAGCCATCCAATCCCATGGAAAGTGGGATGAAGCCAGGGAGCCAAGCAGTTCAATGGGTCTCACCCCCATTGAAATCTGCAAGCTAAGACCCACTGACCTGGAATCCCCACTGGTCAGCATGACAGCTTGGAGTCTGCCTAAGATGACCGAGTAGCCAGGGAGAAGGACAACCACCATGACTACAGCTCTAGTTGGCAGTTTCCCTTGCCAGTGCTAGGGAGGCTGCGCAATTTGGGCTGGGTGGTATTCCCCACAGTGCAGCACAGCGGCTGTGGCAGATTATGGCCAGACTTCTTCTTTGGTAGAACCTGGGTTTATCCCTCATCACCAAATAGGGCCTCCATGCAGGAATTCCAGCAACTCTAACCAGGGCTTTCAAACAGAACTTTCACCTCCCTGGGACAGAGCACCTTGTGGGGAGGGGTGACCACAGTCTCAGGTTCAGCAGACTTAATCTTTCCTCATGCTGGCTCAGAAGAGTCCAGACAGTCTGGACCAGGGGAATTTCCCCCAGCACAGTGCACCAGCTCTTCCCTCTGATCTCGTGTCTCCTGACCTCCCATCGGGGTAGCCAGACAATGCATACAGGGGCATTCCAGCTGGCATCAGGTTGTTGCCCCTCTGGGATGAAGCTTCTGTAGGAAGAAACAGGCAGTAATCTTTGCTGTTCTGCAGCCTCCACTGGTGATACCTGGGTTAACAGGGCCTGGAGTGAACCCCCAGCAAACTGCAGCAGACCTGCAAGAAAAGGGCCTGACTATTAGAGGAGAAAGAAACAAACAGAAAGCAATGACAACAACAACATCAACAACAACAACACCAAAAACATCAAAAAACAAAGGTAGATAAATCCATGAAGATGAGGAAAAAATCAATGCAAACATGTTGAAAATTCCAAAAACCAGAATATTGTTTCTCCTCCAAATGATTGCAACACCTCTCCAACAAGGGCACAGAACTGGGCTGAAACTGAGATGGATGAACTGACAGACGTAGGCTTCAGAAAGTGGGTAATAAAGAACTTCACTGAGCTAAAGGACTATGTTCTACCCAAATGCAAAGAAGCTAAGAACCATGACTAAAGGTTACAGGAGATGTTAACTAGAATAACAAGTTTACAGAGGAACATAAATGACCTGACAGTGCTAAAAGCCATAGCAAAAAGACTTCATGATGCAAACACAAGTAAAAATAGCCAAGTTGATCAAATAAAATAAAGAATATCAGAGCTTGAAGACCACCTTGGTGAAATAAGGCATGCAAAGTTAGAGAAATAAATAATAAAAAGGAATAATAATTTAAAAAAAAAAACTACAAGAACTGTGTTAAAGGACCAAGCTTATGACTGATTAGAATATCTGAAAGACATGGAGAAAATGGAACCAAGTTGGAAAACACACTTCAGGATATCTATAAGGAGAGCTTCCCAAACTTAGCAAGACAGACCAACATTCAATTTCAGGAAATTCAGAGAACTCCAATAATATACTCCATAAGAGGATCAACCCCAACACACAAAATCATCAGATTCTCAGAGGTTAAAATGAAGGAAAAAAAGTAAAGAGCAGCCAGAGAGAAAGGCAAGATTGCCTACAACAGGAAGCCCCTCAGACTAAGAGTGGACCTTTCAGCAGAAAGCCTATAAGCCAGGTAAAATTGGGGGCCAATATTCAACATTCTTAAACAGAAGAATTTCCAACCCAGAATTTCATATCCAGTCAAACTAAGCTTCATAAGTGGAGGAGAAAAAAATCTTTTTCAGACAACCAAATGTTGAGCGATTTTGTCACCATCAGGCCTGCCTTGCAAGAGCTCCTGAAGGAAGCTCTAAACATGGAAAGGAAAAAACCTTTATCAGCCACTACAAAAAGACACTGAAGTGCATAGACCAATCACTATGAAGCAACTACATTAATAAGTCTGCAAAATTAGCCACCCAGAATCATGACGACAATATCAAATTCAGACATAACAATATTAACCTTAAATGTAAATGGGCTAAATGACCAATGAAAAGACACAGAATGGCAAGCTGGATAAAAGGACAACACCCATTGGTGTGCTGTACTGAAGAGACACATCTCACGTGCAAACACGTATAGGCTCAAAATAACGGAAATGGAGGAAAATTTACCAAGCATGGAAAACATGGAGGGGGAAGGGCATCTGCCATTACTGAGGCTTGAGTAGGCGGTTTTCCCCTCACAGTGTAAACAAAGCCTCCAGGAAGTTAGAATTGGGCAGAGCCCACCTCAGCCCCACAAAGCTGCTGTAGCCATACTGCCTCTCTAGATTCCTCCTCTCTCAGCAGGGCATCTCTGAAAGAAAGGCAGCAGCCCCAGTCAGAGGCTTACAGATAAAATTCCCATCTCCCTGGGACAGAGCACCTGGGGGAAGGGGCGGCTGTGGGCGCAGCTTCAGAAGACCTAAAGGTTCCTGCCTGCTGGTTCTGAAGAGAGCAGCAGATCTCTCACCACAGCACTTGAGTTCTGCTAAAGGATAGATTGCCTTCTCAAGTGGGTCCCTGAACCCCATGCCTCCTGACTGAGAGATACCTCCCAGCAGGGGTTGACAGACACCTCATACAGGAGAGCTCTGGCTGGCATCTGGCAGCTGCCCCTCTGGAACAAAGCTTCCCTAGGAAGAAACAGGCAGCAATCTTTGCTGTCCTGCAGTCTCTGCAGGTGATACTCAGGCAAACAGGGTCTGGAGTGGACCTCCAGCAAACTCCAGCAGACCTGCAGCAGAGGGACCTGACTGTTAGAAGGAAAACTGAAAAACAGAAAAGAATAGCATCAACATCAACAAAAAGGAAGTCCACAAAGAAACCCCATCCAAATGTCACCAACATCAAAGATAAATCCACAAAGATGAGAAAACCCAGTGCAAAGAGGCTAAAAATTCCAAAAACCAGAATGCCTCTTCTCCTCCAAAAGATCACAGCTCCTCACAAGCAAGGGAACAAAACTGGATGGAGAATAAGTTTGATGAATTGACAGAAGTAGGCTTCAGAAGATGGGTAATACCAAACTCCTCTGAGCTAAAGGAGCATGTTTTAACCCAATGCAAGGAAGCTAAGAAACTTGAAAAAAGATTAGAGGAGTTGCTAACCAGAATAAACAGTTTAGAGAAGAACATAAAACAGCTGACGGAGCTGAAAAACACAACATGAGGACTTTGTGAAGCATACACAAGTATGAGTAGCCGAATGGATCAAGTGGAAGAAAGAATATCAGAGATTGAAGATCAACTTAATGAAATAAAGCATGAAGACAAGATCAGAGAAGAAAGAATGAAAAGAAACAAACAAAGCCTCCAAGAAATATGGGACTATGTGAAAAGACCAAACCTACATTGTACCAAAAAGTGATGGGTAGAATGGAACCAAGTTGAAAAACACTCTTCAGGATATTATACAGAAGACCTTCCCCAACCTAGCAAGACAGGTCAACATTCAAATTCAGGAAATACAGAGAAGACCACAAAGATACTCCTTGAGAAGAACAACCCCAAGGCACATAATCATCAGATTCACCACGGTTGAAATAGAGGACAAAAATGATAAGTGCAGCCAGAGAGAAAGATTGGGTTACCCACAAAGGGAAGCCCATCAAACTACAGCGGATCTCTCTGCAGAACCCTACAAGCAAGAAGTCAATGGACGCTGATATTCAACATTCTTAAGGAACAGAATTTTCAACCCAGAAATTTTATATTCAGCCAAACTAAGCTTCATAAGTGAAGGAGAAATAAAATCCTCTACAGACAAGCAAATGCTGAGAGATTTTTGTCACTATCAGGCCTGCCTTACAAGAGCTCCTGCAGTAAGCACTAAAGATGAAAATTTAAAAAGCCAGTAATTGCCACAGCAAAAAATACCAAATTGTAAACACCATCAACACTATGAAGAAATTGTATCAACTAACGGGCAAAACAACCAACTAGCATCATAATGGCAGGATCACATTCACACATAACAATATTAACCTTAAATGTAAACTGGCTAACTGCCCCAATTAAAAAACACAGACTGGCAAATCAGATAAAGAGTCAAGACCCATCGATGTGCTGTATTCAAGGGACACATCTCATGTGGAAGGACATACATAGGCTCAAAATAAAGGGATGGAGAAATATTTACCAAGCAAATAGAAAGTAAAAGAAAGCAGGAGTTGCAACCCTTGTCTCTGACAAAACAGACTTTAAACCAACAAAGATCAAAAAAGGCAAAGAAGGGCATTACATAATGGTAAAGGGATAAATGCAACAAGAAGAGCTAACTATCCTAAATGTATACACACCCAATACAGGAGCAGCCAGATTCATAAAGCAAGTTCTTAGAGACCCACAAAGAGACTTACACTCCCTCACAATAATAGTGGGAGACTTTAACACTGACTGCACTGTGAATATTAGATCAATGAGACAGAAAATTAACATGTATATTCAGGATGTGAACTCAAGTCTGGACCAAGCAGACCTAACAGACATCTACAGAACTCTCCACCCCAAATCAACAGAATATACATTCTTCTCAGCACCACACCACACTTATTCTAAAATTGGCCACATAATTGGAAGTAAAACACTCCTCAGGAAATGGAAAAGAACAGAAATCAAAACAAACAGCCTTTCACACCACAGTGCAATCAAATTAGAACTGAGGATTAAGAAACTCACTCAAAACTGCACAACTATATGGAAATTGAACAACCTGCTCCTAAATGACTACTGGGTAAATAATGAAATTAAGGCAGAAACAAATCCTTTGAAACCAAGGAGAGCAAAGACACAAGGTACCAGAATCTCTGGGACACAGTTAAAGCAGTGTTTAGAGGAAAATTTATACCGCTAAATGCCCACAGGACAAAGCAGGAAAGATCTAAAATTGACCCCCTAACATCACAATTAAAAGAACTAGAGAAGGAAGAACAAACAAATTCAAAAGCTAGCAGAAGACAAGACATAACTAAGATCAGAGTATAACTGAAAGAGATAGAGACATGAAAAACCCTTCAAAAAATTAATGAATCCAGGAGCTGATTTTTGAAAAGATCAACAAAATAGATAGAACACTACCCAAAATAATAAAGAAGAAAAGAGAGAAGAATCAAATACACACAATAAAAATAATAAAGGGGATATCACCATTGATGCCACAGAAATACAAGCTACCATCAGAGAATACTATAAACAACTCTACACAAATGTACTAGAAAATCTAGAAGAAATGGATAAATTCCTGAACATATACACCCTCCCAAGACTAAAGCAGGAAAAAGTCCATTCCTGAGTAGACCAATAACAAGTTCTGAAATTGAGGCAGTAATCAATAGCCTACCAACCCAAAAAAGTCCAGGATCAGACAGATTCACAGCCAAATTCTACCAGAGGTACAAAGAGGAGCTGGTACGATTCCTTCTGAAACTATTCCAAACAACAGAAAAAGATGGACTCCTTCCTAACTCATTTTATGAGGTCAACATCATCCTGATACCAAAACCTGGCAGAGACAAAAACAACAACAAAATTTCATGCCAATATCCCTGATGAGTATCAATGTGAACATTCTTAATAAAATACTGGCAAACCAAAACCAACAACACATCAAAAAGCTTATCCACCATTGTAAAATTAAACAAATTTACAAGAAAAAAACAACTTTATCAAAAAGTGAGTGAAGGATATGAACAGACACTTGTCAAAAGAAGACATTTATGCAGCCAACAATCATTGAAAAAAGCTGATCATCACTGGTCATTAGAGAAATGTAAATCAAAGCCACAATGAGATACCATCTCATGCCAGTTAGAATGGCGATCATTAAAAAGTCAGGAAACAACAGGTGCTGGAGACGATGTGGAAAATTAGGAACACTTTCACACAATTGATGGGGGTGTAAATTAGTTCAGTCATTGTGGAAGACAGTGTGGCGGTTCCTCAAGGATCTAGTACCAGAAATACTATTTTACCCAGCAATCCCATTACTGGATGTATACCCAAAGGATTATAAATCATTCTACTATAAAGACACATGCACACATGTGTTTATTGCAGCACTGTTCAAAATAGCATAGACTTGGAACCAACCCAAATTCTCATCAATGATAGACTGAATAAAGAAAATCTGGCACATATACTCCATGGAATACTATGCTGCCACAAAAAAGGATGAATTCCTGTCCTTTGCTGGGATATGGATGAAGCTGAAAACCATCATTCTCAGCAAACTAACACAAGAACAGAAAACCAAACACTGCATGTTCTCACTCATAAGTGGGAGTTGAACAATGAGAACACATGGACACAGGGAGGAGAACATCACATACCGGGGCCTGTCAGAGAGTGGGGAACTAGGGTAGGGATAGCATTGAGAGAAATACTTAATGTAGATGATGGGTTGATGGGTGCAGCAAATCACTATGGCACGTGTATACCTATGTAACAAATCTGCACATCCGGCACATATTTCCCAGAACTTAACGTAAAATACAAAAAAAAAAAAAAAAAAAAAAAAAAAAGGAAAAGGAAGTGAAACAGACAGCCAATGTACTGGAAAATCAAACAACATACTTCTTAACAGTGCATATATATAAATCATACATGTAAACCAAAATGTGTCTGAGGCAAGTCTCAATCAATGTAGAAGTTTATTTTGCCAAGGTTAAGGACATGCCCATGACAGCCTCAGGAGGTTCTGCCAACATGTGCCAAAGGGATAGGGCACATGGTTTGGTTTTATACATTTTACGGAGACATAAAACATCAATTAATACGTGTAAGATGTACATTGGTTCAGTCTAGACAATCAGGACAACATGAAGTGGGGACATCCAAGTCATAGGTGGATTCAAAAATTTTCCAGTTGGGAATTGGTTGAAAGAGTTTTCTTAAAGACCTGGAAACCATAGAAAAGAGGGTGTTGGTTAAGATAATGGTTGTGGAGACCAATGTTCTTATGCAGATGAAGCCTCCAGGTAGCAGACTTCAGAGAGAATAGATTGTGTATATTTCTTATCACACTTATAAAGGTGCCAGACTCTTTATCTTATTCCAGGAGAGTTAATTGTCTCCTGGATCAGGGGAAAGACCTTAAAAGGAAAAGCAATTCTCTACAGAATGTAGATTTTTCCCCAAAAGAGACAGCTTTGCAGGGCGTTTTTAGAATAAGTAAATATATTTCAGTTTAAAATATTTTGATTTCTCTCAGAATCTGCTATTGATCATGTGATGCCATACTAGGGTCAGGCTGAAACTTGCTTTCTTAAGTCATTCTTCCTGCAAAAACGTCTTAAAATACCTGTTTTAATGTTAATGCTGGTCAACTGCACCTGAGTTCCAAATGCAGGAGGACATAGAGGTGTATGTTTGACTTCCCCTTTCTATCATGACTTGAACTAGTTTTTCAGGTTAACTTTGCAATATCCTTGGCAGAAAGAATGGGTCCTTTCAGATGGTTGGGGGAGCTTATGGTTTTATATTTTAGTTTACAATTCATTTGATAAGGGTCTAATATCCAGAACATATAAAGAATACTTATAACTCTACAACATGGGATCAGCATCCTCATTAGAAAATAGTCATTATACTTAATAGACACTTTCCCAAAGAAGGTATACAGATGCACAAAAGACAATAAAGAGATTCTCAACATTATTACTTATCGGGAAAATGCAAATCAAAACTTTAATGAGACAATATTTTATATCCTCTAGCATGGCAATAACAATAATAATACAGAAAATAACACATATTGTTAAGGATGTGGAGAATTTGGAAGTCTCATAGTTTCCTGGTGGGAATATAGAATGGTTTAGCCTCTATGAAAAAGAAGCCTGGTAGTTGCTCTAATAGTTAAACATAAAATAAACATATGACCCCAAACTGTCACTCCTAGGCCTACACCCCAAATAATTAAAAACAGGTACTCAAATATGTACATCTTCACACATGTCACAGAAGAACTTTTACAATAGTTGAAAGCTGGAAACAACTTAAGTGTCTTTCAACAATGAATGACTAAACAAATGCGGCAATACTTAGAGTATTATTCAGCTTTAACAATAATGAAGTATTGATACCTATTTTAATGTGGCTGAAACTAAAAACCTTATGCTAAGTGAAAGAAGCCTGATACAAAGTTCATATAGAGACGGAAAGCTGATTGATAGTTGTCAGGGCCTGGAGAAAGAGGGGAATATGGAATAAGTGCTTAATATGTATGGGATTTTCTGGGGAGTATGATGAAAATGTTTTGGAACTAGATAGAGACAGTTGTTGTAAAACATCATGATTTTACTAAATGCCACTTATTCATTTACTTGGAAATTGTTAATTTCATGTAAATTTTACCTCAATTATGAAAAATTAAATGGAATTTTAGAAATGATCCACATGTAACTCAGGAAACTTGGCAAATCAGTTTTGCTAAGAGTCAAAAGGTTAAAGCACTAATAATGAGAAGAGGCTAGATCAGCCAAATAAAGAAAATAAATCCTTAAGGACAAGAGCACAGCTGTCCGAAACCACCTAGCATTAGATGTTAAGGGGGTCTAGATGTCCTCTCACAAAGATGGAAAAACCCCAAACTTCTGTTACTGCATTGCCTAACATACAAAGTGAAGATGTGAAGCATTGTAGTGGTGATGGTTCTATGAATATATTTTGGATTGAATTGTGTCTCCCAAAAATTCATAAGTTGAAGTCCTAACTTCCAGTATCTCAAAATTTGACTATATTTGGCAATTGGGTCTTCACAAAGAAAGCTAACATTAAATGAGGTGATATAGATGGGCCCTACTCCAACATGACTGGTGTCATTCATGTTTAGCATAGTCCATGGCTGCATTATTTGCAATGCATTGATTTGTATATGGTTTATAGGAATATTCTGGGAGCATGAGACAATATATTTCTAATTATAGTTTATAGTTATGTTATAAGCAATGTAACTTCTTATTACATAGTTTAATGCATTCTATATCATCAACCTAATATATGTCATTGGAACCTCTGCATGTACAGATAATTGTATATGGAATATTTATAGCTTCTGTAGGTGCATTCACTTCACTCAGATAAAACAGGTAAGAAGTAAAAATCGTGAAATTTATCTCTTTCATATTAAAAAGCATAGTGGAGAAAATTTATTTAGTGAGGCTGGAGGCACATACCTTTTAGAGAACGACTTATTTACTAGTATTATTTTATTTCAAGAGGAACAAGTAGAGGGAATTTACATGTGGCAATTGAGATTACATGCAATTACCAAAACCTTTTAAAAACTATTTGATAGTCAACTGATTTCATGATTTACTTCTTTCTATTTGTAATAAATACTATATCAATAATTGTTTCTGATAGATATCTATAATGCAAAGTTATATAAAAGCTAATTCCACTTTTAATGTAGAAATGTATTTAAATTAATGTAAAGAAATAGTGTTTCATTGGAAGTTAATTTCACTAATGGATAAAAGTATTAAATTCAAGAAGGTAACTGAAATTTTAAGGAAGAAGGATTATTTTATGGTCAAAGTCATTTGCAGTTGTCTCTGTGAAGAATGAGAGTGATTAAACCACATAACACATAGTGATTTCTAAATCTCAAAGAAGCTAGAACAAAAAGTGTTCTCCTATATTTTACAGAATTTCTGAAATGAGTTATTCACTCTAATGAGTGGTCATTCTGTTAATATGGAAGGCAAGCACAGCATTCTAATCTACCTTATTTCTGTGTATGCATGGCAGGCCTTGTGAAGAATTTAGCCTGCCATTAAAACAATGAAAGCCTTTGGAAATTATGAGCCATATTTGCTGCTGACTATAATTTAAACTTACAAGGTTTTTAAATAAAATTCCTTTCAATTAACAGTGCTTAATAATGTATTGCAGTTGGATAAAAATTGTAGCAAGGCAAGCCATAAAGATAGTTAAGCTAATCTTTAACAATATTTCTTAATATCAGTATAAGTAGATTTGTAGCTATGGGAGATGTAAATATAATGTTAGAACCCTCAGAATAACTATCAAAATGTCATCTCAATGAGAGATAACTTGTGATGTACATATAAATACACTTAAATTGTTTGTTTCAAGGAGAGAAAAGAAAATGGCTTTTATTTTTTATTATTGTATTATTGTTTAGAGACAAGGTCTCCCTCTTTTACCCAACCTGGAGTGCAGTGGTGCAATCAGAGCTCACTTCAAACTTGACCTCCTGAGTGCCAGTGATCTCCCCGCCTTAGCCTTCTGGGTAGTTGGGACTACACATATGACACTACATTCAGCTAACTTTTGTTTACTTTTTTGTAGAGATGGGGGTCTTACTGTGTTGCTCAGGCTTGTCTTGAACTCCTGGCTTCAAGTCATCTTCCTGCCTATGCCTTCCAAACTATCGGGATTACAGGGGTGAGCCACTATGCCCAGCCCCAAACAGCTTTTATTTGATGTATGAGGGTTTTCAATGATTAGAAATAGAAAATACTTGGTTAAGTGCAAAATTTTGTAATAAAAGTAAACTAAATTAAAGTTCAATCAAAGAAAGTCATGCCTAGAGGAAAATATATGATAGCAAAATTTGGACAAATACGATTATGCAGCCAAATCTTGATTGGGTCTCCAATAATATGTTAAAATAACAAAAACAGCAATAACATCAACAAATTAGCAAGCAAAAATACTGATCTGCTGTAGATGTAATTTACACATAAGAAAATAAGTTCTAACACATTCTGTAAATCACTGTGGAACTTAATTTTTCATTTCAAGAAAAAGGCTTAAAATCTAATTTGACACACCATCATGCTGTATCGCAGTAGTCCCCCTTATCTGTGATTTCAGCTTTCATGGTTTTAATTACCCATGGTTACTAGGGACTGAAAACATTACATACAATAAGATATCTTGAGAGAGAGATACATTCACATTATTTTTATTACAATATATTGTCATAATAGTTCTAGTTTATTATTAACTATTGTTAAGCTCGTACTGTGCCGAATTTATCAATTAATTTTTATCAGAGGTGTGAGGTATATAAAAATCATTATATGTATATAGGTTTGATACTATCTGCAGCTTCAGGCATCCAGGGGGGTCCTGGAATGTATCCCTGTTAGATAAGCAGAGCTACTCTATCTATTTTATCACCTCAGGTTTCTCAAAGGGAATTTATTACCCTTAACCTCAAGTATTTTGCATGAATTTATATAACTGCACCAAGATTTTGCGTTCTCAACAAAGTTGTTAGCTTAATCAGAAAAAAAATAGATAGGTGAGAGTAGTAGTTTACTTGTGAAAATAAAAATGATGAATTACATGAAATCAGATTATATAATTTTTGAATTCGAAGAGCCCATAGAGGTCATTTAAAAATTCAGCCTCCTAGTTTTACAGATGGAGAAGCTAGGAATAAAATCAGTCATACAATACAATTGCTCATGTAACTTGTTCTTTTTACATACACTTTCTTTTATTGTTCCTGAGACCTAAATCAAGGCTTATTTCCCCCCAAGGACCATACTTCATTTTTTGGTGCAGCCTAGCTGTATACAGGAAAATTTACATAAAACTATGTGGTTCCTAATTTCCTAACTCTAAATGAAGTTGACAGTATGAGCTAAACTCTAATTCCATATCACAGAACATGATGAATAAATGACAAAGTATCAATTAATAAACTGTAGCTAATTGTTTTAAATCCAAAATTTTTCACACTTTATTTGAGCAATCTAATCCTGAGAAAATAAAGACTTCTTTATACATTTTCTGCAAAGTCACTATGACAGAACTAATTTGAGTAAGGGTGTTGTTCAAGGCTAAGAATATTATTCAAAAATATAAACAAAGAAGACAATAAATTACTAAGCAGAGGGAGTATATGAGACATGGGTGTGGAAATAAATGTCAGGTTGTTGAGCCAACCTTAATAAGGTAAGATGATTTCAGGAGCTCCACAAGACAAACCAAAACACAAGCTTAAAGTGGCTACAGGATTACGATCAAAATGCAATTTGCTTGTACTATGGGATTATATAACTACCTATAATCTTTCTTTCTAACTGATTTACCTCCGGGATAACCACTGCATATTCTTCATATCTACCAATATCCAGTGTTCTGGTTCTTATGACAAAAAGCATTAGGCAGCATATGCTATTTTCTTATGTATCCATTTTATTTGACCTTTTATTGAGGAGAAGAATTTTTCTATGTTGGAAGCAAAGATTCATGTTTTTACCTTCTCCTTTTTATCCCAAGTTTATTCAAATTCATGATCTTCTACTTACTACTTGTTGAATTTGTCACAAGTTTGCGATAAAAACTATTTCTTAATCAATTAAAGCAGTGTTTATGCTGTTACAAGAGTCAAGAAAATATAAAGCATAAACATGCCTTTGAATTATAAAGCATTATAACATTACGTAGGTTTTGTATACAATTACACAACAATTAATGCCTCTTGGAATAGTATAATGAGTATGTGTGACACTGATGGAGAAGGAATATTTGCAGAATGAAGAGTATAAAGAGCTTTTATGAAAGTTCAACATTACCTTTTTCTTGTTTTTTCTTCTTAAAAATAAATTATGGAAGAGAAAGGAAGGCAGGAAGAGATATCAGAATGATGACACACAAGAGAAAGTAATAATGGCCCAATTATTACCGGAGAAAATGGCACAAACTCATGTATTTAAGTATAAATCAATTACTTATTTGTTCCCTTATAATAACTTTAGCAAGAAAGGGACTGAAAGGAGGAAAAGACCAGAAAGAAAGCAGTATCCCACCCATCTCACAAAACAAGAAGTTGGAAGGCAGGTCTCTCTCCAGTATTCTCCTTAGTAAATTTCTCTCAGTCTGGAGGAGAAGTGAAAATTACTCTTTCTTTTCTGAAAGTCCCAGTCAGCAACATGAATTAATATTATTTCCAGTAATATAATTTTTCATGTGTAAAAAATTAAGTAGAATTCACAAGTACTGAAATACCTAAATCTTAAATGTACAGGTCAAATAGTTTGGACAAATGCATATGCCAGTGTAAGTCATATCCTGATCAACAAATGCTTCTGTCAACAAAGAAAGGTTATTGGTGATACTCCCCAAGCAGCCCTCTCCTCTCACCAAAGGAAACTATTTTTCTGACTCATATCAAAGTAGATGTGTGTGCATGTGTGTACGTATACATGTGTCCAGATTCTTTTTCTGTACATAGTGTCTTGGAGATTCATTTATGATGTTTATGTGTCCATGGCTCATTGCTTTTCATTGCCAGATAGTATTTCATTTATTTTTTTAGAAGCTTCAATTTATTTATGCATGCTCCATGGATAGATATTTGTGTTGTTGCTAGCTTGTTTCTGTTATGAGAAGAGACAGTATTAATCTTCTTGAATATGCTTGGAACTTGTGTTTTAATTTTTCTTGGATGAAGTTCTAGGACTGAATGGCTGTCTTATAAAGGATGTTTACGTCTAATTTGCAAAACTCTGCCTAAACTTTCTCCAGAGTCATTGCACATGTTACCTTACCTCCAGCTCTTTATGAGCGTTCTGGATGCTCCATAATCTTACCAAACAAATCTAGTGTTATTAGACATTTAAAAATACTTTTAGCCTTTCTACAGATTTTATAATATATCACATTGTGTTATAATTTGTGCTTCCCCGATGTCAAATGATATATTCACGTAGCATATCTAACTTTGCATAATACCTATTTGCACTTTTTACTCTATATAGTCTGAAAAGCTACAATAAATATTTCCCTAAAGCATAGTATTTTAATGGTGTTTTCTAACGACAAGAAATTTTAAAATGAGATATAGCCTAATTTTAAATTGTTTGTTGTTTTGTTTAATGGTTAGTGTTTTGAACTGACTATATGGTGCGGTTCTATTTCTGTGTTATCTACTTAAGTTTTTTTTAGTTCTGTTGATCTATTTTTTAAATTTTTGCATCAATACCACACAATCTGATTACTCTGTCATACAACAATTCTTGAAATAAGACAGTGTCAGGCCTCAGATATTGTGTTAGGTCATCTGCATTTACATATAGACTTTTAATATTCAGAATATACAAAATAACTCAACAGTAAAAACCCCCAAAAAATTCCACTAAAAAGTGGACAAAGGACATGAGTAAACATTTATCAAAAATAAGTGCAAGAATTACATGAGAAAAATGTTCAACATCACTTATCATTAGAGAAATGGAAATCAAAACTGCAGTGAGATATCATCTTACCCCAGTTAGAACAGCTATTATGTAAAAGACAAGATAGATGCTGGTGAGAATGTGGGGAAAAGGGAACTCTTACATATATTAATTTTACACACATTAGACACCTAGAGTACTTTGTTATCATGTTTCCTTCAATGTTGGTATATATTTAAAGAAATCAAGATGAGAAAAAAACTGCATCATATTTACCTATGTATTTATCATTTCTGGTAAATATTATTCTTTCAGTAAATCTTATTTTCTCTCTAGTATCATACCCTTTAATATGAACATTTTTTCAAAGTTTTTTTCTCTAGTTTTAAATTTGTTCATATTTTATCATAATGCATCTTTATTTTTCACTTTTTGAAAACTGAGATTTTGGTTTCATGTAAAATTCTAGGTTGATGTCCCCCCGACCAGAAGATAAGGGGTGCCATTGTCTGTTTTCTGACTTCCATTGTTTCTGATAAAAATTCAACAGTCATGTTTATTATTCCCCTCTTTACAGAGTTTCTTTTTTCTCTTATTGGTGTTTTTTTCTTTTCTCTCTCTCTTTTGCTTATTATAATTTGGGTCTGACCTGTAATCCCAGCACTTTGGGAGGCCGAGGCGGGCAGATCATGAGGTCAAGAGATCGAGACCATCCTGACTAACATGGTGAAACCCCATCTCTACTAAAAATACAAAAAAGTTAGCCAGGTGTGGTGGTGGGCGCATGTTGTCCCAGCTACTCAGAAAGCTGAGGCAGGAGAGTGGCATGAACCTGGGAGGAGGAGCTTGCAGTGAGCCAAGATCTCACCACTGTACTCCAGCCCGGGCGACAGAGCGAGACTCCAGATCAAAAACAAACAAACAAAAACAAACAAACAAAAAAATAATAATTTGGGTCTCATATGCCTCAGTGTGTATTAAATATGTTTATGTTTGTTCAGCCTTGGGTTCAGTTACCTTATCAGATCTGTGTGTTAACATTTCTAAGCAAGTTTGAAAACTTTGGAGTCATTATTTCATTCAATATTTTTCTGTACCAATATTTTGCTTCTCTAATTTTCTTTCAGGACTCCAATTACAAAGTGTTAGACATCTTAATATAATCCCATGAGCCATTGAGACTCTATTCATTTACTTTATTTTTCTTATTTCTTTACTTCTCTTTTTAAAAAATTTATCACATCTTTACGCTTTTGTTTGCAAATTTTCTATTTGCTAGGCAATTAATCATTTCTCATGCAGCTTTTAATCTTTTCTAAGTGCATCTAGTGGTATTTTTCTTTCAGATATTTTATTTTTTCCACTTATATTTTCCACTTGATACATTTTTAAACTTTTTATTTCTCTGTTAATATTGTCCTTTTCTTTACTCATAATATTCTTGTTTCTGTTATATAAATATATAAACTCTGTTTTATATATTTATATATTTATATATAAATATATAAATTCTGTTACATAAAACCTATTTACAATGCCTAATTTAAATTACTTATTAATTCTAACATCTGTATCTCTTCTCATTTTGTCTCTGTGATTGTTTCTTTTTTCTCGCTGTAGATTTTTTTGCCTTTCTTTGTATACATTGCACACTGGTTTTATGCTTGGTATACTAGATACTTTTGTCAGTCAGTGTTCTCCGGAAAAATAGAACCACTAGGAGATTCTGTTTACAAACTGAAAGCTTGTCGGAACCATGCATTGAACAAGACTATAGGAGTTATTTTTCCAACACGTTGTGCTAACTTCACATATCTATGTTACATTTTGGTAATTCTCACAATACTTCAAACTTTTTATTTCTGTTATGTCAATTATGGTTATCTGAGATCAGTAATCTTTGATGTTACTAATACCATTGTTTGGGAGTGAGTGTACCACTGTCATGTGAGACAGTGAACTTAATGGATAAGTGTAGTTTGTGTGCTGACTTCTCCATTGATCAACTGTTTCCCTATCTCTCTGTCTTTCATTGGGCCAACCTATTCCCTGAAAAATGACAATCTTAAAATTAGGTCAATTAATAACCCTACAATGATTTCTAAGTGTCCAAATGAAAGAAAAAGTTGCACATCTCTTACGTTAAATCAAAAGATAGAAATTATTAAGTGTAGTGAGGAAAGCATATCTAAAGCTGAGATTGGTCAAGAGCCTTTTGTGTCAAAGAGCTAGCCATGCTGTGGATACAAAAGGAAATCAAAAGTGCTACTCCAGAGAATGCACAAATAAGAAAGCAAAACAGCTTTATAGTTGGTATGGAGAAAGTTTTAGTGGTCTGGATAGATCAAACCAGCCACAGCATTCGCTTAAGCCAGAGCCTAATCCAGAGCAAAGCCCTCACTTCTTAAATTCTGTGACATCTCAGGGAGTTGAGCAGGCTGCAGAAGAAAAGTTTAAGCTAGTGTAGGTGGGCTCAAGTAGTTTACAGTTTACCCCATAATATGAAAGTGCAAGGTGAAGCAGTAAGTGTGGATGTAGAAGCTGCAGCAAGTTATCCAGAAGATATAGCTAAGATTATTGATGGAGATGGCTTCACTTAATAAGAGATTTTCCTTTTAGACAAAAGAACTTTGTATTGGAAGAAGATGTCATTTAGAACTTTCCTAAGTAGAGAGGAGAAGTCACTGCCTGGCTTTAAAATTTCAAAGGAAAGGTTGAATCTCTGATTAGGGCCTAATGGTGCCTTTAGGTTGAAACCAATATTCATTTACCATCCTGAAAATCCTAGGGCTCTCAATAATTATCCTACATCTACTATGCCTGTGCTTTATGAATGGAACAACAAAGTCTGGATTACAGCACCCATGTTTATAACATGATTTACTGAATTTTTGAAGCCCTCTTTGAGAACTACTGCTCTGAAAAAAAGATTCCTATCACAATATTACTGTTCATTGACAATGTACTTGGCCATCCGAAAGCTCTGATGGAGATGTGAAAGGTGATTAATGTTAACTTCATACCCACAAATACAACACTCATTCTCCATCCCATATATCAAATAGTAATTTTGACCCTCAAGTCTTATTATTTAAGAAATACATTTTATAAAGTTAGTGATCTCACTGATAAATCTGGTCAAAGGGAATGGAAAACTTTCTGGGGAGAATTTACTATTCTAAATACCATTCTAGAACATTTGTGATTCATGAGTGGAGGTCAAAATATCAGCATTAACATGAGTTTGGAATAAGTTGATTCCCACCCACATGAATGACTTTGAGGGGTTCATGACTTCAGTGGAGGAATTCACGGCAGATGTGGTGGAAATAGCAAGATACATAGAATTAGAAGTGGAGCCTGAAGATGTGACTAAATTGCTGCCATCTCATGATAAAACTTCAATGAATGAGGAGTTGCTTTTTATGGATGAACAAATAAATTGATCTTTTGAGAAGAATTTACTTCTGATGAAGATGCTGTGGACATTGTTGAAATGACAACAAAGGATTTAAAATATTCCACAAACTTAGTAAATAAAGCAGTGGCAGGATATGGAAGATTAACTTCTATTTTAAGATAAGTTCTACTGCTTATAAAATGCTATCCAACAGCATAGAATGCTGCAGAGTAACCATTTATGAAAGGAAGAGTTAACTGATGCAGGAAACTTCACTGTTGTCTTATATTAAAAAAAAAAAAAAATTCACAGCCATCCCAGTCTTCTGCAACCACTATCCTGATCATTCAGCAACTATCAACATCAAGGCAGGATACTCCATCAGCAAACAGTTTACACTTGCTGAAGGCTCAAATGATCACTAGCATTTTTTATCAATAAAGTTTTTAAATAATTGAAATATATATATTTTTCTCTTAAACATAATGCTATTGCACACTTCAGAATCTATAATATAGTGTAAATATAACTTTTATATACTCTAGGAGACTAAACAATTTGTGTGTTTGACTTTACTGCAATATTTGCTTTATTATGGTGATATGGAGTAGAAGCCACAATGTCTCTGAGATATGTTTCTGTTGTGTGTGTGTATGTGAGAAAATGTGGGTGATTAATATATACATATATACATGTGTCATGAGAGTTAATTCCATACATACATATATATTATACACATATATAATTACATACATATGGAATTAGCTCACATTATTATAGAGAATAAGCGCCATAATCTGCAATCTGACAGCTGCACATCCAGGAAAGCCAGTGGTATAGTTCAGTCTCAGTCCAAAGGCCTAAAAACTAGAGGACTCAATAACGTAAATTCCAGTTTGAGAGCATAGAGATGAGATGAGATGTCCCAGCTCAACAGTGAAGCTGAAGAAAAGGAGTATTTCTTACTCTACCTTTTGTTCTATTCAAGCCCTCAGTGGATGTGATGAGGCCCAACTACGATGGTGAAGGCAATATATTAAGTTCACCAATTCAAATGCTAATCTCATCCATAAACACCCTCACAAACACATGCAGAAACAATTTTAATGTGGCCACCCCTGTGACCCACTCAAATTGACACATAAAATTAACTATCACAAGGCTACATTGTTGAGATTCTGAATTCTCTTATCTTCCTTTAGAAAAGAAGGACTTCTCCTTACACTTACACTCTTCCTAGACTCAAACCAGGAAGGTGTTGAAATCCCTATCATAATATAGCAGGCTCTGATATTGGAGGCAATACCACATCCCAACAACCAAAAAAAGTCTCAGGACTAGATGGATTCACAGCCTGACCTCTACCAGTGGCAGGCATGTGAGGAAGCCGTTCACCCTTCTGAAACGTTCCAATCAATAGAAAAAAGAGGGAACCTCCCAGAATCCCATTTTATGAGGCCAACATCATCCTGATACCAAAGCCTGGGTAGAGACATCGAAAAAAAAGAGAATTTTAGGACCAATATCCCCATGCAGAACATCGATGCAATCCTCATTGTAACACGGGCAAACCGGATTCAGCAGCACATCAAAGCTTATCCACCATGATCATGGGGCTTCATCCCTGATGCAAGGCTATTCAACATTCGCAAATCAATAAACATAATCCCAGCATATAAACAAGTGTCCAAAGACAAGAACCACATGATTATCTCAATAGATGCAGAAAAGGCTTTGACAAAATTCCACAGCCCTTCATGCTAAAACGCTCAATAATAAATCTGCATTGATGAACAAAATTCCCCAAAAATAATAAGAGCTATTTATGACAAACCCGCAGCCAATAATATCACACTGAATGGGTAAAAACTGGAAAAAATTCCCTTTGAAAACTGGTGATGCTATTGTGGATTCTCTCACCAATTCTATTCAACATAGTGTTGGAAGTTCCCATGAAAGGCAATCAGGCAAGAGAAAAGAAATCAAGGGTATTCAGTTAGGAAAAGAAGAAGTCAAATTGTCCCTGTTTGCAGATGATAAGATTGTATATTTAGAAAACCCCATTGTCTCAGCCTAAAATCTCCTTGCTGGGATAAGCAACTCGTTAAAAGTCTCAGGATACAAAATTAATGCAAAACGCTACCCTTATACACCAGTGAATAGACAAATAGAGAGCCAAATCATGAATGAACTTCCATTCACAATTGCTTCAAGAGAATAAAATACCTTAGAATCCAACTTACAAGGGATGTAAAGACCTCTTCAAGGAGAACTACAAACCGCTGCTCAGTGAAATAAAAGAGGACATAAACAAAGGAAGAACATACCATGCCTAACGGATAGGAAGAATCAATATCATATAAAATGGCCATACTGCCCAAGTTGTAATTTATAGATTCAATGCCATCCCCATCAAGCTACCAATGACTTTCTTCACAGAATTGGAAAAAACTGCTTTAAAGTTCATATGGAATCAAAAAAAGCATTCGCATCTCCAAGACAATCCTAAGTCAAAAGAACAAAGCTGAGGCATCACGCCACCTTGACTTCAAACTATACTCACAAGGCTACAGTAACCAAAACAGTGACATGGTACTGGTACCAAAACAGAGATATAGGACCAATGGAACAGAACAGAGTCCCTTGTGAAATAATACCACACATCTACAGCCATCTGATCTTTGATACAAACCTGAGAGAAATAAAGAAATGGGGAAAGGATTCCCCATTTAATAAATGGTGCTGGGAAAATTACAAATAAGTAGAATGCTGAAACTGACCCTTCCTTAATCCCCCCCATACGAAAATTAATTCAAGATGGATTAGAGACTTAAATGTTAGACCTAATACCATAAAACCCTAGAAGAAAACCTAGGTAGTACCCATTCAGGACATAGGGGCATGGGCAAAGACTTCATGTCTAAAACACCAAAAGCAATGGCAGCAAAAGCCAAAATTGACAAATGGGATCTCATTAAACTAAAGAGCTTCTGCACAGCAAAAGAAACTACTCATCAGAGTGAACAGGTGTAACCTACAGAATGGGGAGAAAATTTTGCAATCTACCATCTGACAAAGGGCTAATATCCAGAACCCACAAAGAACTCAAACAAATTTATAAGGAAACAACCAACCCCATCAAAAAGTGGGCAAAGGATACAGACAGTTCTCAAAAAAGAAGACATTCATACAGCCAACAGACATGAAAATGCCCCTTACCACTGGCCATCAGAGAAATGCAAATCAAAACCATTAACAATGAGATACCATCTCACACCAGTTAAATGCATGCATCATTAAAAAGTCAGGAAACAATAGGTGCTGGAGAGGATGTGAGAAACAGGAACACTTTACACTGTTGGTGTGGGATTGTAAACTAGTTCAACCATTATGGAATACAGTATGATGATTTCAAGGATCTAGAACTAGATGTACCATATGACCCAGCCATCCCATTACTGGGCATATACCCAAAGGATTATAAATCATGCTGCTATGTACACATGTACATGTATGTTTATTGCAGCACTATTCACAATAGCAAAGACTTGAATCAACCCAAATCTCCATCAGTGACAGACTGATTAAGAAAATGTGGCCCATATACACCATGGAATACCATGCAGCCATAAAAAGGATGAGTTTGTGTCCTTTGTAGGACATGGATACAGCCAAACCATCATTCCCAGCAACCATCACAGCGAACAGAAAACCAAACACCGCATGTTCTCACTCATAGGTGGGAACTGAACAATGAGATCAATGGACTTGGGAAGGAACATCAGCACACCAGGGGCCTACTGCTGGGGAGGGGGAGAGGGGAGGGATTGCACTGGGAGTTATACCCGATGTAAAGTTCATTGTTACGGGTGCTGACGAAAGTTGATGGGTGCAGCACAATAACATGGTACAAGTATACATATGTAACAAAACCTGCATCGCTATGCAGTACATGTACCCTAGAACTTAAAGTATAATAATAATAATAAATAAAAAATAAAAAATAATGGCAAAAAAAAAAAAAAAGAAAAGAAGGACTTTGGTTTTTGTGGCACATCTCCATGTTTTTGCCTCCTATAGTTGATCTGTCTTCTAGGACCAATCACTAGTCTCTGTTTTCTCTGTTTTTCTGGACTCCTACTCTCTATTTGGTGTGTACTTTTCTATGCCACACTGGAATGCCCCCACCTCCCCAGTAGAAAGTTAGTGTTTATTTGATGCAATGGTTAATACTCGAGGTCAACTTGATCTACCCAGCTATTGCCAGCATTGTTCCTGGGTTTGTCTGTGAGGGTGTTGCCAAAGAAGACTAACATTTGAGTCAGTAGACTCGGGGAAACAGACCCACCCCCAATTTCTACAGGCAGAATAGAAAGCAGGCAGAGGAATGTGTAGAGATTAGATTGGTTTAGCACCCAAGTCTACATTGTTCACTGGTGCTGAATGCTTCCTGCCCTCGAACATGGGACTTCCAAGTTCCTTAGCTTTGAGACTCGGACTGACTTCCTGATTCGTGAAGCCAAAGCCTATTGTAGAACTCTCGCATGTGAGTTAATACATCTTAATAAACTCCCATATCTATCTATCTATCTATCTATCTATCTATCTATCTATCTATCTATCTATCCATCCATCCATCTATCTATGGATATATTCTATTAATTCTGTCCCTCTAGACAGTCCTGACTAATACAGATTTTGGTACCAGGAGTAGTACTAGAGGAACAGAATATTAAGGATGGAGTTCTTTTGTTGGTTTTGGGGTTTCTGTAATTGGCCACGTAACATGATTAGACCCCAAAATACTAAGGACTGTATTCTAATAGTATGGAGAACACTGATAGTACTTGGTGGGAACTGTTTAGAGAGTTCTGCAAAATAAATGAATTTGACACCCCTGATTCACTGCTTATGAGAGACAAGCAGTTTAGTGACTCTGTACATAATACCTTTGACCATATGTGGAGCAACAAGGAACATAATGAAGTTGGTTGGTTTTTTTCTGAGTTCACTGGGCAAAGTAATGAAAGAAAATGATGAACTCAGATATTCTGTCAACTTCAGAAGCAGATACTGAGCCTCAAATCTGCAAATATTGCTGTGAGTGAGAGTTTTATCTCCTGTAGAGAAAAAACTGAAATTGTGGAAAATCAGTGTCTGATATATGGTACTCTGTTTCTCCCAAAGCCAGGATTCATGGGTTCAGAAATCAAGGGGTGGAAGTGGAAGTGGCACCACTCCCTGTCACCCCTAGTGATCCACTAACAAAGTATTTGCTTCCTGTTCCCACGACACTAAGTTCTGCTGGACAAGAGGTCTTAGTTCCAGAAGGAGGAACCCTGCCACCAGGAGACATAACAATGATTCAATTAAACCGGCAGTCAAGACTGCCACCTAGACACTTTGGGCTCCTCCTACCTTTAAGTAAACAGGCTAAGAAGAAAGTTAAAGTGTTGACTGGGGTAATTGACCCAGACTATCAAGATGAAATTGACTACTCCACAATGTAGGTAAGGAAGAGTATGTGTGGCATACAGGAGATCTCTTGGGGCATATCTTAGTATTACCATCCTCTCTGATTAAGTCAAAAAGAAACTGCAACAGCCCAATCCTGGAAGGACTGTAAATGGTCCAGACACTTCAGGAATGAAGGCCTGGGTCACTCTACCAGGAAAAAAGCCATGACCTGCTGAGGTGCTTGCTGATGGCAAAGGGAATGCAGAGAAGAAGTCAGTCATTAATACTAGCTATGACCACATGACCAGTTTCAGAAACAAAGACTGTAATTGTCATGAGTAGTTCCTTCTTCTTTTGTTAAAAAACATATTTGTGCCATATATAGACTTGTATTAAGGAAATATGTTCATTTTATTTTTTCCTTTATCATGTGAGATAAGATTTATTGACTGCGTATCAGCATTTAAGTGTTGTTAACTTCATGTAATAACATTTGAATTGGGGATAGGTATGTTTCTGCTTGTACGAAGAACAGTTGTATCATGTTACACATAATTATGATATTATTGTTTTTATTTGAAGATTATGTATGATCTCAGGAGATTTGTATGGGTCCAACTTGACAAAGAGTGGACTTTTGATGGTTAAGACTGAGTGTCAACTTGATTGGATTGAGGATGCAAAGTATTGATCCTGGGTGTGTCTGCAAGGATGTTGCCAAAGGAGATTAACATTTGAGTCAGTGGACTGGGAGAGGCAGATCCACACTTATTCTGGGTGAGCACCATCTAATCAGCTGCCAGTGCAGCCAGAATAAAAAGCAGACAGAGAAATGTGGAGAGAATAGACTGGATTAGTCTCGTAGCCTACATCTTTCTCCCATTCTGGATACTTTCTGTCCTCAAACGTGAGACTCCAAGTTCTTCAGCTTTGTAATTCGGACTGACTAGCTTGTTCCTCAGCTTGCAGATGGCCTATTGTGGGACCTTATGATCATTTGAGTTAATACTTCTTAATAAATTCCCATATATATATGTATATATCTCCCATTAGTTCTGTCCTTATGGAGAACTCTGACTAATACATTTGAGCATATCTAATTGTTACACTCAAAGACAACAGTTCTGTGTTGTTTGCTATCCAAGTCCTGAAAACAGTTGCTTTAAGTATTTTCCAGTTGTATAGTATTTTGTTGTTTGTCTTTATGGTTGGAGAACATGTTCAGTATTCATTAATTTTTCATGGATAAAATTATAAGTACCCTTTGTTACTTCAGCTAGACAAAAAATCCAGCACTGCAACTAGGAGGTAAAATTTGGTTTCAAACATTCAACTATGGCACTATTTGTGCAAATTTGTCATTTCATTAAACTTGATATAATAAAGACCCACATAATAAAATTTTTGAATTTTATGTATCTTGTAATGTGGATAGTATATAATACCAAAGAGAATATAATCAAGTTTCTCTTTCTCTTTAGCATTCTTGGTCTATACTCTTGTATCATCTGGTAGTTTTAATGTAAGTAAATGAGACCAGGTGAGTATTTATATGTTTTAAAACTGAAAAATCAGAGAATAAAATGACAGAAATATGTGTTATAGATATGGTGAAACCAAAACTAATATTTCCTTGTCATTATGAGTGCAATAAAATACTTTAAATACTAAAAAATCTACTGTTTTGGAATAGGGGCTTGCCATTTTAAATATTAGCTATAGACTCTGTTGTGTTCATTTTTACGTCATTTTCATAACAGCATTAAATTTATAGCCATGTGATTTAGAATAGATGGTTGTAAAATATTATTTGTGACACCAAACTGCTTACCAGCACTGCCTTAAGAAAATTATATTCTTCTCCTCACTAAATTGAAATTCTACTTTCTTTTTCCATCACACTGTATTTGTTTGCACATATATGTTCAATTTACAGTTTCAAACATGAACTGTAGAGTAGAGTGTATTTTTTTGAAAATGTAAATTAGGAGTGTGCTCTCCCTTTGGAATAGGAAAACTTCTAATGAAATTATATTGTTCTGGAGAAAATAATATTCATAAAATGCATTTTATCTCATGGGTACATCACCATTTTAATCATGAAATTCAGTATTACATCACATTATAATATATGTAAACATATTATATTTGTCTTCATTGCTCACATTTCAGATTTTGAGTAAGTTATAGAAACTTAATCATGCCATAATTCTATTGTTATATAATTACATCATTAATATTATGATAAGAATTTTATCATAGCATTAGGGTAATAATAGTTATGTAGTAGCTCATTTTTAAGCTAGCTTAGAACATATTTAGTTTTTGTGAATGCCTTAAATATGCATTATTTTATTTCAGCATATTATTAATATTGGCTTTTTAAATAGATATTTATAACGCAAATGAGAACAATAGCACAAAATTGTATACAATAAATTTCTTTTTCTCTTTGAACCCAACTTGTTGTCAGTCCCCCGTTTTATCTCCTTAAAAATTTTATCCTAGAAGTTAGCAAATATGTCACTTCAACTATCCAATACCAACTAGATATTTTTTAGTTGCTAAGAAACTAAAATAAAAGATCCTCCTGGATTTTTTCTGGATAAACTTCACTAGTTGACCTGTGTCTTCTTTTCCTTAATTATGTTTGGTAGAGAATTTGAATATTTATTTTTATTATCTGGGGACATAGATTATACCATTGAAATGCTTAAACTTTCAATAACAAGTGATTATCACAAAAATTGAAATAATTAGAACAAAACTATGTGCTTAAAAGTCAAGATTACAAACCATTTCCAGAGTGGGTCCTAAAAGCCTCACAAAGAAGACTGAATTTGAGTTCAACTTTCTTAATATAAACTAGTTTTTAGTGAGTATTTACTGAGTGGTAGGTGCCAGACTAATACTTTTGTGTGGGTATATTAAGTTCTATGAACAATCTGTGAGTAAACAGTCTATGATATTTTCCCTTAATTTCCAAATAATGAAATTAAAAATTGATGATAATTTAACAAAGGTCATGCAGCACACTTGCTGCTTAGTCAGAATTTATTATGTGATATAAGGTAAAAGCCTGCTTTGTTAACCATTGTGCTTTAAAACAGAGTTAAAAATGGACTCTGTTGTTTGAGATAATCAATATTAATGTTGTAATATATGACAGTGATTGGTAAAATTTTTCTTTAAAGAGCCAGATAGTAAATAATATTTTAAACTTTTCAAGCCATATAGTTTCTGTGGCAATGACTCATTTCTGTAGTTGTAGCACAAAAACAGACTTAGACAATGCACAAACAAATGGACGTGGTTGTACTCTAATAAACCTTATTTACAAAACAGGCAATGGCCCAAATGTGGAATGTGCAGTACATAGGCTGCCAACCCCTGAAAATGGTCCCAGCTGATTATTATTTCATTCTTACGATGCTAGCAGAAAACAAACATTCTAATTTAAAACATACAATGGAGTTTCTTACACTCTGTATCACATATCACAGAAATATATATATATATATATATTTTGAGATGGAGTCTCGCTTTGTTGCCAAGCTAGAGTACGGTGTTGCAAACTCGACTCGCTGCAACCTCCACCTCCTCGGTGTAAGTGATTCTACTACCCCAGCCTCCCAAGCAGCTGGGACTACAGGCATGAGCCACCATACCCAGGTAATTTTTGTATTTTTAGTGGATAGGTGGTTTCACCATGTTGGCCAGGATGGTCTCTATCTCCTGACTTTGTGATCCACCCACCTCGTCCTCCCAAAGTGCTGGGATTACAGGGGTGAGCCATTGTGCCCAGCCCACAGAAATAATTTCTACAACACAGCTAAAGATATAGATGCTGAAGGCATTGACACAGCACCTAATAATATCTAATGTACATGTATAACACATACAAAGTGTTTGATAAATAATTTAAAGAAAGCATTGAGAATCTATGTGAGTGTTTTCCTTGCCTCTTGTCATCATTCCTTCATTCACCAAACATTTTTAACATCATACAATGTATGAATCTTATAATATATCAGTGGTCATAGAGAAATGTCACAATTAGTTACCACTAATTAAGTTGTTTGAAACATCTTAGTCTCTTCAAATTTTTAGGTCAGCCTATTGGCTTAATTGTATGGTTAATTTAACTAAGCTGGGAAAAGGAAGAATCTAGGACTGCATTATAATATTAATAGAATTAGCATCTATATCTAAGGTGGTCAAGTTGAATTAGGCAATGTGAACAAACAGCAATGGAATCACATGATTGGGTTTCAAGTTTATACAGCTTTTTATACTAAGATGTTTGCTAAAACTAAGCATTTGAGATAACTATTTCTTCTTATTTATTTATTCATTTGTTTTGAGACAGAGTCTCACTCTGTTGCTCAGACTGGAGT
The DNA here is from genome assembly GCF_008728515.1 of Papio anubis. Lineage (NCBI taxonomy): Eukaryota > Metazoa > Chordata > Mammalia > Primates > Cercopithecidae > Papio > Papio anubis. The sequence goes on from NC_044984.1 coordinate 55,224,249, forward strand.
GCAGTGGCATGATCTCAGCTCACTGCAATCTCCGCCTCCTGGGTTCAAGCAATTCTCCTAGTCTCAGCCTCCCGAGTAACTGGAATTACAGGTACCCACCACCATGCACAGTTACTTTTTGTATTTTTAGTAGAGACAGGATTTCAACATGTTGGCCAGGCTCATTTCGAACTCCTGACCTTAAGGAATCCACCCGCTTTGGCCTCCCAAATTGCCCAGTCGTTCTTCTCTTTTAATAATGAAGCAGTGCTATTTGTCTAGGGAAATGACTGAGGTTCATTGTGTCATGCCAAGGAAATTGAAGATGTGAACACACAAGAAATGAGTTTAAGAGCAGTTGTTTAATAGATGAAAGAAAGAGAAAAGAGAATAGCTTTCACTCCTGCAGAGAGAGAGGAGCTCCTCAGTGGGACTTCCAGTCCACAGTGAAGTGCATGGAGTTTTATAGACTGGCTTGAAGAGGCAGTGTCTAATTTACATAGGGCTTAGTGGATTTGTTGGACGAGGTGTGCCATTTATATAATGCATGAAAAGGCTGACATTATTATGCAAATGTCATCTTTACGTGCCTGGTGTCATGTTCCCTGCACATGTGGCAAAAAATAAAAGGGAAGAGGGGACCTCCATGTTGAATATACCTGGCTTCCAGGTGTCCCTTTTCTATTGGCACAATTGCCAACCTTCATCTGTGAAAGCTTCCAGCTTGCTTATCTATGCTTGCAGCTTGATTTTTTAGGCTGCTTTTTGTTAGAAAATGGATGACTTTAGGGCTGCTTTCATTAAAAGTAGAACCTTACAGAAGACTTTCTTACCCTCACTATCTACCTAAACAATTTCTTTTTAACTCCTATATCATTCCCCCCATCAGGAGTGGTAACTCTGACTGCTGTTAGAGGTTTTGAATGATGACTCTTTCTGGCTACTTCCCACTGAAAAGGGTTGTTGTGTGGAAACAGTGGCTGGAGTTCCTTCTGGGGCCTAAGAGTCCTTGGAAGAAAGGTATGTCTATCCGTGATTCTTTCTGCAGCACCATTTGGAGTTTGATTGCTGCCATGCAACAAGAGATATGTTTTATTTTAAATATGAGTATTAAGATTACCACTATTATTGGGGGTACTACAGGCCACAACCACGACAGTAGAGTTTGATACGCATCAGCCATTTCGATGGGTTTTAATACAGTTTACCTCCACCAGATGTTGCTGAACTTTACCAGAAGTGTTGATATAAAAGTAATATTTTTCTTTGAGAAAAACATATAATCCCCCTTGACTTGCCATTCAGGAATAATTTCAGGTATAGGCCATCTTTTATAATTTGTGATATATTGGGAGAAATACGTTATTGGGTGGCTAGAGTAACTGTAGTGTTACCCTTGGCTAAATCTCTCCTGCAATTATTAATAATTCCACAACTTCCACATACCATCTACGACATGTTTAAACTTTCTGACTTGTCCTAAACATCCCTCTTTTTAAACAACCAATTATCTCTTTAGGACAGCTGTTTGCCATACAGGATCTTTTCTTATATAAAATCTCTTTTCTTTATAACCTTCTTTGCATAGCTAGGGTGTGACATATTACCAAACCTGATAAAATGTTCTAGCAGACTCAGTGATAGTAAAACTTTCATGCTATTTTTTGTTGATAACTACTATCCCTGCTAAAAGGAAAATAATTAAGCAAAATATTATAGCAATGGAAACCCTCTGTCTGGTATTCCAGTTAGAAGGTGTTATTATGTATAATCATAATGCAAATAGTAGAGTGTGTATAGCAATTCCCACAAGTGTGGTGTAGTAGAAAATTTCCGCCTAAAATTTTACTCGCCAAGATATAACATTTCACTTTGGGGGTGTCTAAAAGTTACAAATGCAATCCGATAAATAATTAAAATCTCCCTGCAAGTGTGCATCGAAAAGAAGCTCTAATATCTGGTGGCAAATCTCGAGAGGAAAGGTAGAAATAACTGAAAGTATCTGGTAAGGCAGAGGTGGGACTGAGTAGGATAAGTACTCCTTACTAATTTACTTATCTTTTTTGATTTGCAGCTTAAATCTCCTATTTCTTCACATTGATATTCAGGACATTCCTCTGGGCTGTCAAGGGTTCCTCTCTCAGCTTTTCAGGCTTTGACTAAAGTGTGATGTATCCAGAAGTTGATACCTAAACTTTTACTGCTGAGGGGATTGAAAGGCAAATAGCATAAGGCCCGTCCCAGTTTGGGTTTAGGGAGGGAGAGAGAGAAGGGAGAGCTTTTACCAATATCAAACATCCTGGGATAAATAAATGCCATCCTATTTCTTGGGGTTTGGCTTTTGCTAGTTGAGTAAATTCCTTTGAAAATGACCAAAGAGGTTATATGCTTAACCAATTCAGAAGTATCTTGGTCTAAAAAAATCATTGGTAAGGAAAGGTCATCCATACAGCATCTCAAAAGGGCTCAGACCTAACATTAAAGGGGTATTTCTAACGTGAAGTAAAGGCATGGAAAGAAGAGTGAACCAAGGAAGGTGAATTTCTTGGGACAATTTGCTGAGGTGTCTTTTGATAATATCATTGGTCTTCTCCAACTTTTCTGAGGACTGGGGTCTCCAATCACAGTGGAGATGATATTATATGCCTAGTGCCTTTGAGACCCTTTTTGTGACTGCTGACTTAAACAAGGAGCAATTGTCACTTTGGAGATACATAGGCAGACCAAAATGGGAAGTAATTTTAGTAATTAACACTTTTATTACCTAAGAGGCCTTTTCTCTATGGCATGGAATACCATACAGAAAAGTTATTGAAAGTATCTACCCATTCCCAAAGGCAATGGATGCCCTTTGTCTTTGGCATTAGGGTTAAGTCTATCTGCCAGTCCTCCCCTAAATAGCTTTCTATCCTCTCAGTCTGAGGAGGAAGGAGCCATTTCTTGAGGGGTTTATTATTAAGAGAGATTTCACAAGCATTAACAACCTGTTAGACTGTTCTTAATAAATTCTCTCCTGAAAACAGTATCTGGGCACACTGATAAACTTTATCCTTTCCCAAGTGAAAAGCTTGGTGAAGGATTGTAAGGACTTTCTATTGGCTGGAAACTGGCAAGTGGAATTTACCATTCTCTGACTGCAGCCATCCTGAGGGCTTGATATTGTACCCTGGAAGTGGCCTGTTCTATTTCTGTAAGGGAGTGCTGAGGCTTAATTTCTCTTATGGAGCCTTCCCAGATTAGAGGGGCTTCAAGTGTTTTGATGCCCTGAGGCTTCTTTGCTCCTGACTTGGCTGCCTGATTAGCTAACTTGTTTCCTTTGGCTATTTCATCTGTTTACTTCTTATGTTCCTTACAATGCATCAGTGCTACCTTTCATGGAGGGAAATCTGGGGACAATAATCTGTTAATTTCCTCATGGTATTCTATAGGGGATCCATTAATGGTAAGAAGGTGTCTTTTCTTCCAAATGGCAGCATGAGCATTGAGAACTAAGAAAGCATACTTGCAGTCAATGTAAATGTTAGCTACCATTTCCTTACTTAATTCAAGTGCTCTTGTAAGAGCTATCAGTTCAGCTAATTGAGCACTTGTGCCTGGAGAGACAGACACACTTTCAATGGTGTTATTTAGAGTGACTACTGCGTATTTTGCCACATGGACTCCCTGATTTATGAGAGAGCTCTCATCTGTGAAGAGGGTCCAGTCTGGATTTTCTAGGGGAGTTTCCTTGAGATCAACTCTGGATGCATAGGTTTGCATTATAACGTGTTCACAACCATGGTCAGTTTCCCCCGTTTCCTCAGGGAGAAAAGTGGATGAGTTTAGGTGAGAA